>NC_069504.1:440936475-441277308 GCF_027579735.1 Bombina bombina
TCCATCCATTTTACTATTTGTTCTGCAGTTGTGTTTCACAAGTCACGAAGTCCGTTTCAAGCCTGCAATAGGCTCTTAGTCATGTCATCTAAATTACATGTAGGTTTGTCTCTTTTTATACCTGTTCAAAGCTCATCAAACAAGCACTAGCTGAGGTTGCATTGGTGTTGATAATTGTACTAAAAATGATATCACTGATATGAATTTGGTACACAATATAGGGAGCTAGCCAGAGGAAATACGGGATCCTCGTTTTTTAACTTGTGAATACAATATAGATAGTATTAGCACCTTAGAATGTTATGGGCAACTATGCACCTTTCAGACTAAGTGAAAGATATTGATCCTTTTATCCTCTAAATAATCAGACCTATTCTCGCTCTTGGCGTGCGGTGTGTGCAGTTCACTTTATATTTTAATCCAATCCTAGTATGCACTGTCAGATAGCAGAGCATAAAAACAGTTTATCTTACCTTGAATTTACTAGCTGTTTTCGCCACTGGCATCCTGTTTAATTGGTCTATTTTAGATTCAATGTTTACACTGATGCTTTTGGATAAATAACAGTGTTCAAATACCTATAATATTGCTGAAACACCTGAGATATTTTAGTTTATGATACCTCCCACATTTATTAGCCAGATACCAATACTACAGTTGTATACTAACATAAAATGCATCCAATGTCACAGTTCATATCATTGTGAACAATCTGAGAGCACCTGCAGACGATTTGATACATATTTTCTACAAATCTCATGTTACTTTACATTGTTTAACTAACAGAAGCATATACTTAATTCAACTGCTATCTAAATCTCAGAATCTCAATGTTAAACAGAGTTATCGAATCAATAATAGCAACGGTAAGATGGCAAAAACCCTCACGATAAACCCCTCTTTTGCTCGGGCACTTTTGTGGCACAATAATGTTACATAATTAATTAGCATACGGCTAGATTATACATTTTGCGGTACGGCTATTAACGCTGCAAAATTGGCCATTACGCTGGAATGGCCAGGAATGCATATTACGAGTCACTGCGGTATAGCTATACCACAAGCATTTTAGCCTGTAACGCAATGTCCATTCCGCACCTTAAAAAATAAGTGTGGGATTTTCCATAGCGCCGTATTACAGGTTGTACGTTATAGCCTATACCAACACGATCCATACCTCCATCTGAGAGCAGTAGTTATGTTTCACAAAACATACTTACACCCATAAACTACCTATTCACCCCTAAACCGCCACACTCCCGCATTGCAAACACTATATTAAACTTATTAACCCCTAATCTGCTGCCACATTGCGACTATTAAATAAAACTATTAACCCATAATCCGCCGCTCCCCGACATTGCTGACACTAAATATAATTATTAACCCCTATTCCTCCGCTTCCCGACATCGCCGACACTAATAAAAGTTATTAACTCCTAATCCGTCACCCCCAGACATCGCCGACACCTAAATAAACGTATTAACCCCTAAACGCCGCCCGCCACATCACCAATACTATAATAAAGTATTAACCCTAAACCTCCTGCCCCCCACATCTTAACTACTAAACTAAACCTATGAACCCCTAAACCGCCGCCCCCCCCCCCACATCGCAAAACACTAAATTAAACTATTAACTCCTTAACCTAACACCCCCCTAACTTTAAATTAAAATAAATAAAAACTTACCTGTGAAATAAAAAAAACTAAGTTTAAACTATAAATTAACCTAACATAACTATTCTAATAAAATTAAAAAAAACTACCAATTAAAAAATCTAAATTACAAATTAAAAAAACCTAACATTCCGATTTTTTTAAAAAATTACAAAAAATAATAAACACTAAAAAACAAAAAATAAAAAAACTCTAAGCTTACAAAAAATACCGTACTCTATGTAATAGTGATGTTGGAACTCACAGCTTGTATATGAAATATAATATTAACAAGATGTTAGTTTCAACATCACTTTGCTAATTAATTATTTAACAATACACATAATAATTAGCAAAGTGATGTTGGAACTCACATCTTCACATCTTATGAGAGCCTTTTAAAAAGTTAAAATGTAAAATAATTAAAAAAAATAAACATATACGTAAATAAAGCATGTAATGTGCAATATACAGGGAGTGCAGAATTATTAGGCAAATGAGTATTTTGACCACATCATCCTCTTTATGCATGTTGTCTTACTCCAAGCTGTATAGGCTCGAAAGCCTACTACCAATTAAGCATATTAGGTGATGTGCATCTCTGTAATGAGAAGGGGTGTGGTCTAATGACATCAACACCCTATATCAGGTGTGCATAATTATTAGGCAACTTCCTTTCCTTTGGCAAACTGGGTCAAAAGAAGGACTTGACAGGCTCAGAAAAGTAAAAAATAGTGAGATATCTTGCAGAGGGATGCAGCACTCTTAAAATTGCAAAGCTTCTGAAGCGTGATCATCGAACAATCAAGCGTTTCATTCAAAATAGTCAACGGTGTCGCAAGAAGCGTGTGGAAAAACCAAGTCACAAAATAACTGCCCATGAACTGAGAAAAGTCAAGCGTGCAGCTGCCAAGATGCCACTTGCCACCAGTTTGGCCATATTTCAGAGCTGCAACATCACTGGAGTGCCCAAAAGCAGAAGGTGTGCAATACTCAGAGACATGGCCAAGGTAAGAAAGGCTGAAAAATGACCACCACTGAACAAGACACACAAGCTGAAACGTCAAGACTGGGCCAAGAAATATCTCAAGACTGATTTTTCTAAGGTTTTATGGACTGATGAAATGAGAGTGAGTCTTGATGGGTCAGATGGATGGGCCCGTGGCTGGATTGGTAAAGGGCAGAGAGCTCCAGTCCGACTCAGATGCCAGCAAGGTGGAGGTGGAGTACTGGTTTGGGTCAGTATCATCAAAGATGAGCTTGTGGGGCCTTTTCAGGTTGAGGATGGAGTCAAGCTCAACTCCCAGTCCTACTGCCAGTTTCTGGAAGACACCTTCTTCAAGCAGTGGTACAGGAAGAAGTCTGCATCCTTCAAGAAAAACATGATTTTCATGCAGGACAATGCTCCATCACACGCGTCCAAGTACTCCACAGCGTGGCTGGCAAGAAAGGGTATAAAAGAAGAAAATCTAATGACATAGCCTCCTTGTTCACCTGATCTGAACCCCATTGAGAACCTGTGGTCCATCATCAAATGTGAGATTTACAAGGAGGGAAAACAGTACACCTCTCTGAACAGTGTCTGGGAGGCTGTGGTTGCTGCTGCACGCAATGTTGATGGTGAACAGATCAAAACACTGACAGAATCCATGGATGGCAGGCTTTTGAGTGTCCTTGCAAAGAAAGGTGGCTATATTGGTCACTGATTTGTTTTTGTTTTGTTTTTGAATGTCAGAAATGTATATTTGTGAATGTTGAGATGTTATATTGGTTTCACTGGTAAAAATAAATAATTGAAATGGGTATATATTTGTTTTTTGTTAAGTTGCCTAATAATTATGCACAGTAATAGTCACCTGCACACACAGATATCCCCCTAAAATAGCTAAAACTAAAAACAAACTAAAAACTACTTCCAAAAATATTCAGCTTTGATATTAATGAGTTTTTTGGGTTCATTGAGAACATGGTTGTTGTTCAATAATAAAATTAATCCTCAAAATTACAACTTGCCTAATAATTCTGCACTCCCTGTATATATATATAAAATGTAGAATTTATGCGTGCAGCAGTAATAACTATTGCCACCAGAAGATGGTGCTGTGTCTGCAGTTTCATATCTCATCCATTCACAAACACAGGAAAATATTTTGCAATCTCATAATGCATCTTTTTTTGCAATGCGGTAAGATTTATGTTTGAAAAATATAGACTGTGAAGTGTGATGATGACATTATATAAAAATAAGAATACCATATAGAAATTGGGGTACACCAGGGATATCACTCATCATATAAAGAACCACAATGAATATGCTGTACAAATTATATTAATAAAAACAAAAATACTTCTTAAATATGTCGTATTAAACACATGCTCAAGAGAGAAATTCTTTAAGACAATGACCCAGGAACTTATAATTGAAGAGTAAAAAGTTAAGACACGAATGGACCAAATCGAGAGACTGGTGTACTGCTAATGAGGAAATGCAGTGAAGTGTTGGCTAGTGGAGGTGGCATATAAAAAAGTTTAGTTGCCAAAGAGTAGTCTCCTGGCAGTAAGATGAATATCTTTAACTAAATGTAACTAATTTTGAACTAGCTTACGAGTGGAGTGCTATTTAGCACTCAAGCTCAATCATAAACTTTGCTAGTTGGAGGCGTTTTTTTCGCAAATGGTAGCACATGTATTAGGAGTTGAAAGTAAAAAGTTTACCAAATATCACGACTGCATTAACTTATTCTCCCCATAGAAGTCAATAGAGAGGGCAGAAGCCAAAAAATCTAGCTTCTGTCGCTCGCGCACTAACTCGACATTGCAATGTTCTTCACATAAAGAACAATGTACTTTTTATTGTAAATACATATTTATCTATATATACCTATATATCTGTTCCTATAGATATATAGGTATAGATATGTATTTTAGATTAACAATATCGGATATATATTTAGAAATATAGTATATTATTTTCTATATGAAGAACATAGGAATGTAAAATATGCGTAACCTGCATCGGGGTTTGTGATTTACGTCTAACACACTTAGGGGCCCATTTATCAAGCTCCGTAAGAAACTTGTGGGCAAGTGTTTCTGGCGAGTCTTCAGACTCGCCAGAAACAGCAGTTATGAAGCAGCGGTCACAAAGACCGCTGCTCCATAACCCTGTCCGCCTGCTCTGATGAGGGGGACAGGAATCGCTGGAATTCAACCCGATCGAGTAAGATCGGGTTGATTGACACCCCCTGCTGGCCGTGAGTCTGCAGGGGGCTGCGTTGCACCAGCAGCTCTTGTGAGCTGCTGGTGCAATGTTGAATACGGAGAATACGGAGAATTCAGCGAGGTCTTGCGGACCTGATCCGCACTGTCGGATCAGGTCCGCAAGACCTATGATAAATAGGTCTCTTAAGGTCTATTCAATTGAATATATATATATTTTTACATTATGTATAATAATTTTTAATAGTTTTTATTGATATTTTTTAATATTTCATATTTAGGGCTAGATTACAAGTGGAGCTCTAATTTATCACGTGCCCGCAAATAGGTAAATTTGCCCATTTGCGGGCGCACAATAAATAACCAAGTGGCTGGTTATTGCTACCACAACCTTGCGGTATCAATTGGCATTTATAAAATTAACCAGAGATCAGATCTCTGGTAAATTTTATAAATATGCCCCAAATGCACCCAAAAGATAGGGTAGTGTATTTTATTAAAAAATAAAGATTGTACCAATTTTATTTTTTAATAAAGTATCTACACTAGGCACTATTTGGGGGTAAAATTGTCGGGAATGGGGTGCTAGAAAAAACGGCACTGATAAGTGCCTTTACATTGTGGTCTATGGGTACTGTGTGTTCCCTGTGAATATATATGTATACGCTTATATACATATATATTTATGTGTTGTTATGACACACATATTAACACATAAATATATATGTATAAGCATAAACATATCATTTAGAATTTACTGCCATTGCTGCATGACTTACCCCTTTAGCTGCACTTAGGTTCAGAACGAGGCTTCCATTATAGACTATGGAGGAACGCTCTCTGGAATGCAATGCTTCCTAGAGTGTACTGGTATTACTCAGTGGAATGCTAATATTGCTTGCGCGCAAGCGATATTTAGTGCTTCACTTGTAATCTAGCCCTAATATTTTTTAAATCAAAGTTTTTTATTGAGTTTATGCTTGATACAGCAACCTATTTTCAAAGCAAGTGTTGTAATTACAAAACATTTTACATAAATGTTACATAAACATTGTAACAGAATTACAGCAAACAACAAAACAGATTTGGCATAGTATAGCTATAAATCTATAAGTTACATTTCTTTATTCTGGTTAGTCGTAACATTTTCATGGTGGCCATGACACCTGGTAATCTCTAGAGTTAGAAGAATAAGGTTTACCATATTAAATAGGAAAAGAACACGAAAAATTATATCTCTTTTCTTATTTTTTCCATATGAATAATAAAACATATATCTCCCCAAGAAGTACAATCGCCTCATAATATGAAACCTTATGTAACTTGTTGACAAATGAGTATATCTACTTGTTCTATAGTAATAAAAAGAAATTGAAGAAGAGATAATAAATTAGGCGGATTAGTACCGTCAATATATTCACCTATATGGGTGAATACTAACTAGGTTGCCACTTGAGCATATAATAACACTTGAACTGTGGTACCTTATGATAAGGAAAATAAAGTAAGTATCAGCAACATTAAGTATAGTTAAGCAACCATTACTGTATGTAAAAAAGGTAAAGGGTTTGAACTAGAAGGAAAATGTTAGTTTAGTACATTTTATATGGATCAGACCAATGGCACCTTCCTGGCCGCCCCCACTCAGTTATAGCTGGTTACTCTTTTACATTTCAGTTTTAAAGTCTTGCCTAAAAGATTAAGGACATTACCCAGTGATATACAATACATCCAATTTCCCTGTGGCTAAAGAGCGGCTTGTACAAAGGTGAGTGATTATACGTTTACGAAAAGGGCACACACTCGTGCGCAGCTGAAGCTTAATTTCCCCGCTTGCATGGGCTATTATGAACTTTATATGGGATTCCTAAGAAAGGGGGTCTAATGTATGAGTAGTGCTAGGGGCACACATTGTTTGTACACTATTTACTTGTAATATCACTCCTGGGCCACATGTAATAGTTTACAACTTAATCATATATTGATGCTTGTACTGTGGTTGCTTTTGAGATAGAACATAAAGTAGTTGTCAGTGACCCTGAGTATAGCTGAGCAATTATTGCCGTGTATATATGGTTAAGACAAATGGCACCTTCATAGTCTCACCCATTCCATAGTATGTATTCACTCATATACATTTCAAATTTTAAAGCTTTGTCTGGATGTTTAAGGGCAATACACAATGAAATACAATAAATCAAACCTCCCTGTGGCTATAGTATGGTTTATGCTACGGTGAATGACTATAACTTTATGGAAGGGGTGCACTCCCGCGCATAGGCCAGAATCAGTTACATAGCTTGTATGAGCTATTATGATATTTATATAGAGCTTCTGAGCAAAATATGTGTACTAGATATCCAGTTTGAGCAGAGTGATTAAAACTATAAGCCAGGTCCCTTAAAGGGACAGTCTAGGCCAAAATAAACTTTCATGATTCAGATAGAGCATGTAATTTTAAACAATTTTCCAATTTACTTTTATCACCAATTTTGCTTTGTTTTCTTGGTATTCTTAGTTGAAAGCTTAACCTAGGAGGTTCATATGCTAATTTCTTAGACCTTGAAGCCCACCTCTTTCAGATTGCATTTTAACAGTTTTTCACCATTAGAGGGTGTTAAATCACGTATTTCATATAGATAACACTGCTTGTGCACGTGAAGTTATCTGGGAGCAGGCACTGATTGGCTAGACTGCAAGTCTGTCAAAAGAACTGAAAAAAGGGGCAGTTTGCAAAGGCTTAGATACAAGATAATCACAAAGGTTAAAAGTATATTATTATAACTGTGTTAGTTATGCAAAACTGGGAAATGGGTAATAAAGGGATTATCTATCTTTTAAAACAATAAAAATTCTGGTGTAGACTGTCCCTTTAACTAAACATTAGACTATACAGTCATCATTAATATATGGAGAGCTGAGGAATAAAATAAGGCTGGCCGCAGGCCAAAGTAAAAGTACAATACAAAGTCCAAAATATTGTGGCTGCCTTAGGCAAAAACATTATCTTGTGGAGAGCTGTAAAAACACATTTAACCATCACCCAATTCCTCTTCTATCACGGCTAAACTTGCAGCAGATGAAATAAGGGTTCAGGGCTGAGCATATGGTGAAAGGGTGTTGTCGGGAAAAGCCCCCTGAGTACATCTGAGCCACCGGGGACAAGGATACCAGGTGAAAATGAAAGTTCGGAGTTGCATCAGTTCCTGCTAAAGATGGTCCCACAGGGGAATTGATGTCGCCGGTCGTCACTGGAACATAAGGGGTCTCTATACCTCGCGTTCGGTGGTCAGCCGCATCCACCCACGCTAGTATCTGCTTCCTCTCAGGTGCTTTCTCTTTCTCAGGAGTACGAGAGATAGATGCAACATCTGAGTCTCCATTTCTTTGGCATCGCAGGGAAACTTCTTGCTGCTTCATAGATGGGGTCCTTCTTGGTACGGGAAAGCTCAAAGTGCCCTCCACAATTCTGAGATGGGACTGCGGGCGGCTATGCTGCATGTCATGCTCCATTGCGGTTTCCATTTTCTTTTCCTTGTACGTTTGCTTTTGAGGGCGGGCTTTCGTGACAGCTACAAGATGAGCAAAATTAATGTCTATTTTCTGAGCTAGGGCAACCAAGAGGGCTTGTATTTCGTTCAGTAATGTCCCATCCATATTAGCAGGTTTCTTTACCTTCTAGTGTGAGCAGTAAAATTAATCTGCATTACCCGGCAGACCAGGGGGGTGGGGGGGAATAACTGATGTAGACAGGCCTCCACCTTGCCTCTTTAGATGTCCTGACTGATGGTTCCTTATATTCAATCTCCAAACGATAGATATTAGCCTGTGCAGCTAAACTTCGCAAAACAAAATGTGTGTTACAAATAATTTACATCCTATGTTCTTCACATAGATAATAATGTACTTTTTATTAATAAATGTATATTTCTATATATATCTGATAATGTTAATAAAATAGATATCTAAATCAATATAGTTATAGGAATAGATATACATGTATTGGTATATATAGATATGTATAGAAATATGTATTTACAATAAAAAGTATATTATCCTGTAAGTGAAGAACATTGGAATGTGAAATATGTACAGTAAATATACAGTAAAACACATAAATACTTAAATACATATGTGCACACATCTATACGCATACATACACATATTTAGACATGTCTATGTATGCATGCATGTGTTAAAGCCCTTTGCAGCCTTTTTTTTTCCCAGGCACCTTATCCCACATATCTTTGGGCCTTTATAACATTTTAAATATTTATTTTTTTTTAAATACTTTTATCAGATAGTGTTTATATGAATGTAACTGTAGTTTTAAGTGTATTTATGTTGTGTTTAATGCAACTTTTTTCCCTCCCCTACCCTTTATGCAAGCTCTCAAGTTGCATTAACCTGATAAGTGTAAATCACCATTTTGCTTGAGCCAACATATTTACTTTCAATTCATAAAATGTGCAATATTTCCATCTCATGCAAAAAACTGATGAAAACCCAATATCGCCTTCACCCAATTTTGACCTTGTACCCTGTATGAGATCAACTACATTGATATAAATAGATTTGCATCTTCCGTTTCCTTCTTTTCACATTGTAACAATGTGACAAGGTTTCTTATTTAAAGGGACAGTCTAGTCCAAAATAAACTTTCATGATTCAGATAGAGCATGTCATTTTAAACATTTATCCAATTTACTTTATCACCAATTTTGCTTTGTTCTATTGGTATTCTTAGTTGAAAGCTAAACCTAGGAGGTTCATATGATAATTTCTAAGCCCTTGAAGGCCGCCTCTTCTCTCAGGGCATTTTGACAGTGTTTCACCACTAGAAGGTGTTAGTTCATGCGTGTCATATAGATAACACTGTGTTCACGCACGTGGAGTTCCAGGGAGCCAGCACTGATTGGCTAAAATGCAAGTTTATCAAAAGAACTGAAATAAGGGGGCAGTTTATAGAGGCTTAGATACAAGGTAATCACAGAGGTAAAAAGTTTATTAATATAACAGTGTTGGTTATGTAAAACTAGGGAATTGGTAATAAAGGGATTATCTATCTTTTAAAACAATAAAAATTCTGATGTAGACTTTATATTTAACTGCAAAAGATACAAAGTGATTTATGAATCTCAACTTCAAATATTGCTACTCACCTTGAATATATTAATTTGTCTTGGAAGTTAACTAAAATTATTCCTTGTCAGACGCAAAATCATGAGGCTCTCCACCTTATAACGATAATATACTGATGATACCAGAGCAACTATATCATTCCACTTTTAATCATAAGATCCACATTTTCCAGCTCATTCTGCACCAAATGACGCCAGATATGCCTAAATAAAACTTGTGTGATCCTGTCTAGACAGTTGTGAAGCTAAACAGCGGCCTACATCGAAAGCTGCGACACCCACCTAAGACCTCCGGGTTCAGCAAATTGGGATTTACTGCCACGAAGCTGCATAAGCTCAAATATGGAGGAGTTCCACACCACTGTAAAACTTTTACTCGCAAACCTGGAGACTAAGATGGACAATATCTTTACAGACCTTTCCGTCCTATGTCGCTTCTCGGGTAAAGACTGCACCACATGGTCTAGTGACAATCTGTCTCTAAACAGTAAAGAGGGAGGACAAGGCAATTTGGAATAACGCAAACTGCTTTTGGAAAATACAGAGCTGAAGGGGGAGACCTCATTGCATGCGATAGGAAATCTCAATGTGAGAGGACCCCAAACAATGCATCATGCCTTGGGAAGACCGAAATTTACTCCCCCAACCTGGCACTTTAGGACTGCTCACCCGGGGGCAGATTTGACCGCAGCATCTCCAGTCTCAGGGACTTTACCTTCAATGGAACTTACTCATAGTTTCACTAATCCCAATACCTTCCCAGGAACCTCGCTAAATCTTCCTCTACATACGGCTACCTCCTTCATTAATAAGAACCCTGACGAGGACTTCACTCCAACTCGCAATAAAATATCTGAGACCTCACAATCTTTTATTTGGATCTACCATCAGATTTCTTTGTTATGCAGCTCTACGAAGGAGTCAGCCCGTAGGGGACTAAAAGCAGCAACTCTCTCTGGGAAGCTATCAATTAAGGGGGCCTTTACCTATCCTTCCCCTCTACGTTGCAGAGTATATTTTACACATGCCTGGGATCCTGGAGGCAAGCCAATGTTTTAACTCTAAAAGGTGTTGCAGGTTCTCTATGCACACTTTCAGCGCTGATTGACTTCCCAGATAAGGTTTCAGACATCGTAGTCAATATCACCAGAGCCTTGGATGATCTAGATATCGTGGCAGCTTGAGTAAGTTTTTGCCCTATGAACTTCACAGACTCAAGCGTTAGCACGTTTACGGAGAGACAGAAGGCATTCTACTTAAACTTATACACATGACTTGTTTTCTTGTCATATTAATGCTAGTTCGCTTGCCTTGGAATCACTCCCTTTCCATGCACCAGTTTCCTCCAATGGCGACCCTGACTCGAATAGTATTAGAACTCTGGACTAAACTCTCAATGAGAGTAAGTGAGTCAAAAAGGTTCTTTCATTTAAGATATATATTTGCCTTATAGTACTGTGCTCCGAGCTTCACTTGCTCTCAGAATGGCGACAGTTAGCAAGCAATTAATACTAGAGTCGCACATGTTTTGTTCTATTTTATATTCTTCATTGGAGTTGAGGTTTTTTTTTGTTTGTTTTTTATGATAGCGGTGTAAAATACTTATTACTAACATCTGTTGTGTTACTGGGGACTCTCTTATCAGTGGCTGAGACACTAGGGTCTTCTGCTTCAAACCTCCCTAATAGTACTAACAATATGTCTTCTCTGTAAGGTTGATGAAAGTTTAGCTAGTCTTCCTGGGACAATATCAGAGATATGTCTAGTTTATACCTGAATATGTTTAGTCCTACTTCCTTTAATAACCCTCTTAAAGCAATTTAGATAGAATAACTTTATACATCATGCTAACAAATATTTATACACCTCATAATCACAGATAGGTATAAACATCTCTTCTAGATGCATTCTGTATATATCATAGGGCTAATATGACTTTCAGCCTAATGAGGTTATATTGTGTATACTTCAGTACCTAGCTCTAGAATTAGCTTTGTCATCTACCTTAGAAGTTTTGAGCCCTCTAGAAAGTAAACTCTCAGCTGAACTTATTTAACCCACTCATACTGATATTAATATTCTAATTCCATGAGCTTAGCTTGCTTAACTTGCCGCTAACTCTGGCACTATTGTATCTGGATCATATATACGCCTGAGTAACCCTTCCACTTAGAGATAATTTGTTTACATAGTAGGACTAATTATGATCCCCTACATCACGTAGTTCTTTAACATACAATCTGGCAGACTTAGGCATAGCTCAATATCATAAGTCCTTTTTGCATTATATTTGGGTTTCGTGGCCTTAAACCACTTGTACAATGTTGATAACATCCTATTCCATCCCTACCAGTTCATGGACCAAGTTAACGGTCTTTTACATATCATTTTACAGGCGATTACAAGATCCCAAGACCAAGCTTGTTAATATTTTAACTCACCCTTATATAGATGAGCAATTAGTTGAATAATCCTTAGCCTTTGCCATTTTCTCCTTTAGATACATAGTATATCTAGATCTCCCTCCCTACCAATATCAGTTAAACACCTTTCACATGTAATAATGAAGAAAAAAGAGAAAGGAAGAGAAGAAAAAAACAGAAAAAAAAGGAAGGGGGAGAAAAAAAAAAAAAAAAAAAAGTAACAAAAAAAGGGAGAAAATAACGCCAATATCCTACCATTTACTAGCCTTAAGCACTGATCCCATCACCCGTTAGTATATAATTGTTAACTAGACTGATACTCAGGGAATGTATATACTTTAGATTAACATTGACCATCTTACTCTTAGAAGGATATTTATATCTGACAATCTGACATAGGAAGCCACGCCCCCCTCTTTTCCCCATTTTGAGAGGCTCTTGCCCGCTGAACTCCCCCCCGTACACCTTGGCCCTAAAGTGGCCAGACAAAAGCCAATTCCCTGCATCTCACCGTCCTTAGATTACAGAGTACTTTTCCTATCAACGTAGGGATCATTAGTTACATGATATAAAAACTGAGGTACCATTGTTATATGTTCCAGACACCCATACTCACCATGAACTAGTTTATACACTGTGACCACAGTCTCAGACATAGTGGTATAGCCCATATCAGTAGCTATTTTCTTAATATTGACCTTGCCACATGGTATAATAACAGCTCTCATTCATCTGTATATGGTTAGACATGGTGATAATAATCTCTGTATTACTAATACCTTAATGTTTTTTCTAATGTTTATTTGCTATATGTGAATTGTATAATTACTCTAATTACTTCTGATCCGTGCCTGGACATATTTTCTGTTATGTCATTGTTACTCATTACCTCAATAAAAAAATATATATATATATATAAAAAAAAAATATTCCTTGTTATCTCCTTTTTGAATACATTTAAATTATGCTGCTGGGGGGGTGGAGCCAACAGCCTAGAGGAATGGTCGCATGCTTTTAGAGTTTCAGCTCTAAATGCTCCAAAACCACATCAGGACATTAATTAAATGTAAATTAAACCTCAAGAAACTATGGGCTAATTGCTCAACTACAGACTAGAGAGAGGGCCGATTTTCCCTGCCAATGTAATAATCTACAAGTGAGACTGGTGGCCTGAATACAGCCTTCATAGACAGCAGCCATATTTGTGACCACGTGGACCAGCGCTATAACTAATATAGAGAGCACTCACCAGATCTTATCCGAACTTAGCAGACTCCTGGAATCATATCAACTTGTGTTTACAGCTACTTTGAACGTAGTGTCTGGTCCCGCAGCTTGCACTGAGACCTAGTCAGAAGAATGTTTAAACACAGCTGATGGCGAAGAAGCTAGTGGAGCTGCGCCTAAGGTTCAACACTTATTGTGCACTCCTAGCTCTGCTAGGAGAGCGGATGGAAGCTCAACATGTCAAGGGACTGAACAGTGACTAGAAGAGCATACAGCAATGTGAGCTAAGGCAGGTTTTCTGGAGCTTGATGGAGGAGTGAAACCCAGAGCTGCGGATATGGTGGTGATCTTAGGTTCTGGGATCCCAGATCCAGTTCTCAGGCCCCTCACACAAACCCTAATAGTGATGACTTCACAGGCTATGTATGCAAATATAGGTGCACCGCCTGCAAGGCCACACAGGGGGTTGATATCACAAGGAGCTCTGATTTCTCAGAAGACATGCTTGCTGAGATATAAACCTCTACAAAGGTTATTTATGGATGTCCAGCTAGTATCCTTGTTAAAATGGTCTCAAATAGCTGGACAGCTATGGAACTTGCTCCCAACATTTGAATCAGCTGGCAGTGGAGATCGGTTGCTCCAGTATGAGGAGGGCTGGGGAGGCTCTCCTCATCAATTTAAAACCGGTGTGGGATATACTTAGTTGAATTCTACAATGACAGTACGCTTACTACTGCTTGAACTGAGTTGCTGTTAAAATACTGTGGCTGCTGTCTTTATTGTTTTATCCCACCCTAATTGCATGGTTTAACACCTGCAATTTTATAATGTCTCCAATATCCTGCATTTAGCAGCTTGTCGCTTCCCATAAAAACATGTATATAGTTAAAGAGTTAACTGATTCTAGCCTAACAGATGTCTATTACCCTTTGATAAGCTCCAGTTACCTTGTGAGTTCCCTGTGAAGCCCACATATGAATCAGAGCTACAACTTCACCATGACTGCTCTCTATAGTCATTTTGGTCTTGCTACGACCATGCTGTCATAAAGATAATACGCATTTTTACATTATAATTTTTTTTTCTGCTGTGTTTAGCCTGCATGGTACTAAGTAATTGTTGTGACCTAGTCACATAACTGCATGTTTGTGTGACATCTTTGGCAGTCAGCGTTAAAGATGGATAATTCTTAATTTCCCAAATGCACCTTCAGTAACAATTCCTGAATTATTATGTAGCATTATCTGTTTATAAATTTGCTGCCTTGCATGGTTATTATAGACCTATATCTACAAGAATATATACTATGTTCATGAATATTTTGAGTGAAAGACATGGTATCCTTCAACCTCTATTTACCAAGGTGTAAATTTATTATGACTGATTTTAATTACAAAAGCTTCTCCTAGAAGAAAACCTTGCAGCCTAATATATGTCTTGTAGCATCTTTCTTGACCCAGTTAATCGCCAAGCAATCTCTACATGTGTTTTTCTATTATGTATTATATTCCTCTCCTCAGCCTAAGCAGATGTTAGACACTGATGGCTAGAATGATTCCTGACCTACTGCCCCTAGCAAAACACCCAAATAATACTTTTTTTTTTTTTAATGTTCTAGGGGGCTTGGAGATCAGCGGCCGGGATATCTGAGCTTTCCCATTTTTATATTTACTGCTATAACATGTTGATTGCATACGAACTGGGGACCGCATAGATGGCAGGTGAATTCTGGCATTCATTGTTTGAAAAGTGTTTCTGCCTTTACAAATAGCCTTAGATATTTGTCTACTATTACAGTCCAATGTGCCACAGTAGATGTTAGTAATGGACGGTATATATACATATTAGACTCTGTACAGGGGCAAAACGTATGACCTGACTATACGACCAATGTTATTCTCTGACGTGCAGCCTTATTTCAAAGTACTTGTACGGTTTCTTAGTGCAAGCTGGACTTGCCCTACTAATACCAGGCACTCTCTCCTTTCTCACTATGTCTTGAATGAGATAGGAAAATCACACCAAATCTCTGAGCTTGGACATTTAGGTCCTACCTCACTAAGCATAGCGTAAGCATAGAATGCAATCAGCACTTCTTTTTATGTATTTGCTAGTAATTCAGTTACTCATGAACCTTCACATATGGATATGTCGTTTTGCAATATTAAAGCATACTTATCCCGAGTTAGTATGTAACAGTTTCCCTTGCTCCTCAATGAAGGCACTGTATTTTCCCTTCTCTTTGAGTTGGGGCTGCTTATCATACCTAAGTAACCACCTCCCCCCCCCCCCCCCTCCCACACATAATATACCTCCTTGGTAAGGAGATTTAGCTACATGGTTTGTCTCGCCTATACCACACCCTAATTTCTTTCTTTATAAGTTACATCTATAGTATAATATAGTTTTGACCTTGTTTTCCCTTTCTAGTCCAGCATGACTGTTTAGCATCACCTACAAATGAAATCTTAACTCTTGAACCCATTAGCTCATACTTCCACATCATATAACTCCTTGTTGTACCTTAGATACATATGTCAAGTTTGGTTTTAATATGATCTGTATAAATCCAGAATACTCCATGGCAAAGTGGGGAAAAAGAGCCTAAAAAAAGTAAGGTAGAATTTATTCTATGCATATTAGAATCTTTTTGTAATACTTCAGACAAGAATGTTCGCTTTTAACAATATGCATGTCATCAATGTTTATCTTCTGGTGCATCCATGCACTTTTTGAAGCAATACATGTATGCTGTACCTTGCATTAATCCTCAATAAAAATTATTTTAAAAAAAAATTATGTTGCTGTCCTAGGATAAAACAAAACTAGTCCCGAAATACAAGAATGCAGATGTAAGTCATAAGTAGCTTCTTAAGGTAAAAAACAGCATTTTCTAAGCACAGGGTCTGGGTTCAGAATATCTACAGCTTGTTTATTGGTGTAAACCGGACGCACTGAACAAAGACCAATGCTTGGCATGTGCATACAAATAGTACCTGTGTTAGGTTAAGGTATCGGAACCCAGAAGGAGCTTTAGAGTCGGTTCACTGAAGGCCTAGTTATGCGTGCTAAGTTTTGATCTGTGTGAGGATGGTGAGTGGTTACAAGAAAGCGTTGGTTACAGGCAGTTGATCGGCAGGTACCGAATTCCTTGTGGTAGGTTGAGGAGCAGTCAGCTGATCAGGGTCAGAGGACACTAACGACCCTGTACCAGTTGCCGGATCTGTGGAGATGGTTAGTAAATGGTTGCACACAATTTAAAGATCTGGTTTATATGATGCAAACCAATTTAGTACATCTTCAGTGCGGATGATAGGTGAGGGTTAAGACTTCAAGTCAGTGATTCCGTTCTGGTTATAATGTCACAGGTGAGTACACGGATGCACTTAGCAGTTCCCAGGTAAGGAAAGGAATGAGTAGTTGCAGGTATAATATGCACAGGTTGTTAGCACTGGAGATTCCTGTCAGATAAGGTTGGCTTGACATACAGAGCTAATGAGCAAAATTCCAAGCAATTAGGTAAGGAAGAGGAGGGTTTATATCTAGCAGGTAGAATGAAAGGATCCACCCATTGTTAAAGGAATAGAACCCTGACACACACAGAACCACTTCCACTGTCAAGAATACGGGCATCACAAAAATGTTTTCAATGCATGACAAAACAAAAAAGTTCACTCTAACATATGTATTAAGGTAAACTTGAAAACAGTTAATAAAAGCAAAAAAAAGAAACAATCTCTTCAGCTATGATATAGTGAGACGTAACTGCAAGATAAGATACTTGAAAATGCCCCAAAAATCCAGGAACGCCATGGTCAGCCCCTTTTTTAATATCTGTGAGATGCCAACATAAATTCCACTCAACTAGACAAGATAGGTGAAGTGAGTCTCGGGCCCCGATATTCAAAACATTGACAGACCATAGAGAAACTGCCTGGTTGGGTTCGCCAGGCATGCAGGCAATCTGTCTTTGGATAGGAAAGGGGGCTGAACCATGTGTTCTTTTTTATTTTAAACATTAATATTTATTCTTCTAAATATATTTATGTTATAAAATACAGTAGCCTCAACTTTATAGTGTTAAAAAACTGCATAATGTGTATGTATATCTATCTATCTATCTATCTATCTATCTTTCTATCTATATCTATATATATATCTATAAGAATATCTATTTATAAATACAAAGTACATATTCTGCCTTGTGCAGAACATTGGAATGTGAAATATTTACAGTAAATACACAGTATAACACTTTATTAAATATGAATATTGCAAAAAAATATTTAAAGGGACTGTCAACACCAGAATTGTTGTTGTTTTAAAAGATAATCCCTTAATTACCCATTCCCCAGTTTTGCATAACCAACACAGTTAATAATAATACATGTTTTACCTCTGTAATTACCTTGTATCTAAGCCTCTGCAGACTGCCCCCTTATTTCTGTTCTTTTGACGGACTTGCAGTTTAGCCAATGGGGCCTAGTTATCAAGCCGTCAACCTCAAATACGCTGGAATTCCGCATCGTATTTGTGGCAAGGCTGATACGCCTTAGTTATCAAGGGCTCGAGACCGGCAAAAGTAGAATTTTGTGATGTAAGCATCGATCCGCCGGACTCAGTCTGACACAGATCGATTCTTACGTCACTCCAGATGTTCCGCACACAAGTGCGGCACATTCTCACTACTTTTGCTAGTTATCAAAAAACTAGCAAGTACGCTCGGCACTTTTACGGCCCAGCGTACCTGGTTTTCAATCCGCCACCCCTGGAGGCGGCGGATCCCATAGGAATCAATGGGAGTCTGACCATAGCGAAAGTACAAGTTCGCTGTTGCCAGACATCCCATTGATTTCTATGGGAGCTGTCTACACCTAACACCCTAACATGTACCCCGAGTCTAAACACCACTAATCTGTCCCCCCCTACACCGCCGCAACTAAATAAAGTTATTACCCCCTAAACCGCCGCTCCCGGAGCCAACCGCAAGCTACTCTATACATATTAACCCCTAAACCGCCGCTCCCGGAGCCCACCGCAACTATAATAAATGTATTAATCCCTAAACCGCCGATCCCTGAACCCGCCGCAACCTATATTAAATGTATTAACACCTAATCTGCCCCCCTACACCGTCGCCACCTATAATAAATTTATTAACCCCTATCCTGCCCCCCCTACACCGTCGCCACCTATAATAAATTTATTAACCCCTAATCTGCCCCCCCCTACACCGTCGCCACCTATAATACATTTATTAACCCCTAATCTGCCCCCCCTACACCGTCGTCACCTATAATAAATTTATTAACCCCTATCCTGCCCCCCACTACGCCGCCGCCACTGTAATAAAATTATTAACCCCTAAACCTAAGTCTAACCCTAACCCTAACGCCCCCCTAACTTAAATATTAATTAAATAAATCTAAATAAATTAACTCTTATTAACTAAATGAATCCTGTTTAAAACTAAATACTTACCTTTAAAATAAACCCTAATATAGCTACAATATAAATAATAATTATATTCTAGCTATCTTAGAATTTATATTTATTTTACAGGTAACTTTGTATTTATTTTAGCTAGTTAGAATAGTTATTAAATAGTTATTAACTATTTAATAGCTTACCTAGCTAAAATAAAGAGAAATGTACCTGTTAAATAAATCCTAACCTAAGTTACAATTACACCTAACACTACACTATACTTTAATAAATTAATCCCATTTAAAAATAAATACTTACCTGTAAAATAAACCCGAAGATAGCTACAATGTAATTAATAATTATATTGTAGCTATCTTAGGATTTATATTTATTTTACAGGTAACTTTGTATTTATTTTAGCTAGTTAGAATAGTTATTAAATAGTTATTAACTATTTAATAACTACCTAGCTAAAAGAAATACAAAATTACCTGTAAAATAAATCCTAACCTAAGTTACAATTAAACCTAATACTACACTATCATTAAATTAATTAAGTAAACTACCTACAAATAACTACAATGAAATACAATTACATAAACTAACTAAAGTACAAAAAATAAAAAAAGCTAAGTTACAAAAAATAAAAAACAAAGTTACAAACATGTTAAAAATATTACAACAATTTTAAGCTACTTACACCTAATCTAAGCCCCCTAATAAAATAACAAACCCCCCCAAAATAAAAAAATGCCCTACCCTATTCTAAATTAAATAAATTTCAAAGCTCTTTTACCTTACCAGCCCTTAAAAGGGCCATTTGTGGGGGCATGCCCTAAAGAAAACAGCTCTTTTGCCTGTAAAAGAAAAATACAACCCCCCCCCCAACATTAAAACCCACCACCCACATACACCTAATCTAACCCAAACCCCCCTTACAAAAACCTAACACTAATCCCCTGAAGATCATCCTACCTTTAGTTGTCTTCACTCAGCCGAGCCACCGATGGAACTGAAGAGGACATCCGGAGCGGAAGAAGTTAATCCTCCAAGCGGCGCTGAAGAAATCTTCCATCCGATGAAGTCATCATCCAGGCGGCGCTGAAGAAAAGTCTTCGATCCGGCCGATGTCATCTTCAAAGAGGCGCTGAAGAGGTCTTCTATCCGGGCGAAGTCATCTTCCAAGCCGGGTCTTGAATCTTCCTTCCGCCGACGCGGAACCACCTTCTTCACCGACGGACTACGACGAATGACGGCTCCTTTAAGGGACGTCATCCAAGATGGCGTCCCCTCAATTCCGATTGGCTGATAGGATTCTATCAGCCAATCGGAATTAAGGTAGGAAAATTCTGATTGGCTGATGGAATCAGCCAATCAGATTCAAGTTCAATCCGATTGGCTGATCCAATCAGCCAATCAGATTGAGCTCGCATTCTATTGGCTGATCGGAACAGCCAATAGAATGCGAGCTCAATCTGATTGGCTGATTCCATCAGCCAATCAGATTTTTCCTACCTTAATTCCGATTGGCTGATAGAATCCTATCAGCCAATCGGAATTGAGGGGACGCCATCTTGGATGATGTCCCTTAAAGGAGCCGTCATTCGTCGTAGTCCGTCGGTGAAGAAGGTGGTTCCGCGTCGGCGGAAGGAAGATTCAAGACCCAGCTTGGAAGATGACTTCGCCCGGATAGAAGACCTCTTCAGCGCTTCTTTGAAGATGACATGGGCCGGATCGAAGACTTTTCTTCAGTGCCGCCTGGATGATGACTTCATCGGATGGAAGATTTCTTCAGCGCCGCTTGGAGGATTAACTTCTTCTGCTCCGGATGTCCTCTTCAGTTCCATCGGTGGCTCGGCTGAGTGAAGACAACTAAAGGTAGGATGATCTTCAGGGGATTAGTGTTAGGTTTTTGTAAGGGGGGTTTGGGTTAGATTAGGGGTATGTGGGTGGTGGGTTTTAATGTTGGGGGGGGTTTGTATTTTTCTTTTACAGGCAAAAGAGCTGTTTTCTTTGGGACATGCCCCCACAAATGGCCCTTTTAAGGGCTGGTAAGGTAAAAGAGCTTTGAAATTTATTTAATTTAGAATAGGGTAGGGCATTTTTTTATTTTGGGGGGGTTTGTTATTTTATTAGGGGGCTTAGATTAGGTGTAAGTAGCTTAAAATTGTTGTAATATTTTTAACATGTTTGTAACTTTTTTTTTTTTTTTGTAACTTAGCTTTTTTTATTTTTTGTACTTTAGTTAGTTTATGTAATTGTATTTAATTGTAGTTATTTGTAGGTAGTTTATTTAATTAATTTAATGATAGTGTAGTATTAGGTTTAATTGTATCTTAGGTTAGGATTTATTTTACAGGTAATTTTGTATTTCTTTTAGCTAGGTAGTTATTAAATAGTTAATAACTATTTAATAACTATTCTAACTAGCTAAAATAAATACAAAGGTACCTGTAAAATAAATATAAATCCTAAGATAGCTACAATATAATTATTAATTATATTGTAGCTATCTTAGGGTTTATTTTACAGGTAAGTATTTATTTTTAAATAGGAATAATTTATTAAAGTATAGTGTAGTGTTAGGTGTAATTATAACTTAGGTTAGGATTTATTTTACAGGTAAATTTCTCTTTATTTTAGCTAGGTAGCTATTAAATAGTTAATAACTATTTAATAGCTATTGTACCTGGTTAAAATAAATTGAAAGGTACCTGTAAAATAAAAATAAATCCTAAGATAGCTAGAATATAATTATTATTTATATTGTAGCTCTATTAGGGTTTATTTTAAAGGTAAGTATTCAGTTTTAAATAGGATTCATTTAGTTAATAAGAGTTAATTTATTTAGATTTATTTAATTAATATTTAAGTTAGGGGGGGCGTTAGGGTTAGGGTTAGACTTAGGTTTAGGGGTTAATAATTTTATTACAGTGGCGGCGGTGTAGTGGGGGGCAGGATAGGGGTTAATAAATTTATTATAGGTGGCGACGGTGTAGGGGGGGCAGGATAGGGGTTAATAGGTTTAATATAGGTTGCGGCGGGTTTAGGGAGCGGCGGTTTAGGGGTTAAACTATTTATTTAGTTGCGGAGAGGTGCGGGATCAGCAGGATAGGGGTTAATAATTTTATAATAGAGGGCGACGGTGTAGGGGGGGCAGGATAGGGGTTACTAGGTATACTGTAGGTGGCAGCGGTGTCCGGGAGCGGCGGTTTAGGGGTTAATACATTTATAAGAGTTGCGGCAGGGTCTAGGAGCGGCGGTTTAGGGGTTAATACATTTATAAGAGTTGCGGCGGGGTCTAGGAGCGGCGGTTTAGGGGTTAATACATTTATAAGAGTTGCGGCGGGGTCTAGGAGCGGCGGTTTAGGGGTTAGTAACTTTATTGAGTTGCAGGGGGCTCCGGGGGCGCCGGTATAGGGATAGAACAGTGTAGTTTAGTGTGAGTGCTTAGTGACAGGCTAGCAATAAAGCTGGGAAAAAGCCGAAGGGCAGCGAGATCGGATGAGTGATAACTGTCACAGTCCGCTGCTCATCGCCCCGCGGCTTTTTGACAGCTTTATTTGATAACTTAGGCGTATTTTTTCAGGTCCGCGGCGGCGATGTGAGGCGAGCTTAGGCGGGCGTATTGGGCCGGCGAAGCCAGAAAAGTAGACGGCTTGATAACTACCCCCCAATCAGTGCTCACTCCATGGTAAATTCACGTGCATGAGCTCAATGTAATCTATATGAAACACATGAACTAATGCCCTCAAGTGGTGAAAAACTGTCAAAATGCATTTAGATTAGAGGCGGCCTTCAAGGTCTAAGAAATTAGCATATGAACCTCCTAGGTTTAGTTTTTAACTAAGAGAACAAAGCAAAATTGTTTGATAAAAGTAAATTGGAAAGTTGTTTACAATGACATGCCCTATTTGAATCATGAAAGTTATTTTTGGACTTGACTGCCCCTTTAATACATGTTCATCTATTTAGCTGCAATGGCTCTTAGTCATGTCATCTAAATTACATGCAGGTTTGTCTCTTTTTATATTAAGATAGTAGGTAAAGTAGTACTAATGGTAAGTACCTATCGGTGCCAACATTTTTTGTAATCAACAAGCACCTGTTAGGGGGGCAATATAGCACTTAAGGAGACTCATAGATAAATGAGTTACAAAGTCTGTAACAAAAAAAAGTGCTTTACCCCTGCAATTATTTAGGAAAAATTCTCACTGAATAATACAGGAACGATTTTTAGCCATTAATACTTTATCTTTATTGGTTTAACTATTCAATATATACACCCCCTAACATAAATATAATTTAAATACATCTAAATAAATTTAATATTATTAACTAAATTATTCCTATTTAAAACTAAATACTTACCTATAAAATAAACCTTAAAGGGACACTGTACCCAAAATTTTTCTTTCGTGATTCAGATTGAGCATGACATTTTAAGCATCTTTCTAATTTATTACTTTCATCAAATTTTCTTCATTCTCTTGGTATCTTTATTTGAAATGCAAGAATGTAAGTTTAGATGCCGGCCCATTTTTGTTGAACAACCTGGGTTGTCCTTGCTGATTGGTGGATACATTAATTCACCAATAAAAAAGTGCTGTCCAGAGTACTGAACCCAAAACAAGCTTAGATGCCTTCTTTTTCAAATAAAGATAGCAAGAGAATAAAGAAAAATTGATAATAGGAGTAAATTAGAAAGTTGCTTAAAATTGCCTGCTCTATCTGAATTACAAAAGAAAAAATTTGGGTACAGTGTCCCTTTAAGATAGCTACAATATAACTAATAGTTACATTTGTATCTATCTTAGGGTTTATTTTTATTTTATAGGCAACTTTGTATTTATTTTAACTAGGTACAATAGCTATTAAATAGTTATTAACGATTTAACAGCTACCTAGCTAAAATAAATTCAAAATTACCTGTAAAATAAATCCTAACCTAAGTTACAATTACACCTATCACTATACTATAATTAAATAAATTAAATTAGTTGAATACAATTACCTACAATTAACTAAAATTAACTAAAATTAACTAAAGTACAAAAAAAATTGGCTGATCGGAACAGCCAATAGAATGCGAGGTCAATCCTATTGGCTGATTGGATCAGCCAATTGGATTGAACTTCAATCCGATTGGCTGATTGCATCAGCCAGTCGGATTTTTCCTACCTTAATTCCGATTGGCTGATAGAATCCTATCAGCCAATCAGAATTCAAGGGATGCCATCTTGGATGACGTCATTTAAAGGAACTGTCATTCGTCGTTTAGTCGTCGGGATCGATGGATGCTTCGCGTCGGATGTCTTCAAGATGGTGCCGCTCCTCATCGGATGGAAGAAGATAGAAGATGCCGCTTGGATGAAGACTTCTGCCGCTTGGAGGACCTCTTCTGCCCAGATTCGATGAAGACTTCTGGCCGTATCGGATGAAGACTTCTGCCTGGCTGGGTGAAGACGGCTCAAGGTAGGGTGATCTTTAAGGGGGTAGTATTAGGTTATTTTAAGGGCAGTTTGGGTGGGTTTTAGAGTAAGGTTGGGTGTGTGAGTGGTGGGTTTTAATGTTGGGGGTTGTATTTCTTTTTTTTCAGGTAAAAGAGCTGATTACTTTGGGGCAATGCCCTGCAAAAGGCCCTTTTAAGGGCTATTTGTAATTTAGTTTAGGGTAGGGAATTTTATTATTTTGGGGGGCTTTTTTATTTTATATGGGGGCTCAGATTAGGTGTAATTAGTTTAAAATTCTTGTAATTTTTTTTATTTTCTGTAATTTAGTGTTTGGTTGTTTTTGTACTTTAGTTAATTTTAGTTAATTTTATTTAATGTTAGGTAATTTAATTTAATTAATTTAATTTATTTAATTATAGTATAGTGTTAGGTGTAATTGTATCTTAGGTTAGGATTTATTTTACAGGTAATTTTGTATTTATTTTAGCTAGGGAGTTATTAAATAGTTAATAACTATTTAATAACTATTGTACCTAGTTAAAATAAATACAAAGTTGCCTGATAAATAAAAATAAACCCTAAGCTAGCTACAATGTAACTATTAGTTATATTGTAGCTATCTTAGGGTTTATTTTATAGGTAAGTATTTAGTTTTAAATAGGAATAATTGAGTTAATGATAGCAATTTTATTTAGATTTATTTAAATTATATTTAAGTTGGGGGGGTTAGGGTTAGACTTAGGTTTATGGTTTAATAACTTTAATATAGTGGCGGAGGTGTAGGGGGGGCAGGATAGGGGTTTGTAAGTTTAATGTAGGTGGCGGCGGTGTAGCGGGGGCAGGATAGGGGTTAATAAGTTTAATGTAGGTGGTGGCGGGGTCCGTGAGCGGCGGTTTAGGGGTTAATACCTTTATTTAGTTGCGTTGGGGTCTCTGAGCGGCGGATAAGGGGTTAAACAATTTATTTAGTTGCGGCGGGGTCCGGGGGCGGCGGTTTAGGGATTAATAATAATAATGTAGGGGGGGGCAGATTAGGGGTGTTTAAACTCTGGGTACATGTTAGGGTGTTAGGTGCAGACATTTCCCAGAGGAATCAATGGGATATCGGGCAGCAGCGAACATGAGCTTTCGCTGCTGTCAGGCTCCCATTGATTCCTATGGGATCCGCTGCCTCCAGGGCGACGGATTGAAAACCACGTACGCTGGGCCCGAATAGTGGCGAGCGTACCTGGTTGTTCTTTGATAACTTTCAAAAGTAGTCAGATTGTGCCGAACTTGCGTTCGGAACATCTGGAGTGACGTATCCATCGATCTGTGTCGGACTGAGTCCGGCGGATCGTATGTTATGCACTAGATTCTACTTTTGCCGGTCTGTAGGGCTTGATAATTATGGCGAATCAGCCTCGCCACAAATACGCTGCAGAATTCCAGCGTATTTGCGGTTGACGGCTTGATAAATAGAGGCCAAAGTATGAATGGCTACAAATCATTCCTGTATTATTCAACGAGAATTTTTCCTAAATAATTGCAGGGGTAAAGCACTCTTTTATTGCCTCTTTTTATACCTGTTCAGAGCTCATCAAACAATCACTAGCTGAGGTTGCATTGGTGTTGATAATTGTAATAAAAATGATATCACTGATATGAATTTGGTACACTATATAGGGAGCTAGCCAGAGGAAATATGGGATCCTCGTTTTTAACTTGTGAATACAATATGGATAGTATTAGCACTTTAGAATGTTGTGGGCAACTATGCACCTTTCAGACTAAGTGGAAGATATTGATCCTTTTTTTTTCTAAATAATCAGACTTATTCTCGCTCTTGGCGTGCTGTGTATGCAG
This sequence comes from Bombina bombina, assembly GCF_027579735.1. Classification (NCBI taxonomy): domain Eukaryota; kingdom Metazoa; phylum Chordata; class Amphibia; order Anura; family Bombinatoridae; genus Bombina; species Bombina bombina. The sequence continues at coordinate 440,962,873 of NC_069504.1, forward strand.
TTTGCTTTATATTTTAATCCAATCCTAGTATGCACTGTCAGATAGCAGAGCATAAAAACGGTTTATCTTACCTTGAATTTACTAGCTGTTTTCTTCACTGGCGTCCTGTTTAATTGGTCTATTTTAGATCCAATTTTTACGCTGACGTTATTGGATAAATAACAGTGTTCAAATATCTATAATATCGCTGAGACACCTGAGATATTTTAGTTTATGATACCTCCCACATTTATTAGCCAGACACCAATACTACAGCTGTATACTTACATAAAATGCATCCAATGTCACTGTTCATATCATTGTGAACAATCTGAGAGCACCTGCAGTCGATTTTACACATATTTTCTACAAATCTCATGTTACTTTACATTGTTTAACTAACAGTAGCAGATACTTAATAAAACTGCTATGTAAATCTCAGAATCTCAATGTTGAACAGAGTTATCGAATCAATAATATAGTGACTGGCATATTATGACAGTGTATGCCTATTCCTACCTACTGTAGATACAGCTTATAATTTGGAAATATTTAGAGGCAACTGCCTTTTGATATATCAGTGAGGCTATTTATGCATTTAGAGTGGGCTCTACTCTGTATGATGTCATAACAGTGATATTAACGTTTTCACCCACATCAATAGTAGCTGTTAGTTTTTACTTTAAAGGGACAGTAAACCTTAAAAATAATGTTATATAATTCTGCACATAGTGCAGAATTATATAACATTATTTAGGTGCTATAGCCATAAAACCCTTTTTTACCTTTTAAAATGTAAAAATGACAGCGCTTTTACAGACCCACTCTCTGCTCTCTGCTGAGCGGGTCTGTAATATTTAGTCAGCGCATCGGGCCAGCTGTATAGTCACAGCCCGGCCCGATAGCGCCATAAGACTAAGTGCAGCTCGCTCCTGTCACAGGAGCGAGCTGCACTTAGTGCTATGGCGCGGTCGGGCTGGGCTCTGACTATACAGCTGGCCAGATGCGCTGACTAAATATTACAGACCCGCTCAGCAGAGAGCAGAGAGCGGGTCTGTAAAAGCGCTGTCATTTTTACATTTTAAAAGGTAAAAAAGGGTTTTATGGCTATAGCACCTAAATAATGTTATATAATTCTGCACTATGTGCAGAATTATATAACATTATTTTTAAGGTTTACTGTCCCTTTAATTATACTTTACACATACCAGTTATTAATAAAGTGGTTACCATATATGTACAAGTGTATTATAAAAATATGATTCACCCACTATCATTATAGCAAGTATACTATTGTAGTACTTTGTTAATTTTGGTGCTATTTATCTTGTTTCTCACTTTTGTTTTATTTTGTTCTTTTAATATCAACTAATAAAGTTTTATTTTTAACTTCCAATGTGATCCCATCCATAAGGGACCTAATATGTTATATTCCCAATGCACACTTATTTCATTATGCCCTTTGCTTCCTATTAGGAAACATATTGGGGCATGTTTAACAATGTGCGAGCGGACATGATACGAAGTAGCATGTCATGTCCGCTGCACATCGATAAATGCTGACAGCATACTCTGTTGGCATTTATCATTGCACCTGCAGTTCTTGTGAACTGCTGGTACAATGCCGCCCCCTGCAGATTCACGCTTGCAGGGGGTGTCAATCAACCCAAGCATATTCAATCGGGTTGATTTCTCTCTGCCGCCTCAGAGCAGGCAGACAAGTTATGGAGCAGTGGTCTTTAGACCGCTGCTTCATAACTTCTGTTTCCGGCAAATCTGAAGGCTCGCTGGAAACAAGGGGCCTCAAGTTCCATACGGATCTTGATAAATAGGCTCCATTGACTCTACTTCTTAGTGGTAATTATGGTGAAGAATGTTACTATGTATACTCTTTCGTAGTTGGTTCTGCCACTACTTCTCTGCATATGTATTTATGTGTTTATATGTGTATATATGTCTATAAATACACACATACAAAATACAAACTGTCTCCAGTCACCAATTTCTTAAAAACAACCTTTATTCTTACAGCAGGGTCCAAGGGTACAGGCAAACAGACAATGTTTCAAGCCTGCAATAGGCTCTTAGTCATGTCATCTAAATTGCATGCAGGTTTTTCTCTTTTTATACCTGTTCAGAGTTCATTAAACAATCACTAGCTGAGTTTGCATTGGTGTTGATAATTGTAATAAAAATGATATCACTGTATAGTATATTGTGTATAGTACACAATATTTCTAATTATGTTTTAACTAAAGATGAGCACGATATTTTGAAAAAGGGTTTATCAGTTTGTTTACCTGATGTATGTGATTAATTTTTGATCCAATAGGATCTTCACAGGTTGTTTAGGAAATTAAAATTGAAAGTACACTTTGTACTGCCGGAAGGTATGTTTCAACCTGCAAATACACAAAACATATCTAATACTGTACTATTAGTTTTTCTGACACAAACTAAAATTTGGTATATGTAAAAAGTGCAAATTCACACCCACCACCCACCATAGCATAGCTACCAATGCCAATTTAGTACAAAAAGAGGTAGATACCTTAAGAAGAAGAAATAAAAAAGACAATTGGTACAAGTCAGCAAAAAAGAAAAGGAGACAGTAAAATCCCTTATAAACAACAGAGATATAATAATCAAGGAAGCGGATAAGGGAGGAGTGGTGGTAATACTCAGTTAAGCAGATTATATTAAAGAAAGAGAGATACAACTAGGAGACAAACATGTGTATCAACTTTTAACAAGGGATTCTACTATACAAATCAATAAGGAGATACGCAAATAACTAAACAGGCTGTTATTGACATCATTACAGAGAATTTTGGGGAGTCACTCATAGAAAAAATCCAATAAGACTGTATATACTCCCCAAAATACATAAAAATGAAAAACTTCCCCCTGGTTGTCCCATTGTTGCAGGTGTTAACTCAATCTTCTCCAAAATTTCAATATTCTTGGATAAAGTATTACAACCCTTTTTGGTTAAGTCTTCTTCATATTTAAATGATACTAATGACTTCTTATCTAAACAACAGGATTTCGGATTTATTGGGGATTATTGGGGATAAGTGTATCCTGTTTACATTAGATGTCACTTGATTTTAAAATCAAATAGCGAATACACAGATAAGGAAATACAGTGTCTAATTGCACTTTTGACTTTGATTTGATATCAAAATTATTTTTTGTTCCAAGACAGATTTTTTTTCTTCAAAAACAAGGAACAGCGATGGGCTCCAACGTGGCCCCCACATATTCCAATATCTATATGTCCAATTTTGAAGAACAATTTGTGTATTCGCATAAGTTATTTCTTCACCATGGCGCCGTCTGGTGGACATTTATAGATGACATATTTGGCATATGGTTGGGGGACGTTGGAAGCCTCTTGGAATTTGTCCAGGGCTTAAATTAATCACTGACACATTTGAAATTCAGTCTTAATATGAGTGAAACAGGTATCCAATTTTTAGACAATTTTGAATATGTGGAGAATGGGTTCCTCACAGCAGACTTAAATGTTAAACCAACAGATAAGAATAATATATTACAGTATGGCAGCTGTCATCTAACAAGCATGCTTAAAGCAATTGATAGAAGTTAAATCATGAGGGTAAAAAGAAGTGTAATAGATAGTAGGAGATGTGACGAAAGATTAAATGAAATGGCTATGAAATTTGCCACAGGAGGTTACTCAAGTAAATTAATGATGGACCAATTTAGTTTCATAAATAAAAACAAAAAAATAAATGTGAAGCAGAAGAGAGATAACAGTGATAGGATGATTTTTGTGACACAATATAATGATTTAGGCCATACAATTACAAACATACTGAAAAAGTATTGGCATATTCTTAGGATGTGTAACCCACAGGTAAAAAGCTTTCAGGACACTCCAATGACTGCATACAAAGGGAACAGAAGTCTGAAAGACACCTTAGTCCATAAGACACCTTATATATATCATCAAATTCCCATGTACAAGGATATATGTAGGTGAGACCTGTAGAGAAGTACAAGAACGAACAACTGAACACAAGTCCAATTTTAGAACAAAAAACAAAGATGCACTACTTTCCTTTCACTTCCTCTCCATGGGTCATAACATCAGCAACTTAGGTTTCAAGTGATAGAACATGTGACTAAACCCAGGAGAGGAGGTGATTAGGGGACTGTTACTAAAAAAAGTGAGAAATGTTTTGAATAAGAAAGCTGGATTCTCTTGCCCCTAGGGGGTTAAACAAGGATTTTGATTGGTCTCTGTTCATATGATATACCTGATAGACAAAATAAAACTGCATGATTCCAAATTTTTATTTTTACATTTTGGTTTGTATTTTAATATTGTATTTTAGTAATGTGTTAGTTTACGTTTTTAATAGATTATACTGTGTCCTAGCTGTTATAAATATATAATAACCCAAATGAAAGTGTATACTTGTTGTACTTTAATTTGGCCACATGATGGCAGTAAAACTCAGCTAGTGATTGTTTGATGAGCTCTGAACAGGTATAAAAAGAGACAAAACTGCAGGTAATTTAAATTTTAGATGACATGACTAAGAGCCTATTGCAGGCTTGAAACGTTGTCTGTTTATCCCTGCTATAAGAATAAAGGTCCTTTTTTATGAAACCGGTGGCTGGAAACAGTTTGTATTTTGGACATGCTATTAAGACTTGGCTAGTCTCTTTCTATGCCCCCCTGAAAAAGGTGTGCTGTCCTCCTACTTTGGATTAATAGATATATACACACATAAATACATAAATACATCTGTACACATAAGTACACATCTTTTGAGATGTATATGTATCTCAATGCTAAAGCCCTTTGCCTGCTTTTTTCCCCTAACACCTGAGACCTCGTATAAATATAACATAACTTTTTTGTGCAATTTTTTTAGAATAATTTTTATTAGATGGTGTTATTATGAGTGTAACGTTGCTTTATAATGTATTTTTGACGTGTTTTGTGAATTTTTTTTGTTTTTCAAAACAGTTCAATAGAGCTCTGAGATCGTGTTAACCCGACACATGTTAACTTAAATCGCACTCAGCTTTTGTGCCGAACGAAAAACCCAATGCTCACAAACACCCGCGGTAAACCCCTTTTCACTCGCGCGTCACTGTTATTGCTCCAATGGTAATCTGGCCCAAAAGTGTTTAATTGTAACCAACAAAAAAAACTCAAAATCAGTTTAGCACAGAGATGTGAAAAGGTTTAGCATTGAAAGGGTTAATTTTGACTTTAGTGATCCTCTTAACCCCTTGACCAAGGTCGTGCTGGATACATCCTCAAAAAAACGCTCAAAATAATCTTTAATCAATAGGTTACTTGCCACACGATTATGGGGGACATCGTTCTCCCTGTGCTGCAGTCCTCAGTGTTTATCCATTTTTTTAAAAAAAAAACAACTGCCGTTCACAGCCAAAATGGACTCCTAACTCCTCCTAACTTGACGTCATTTGGAGGCTGATTCTAACAGCAAATGACATGAGTGTCGGCCACGACGCTCACGCCCATTTGCGCATGCGCACTTGTTCATTTTAGTCACTAGCAGTCTCATTATAAAAGGAACTGAAAGAAGGTTCCTATTTCAGTGACGGACCGCTGTTAATATAGGTAAGAGTGATTTCCCCTTGTAATATGACGCGCACACTCTACTCATGACAGGTTTTAAAATCTGTGTAGCTGCTCTGGCGATGATATCACAGGGGTTTAACTCTTTGCTATAGTACTGTATCGGGGGCACATAATCAAAGATGGGGCAGTGAGCGCTGACCTGTGAGAGGATCTCAGCTGAAGGGGGAAAAAAAAAATAAACATTAAATTATACGCTGCCATTTATCACCCTACGTTCAGACATTTGAAGTTTTGTTCTTTTGCTAAAACAGTTGTAGGTTTTACTATGACCAGTGCACAATGTCTGTGCTACAAATAAACTGACGTTTTGTTGCTATAACTCGGCTACGATGTGCTGGAGCCAGAATATTTATAGAATCTATAGCGTTACCAAACACTCATTTGCCAGGGTGTCTCTGATCCTATCACATTTGTGTCACTGCAACTTCTAGGCTTCCTGATGAGATTTCTTTGCTTTCGTTCCTATCTTAGTATGAAATCCCCCTCCATGTATAATACATCATGAAACTAGATAGTGTTAGAAATGTTCCAACCGCTGTTACTGGAGTGTTTTGATCTGAGAACTAACTGCTCACTGCCTCCTATATAAAGCTTATAGTAAAGACTTGTCTTCCTCTGCCTTGTCTGCTAAAGAACACTTTTATCTACAAACACACACACACACATACAAACATGCATACAACATAAACATGCATACAACACACACATAAACATGCATACCCACATACAACACACATACACATATAGATATACATGGTAGTATGGTTAGTGGGCAAGGGGCATGGCTCCGCAGTATTCATGGCATATTTCCTATGTTGCACAACGAGCACCTGTGCGCTCACAGGCTAAATGTCATTATGTGCCATAGTTTAGATGTCGGAGTAGATGTTTTGGATATTTGATGAAGATAAATAAAACAGAGAGACAGTGAGTACTGTATAGGGATTACATATATGTGGGGAGAGATGTGAAGTAACCTGAGAGGGAGAAAACATGTACTGCATCCAATAAAATGCTAGCATAGTCCTGGATATTCATGTATGCTGTTCGCTAAACCACCGCACAGATGATATAAAACCCTGTACAATGCAAAAGTTGTATGGGAATTAGCAGCATCCTTTGCACAATAGGCTGTAACTTGCTATAACTCGGCTACGATGTGCTGGAGCCAGAATATTTATAGAATGTATAGCGTTACCGGTTTATTGAAGACTGAGAGTGACAGATTCTTGAAAAAAAGTAACAGGTAGAAAAAGGATATCTGTGTGTGCAAATTAACTTATAAATGTAAATATATTGGGGAGATCAAGAACCTACAAAATAAAACATTTTGTAAAACATTGTGTGTCCTGTGCTCAGTTTTACAGATGATATCACTATCAGTTAGGTCATATTCTGCATCATATAACAATAGTTTATTTAGAGGTAAATGAGCTAGATGGGGATAATAATGTTCAGCATTACCAAGTAGTCAGGTGGCCAATGGGTGATGTGAGGGAAACTGCAGATTTTAGTATAAATTCTATACAAAATAACATGTAGCTGCTGCCTGTGTTATTATAACAATATGACGGTGGTGCATGGGCTAATCACAAATGATTCTTCTTTACAACCATACAAACACAGAACTGTATAATAATTTTTAAAACAATATTTATAGAATCTCTATGTTTTTTTATATTTTGAAATAACCGATATCAATAGTAATAACAAAACCGTTTGCACAACTTCTTTACAACCATACAAACACAGAACTGTATAATAACTTTTTAAAACAACACCATATTTCCTATGTTGCACAACGAGCACCTGTGCGCTCACAGGCTAAATGTCATTATTTGCCATAGTTTAGATGTCGGAGTAGATGTTTTGGATATTTGCTGAAGATAAATAAAACAGAGAGACAGTGAGTACTGTATAGGGATTACATATATGTGGGGAGAGATGTGAAGTAACCTGAGAGGGAGAAAACATGTACTGCATCCAATAAAATGCTAGCATAGTCCTGGATATTCATGTATGCTGTTCGCTAAACCACCGCACAGATGATATAAAACCCTGTACAATGCAAAAGTTGTATGGGAATTAGCAGCATCCTTTGATTATTTTTTTGTTCACTTGTTATATGTGATCCCAATCCTCAGCTGCAACTTCATGCACTCTTCCCTCTACATCAAATCATCTCTGCTATTTTTGCCTTGCTGATTTATCATGGCATTTCTAGCTTTCCTGACTCCCTGGAGGAATTAAATTGACGAAGGGGAATGTGACCCCTATTTTGGCAATGGAGCCGTCCGGTCAGAGTGGGCGGAGCTTGAATTTATTATTTCAAAATTGGGCGCGTATCAACCGTCCTCTTTAGCTTATACAAGCGCAAGGAAAAAGTTTGCTCCTTGCGGTTGGATAGGCCTTAGAAGATGGAGTTGGTCCTTGACGAGGTCAGCAAGGTGGCGGCAGCACGCGGGACAGCATGGCTCCGGGATTATTTGGCAGCTGCCAATCTCCCGGGAGCCTCATCGGAAGGGAGCAGTCACGGCAGGTCGCGGAGGCGGTCCAGGCCTCCAGTTCGTTTATCGCCGGATGTCAGGAGCAGCAGTGTCGGAGCCCCCCGGCGGGGGGGGGGGGCCAAATCCTTACCGGTTGAGCGGAGGAGCGTTGGTAAGGCTAAAGGGCAGAAGGCATTGGAGAAGGAGCAGACGGATGAGGCGGCTAGCAGGACCGGACTCACGGCAGGTAAGGAAAATGTATTGTGTGGGCTGGGCCTTGATCAATCTGGGGAAAGGTTGCCTTCATGTCAGGGAGATATTGCAATTAGGAACATGGCACTGTCAGGAGATAGGAGCATATTGGCCTCTCAAGATTCGCGGGAGCTGGTTACGGCAAAGGAGTTAAATCCTGTTGCCTCTCAAACTCTGGAGCTGTTGGAAGGGGAGTGTGAAGGCACAGAATTGAGTGTGAGGGGGGAAAAAATTGGGGCTGCAGTAGATTATCAAATAGTAGAGTCTAGGATTGTTGGAAAGGATATAAGAGGTGATGTTGATAGTCAGGTTATATGTGCAGTTCCCAGGAGAGGGTTGAAGTGTGTGAGGAAATCAGTTAGAGGTAGTAGGGCTAAGAAGTCTCAGGTTGAGGAGGGCTGTGAGTTAAGGAAAGAAAGTGTAGGTCAGTCTGATAGTGTAAGCCATAGGGGTAAAGGGGTGGGCACAAAAGGAAAAGGGAAGGGCAGAATGAGGGGGGGAAGGCAATTAGGAATAGTTGGAGGGGGGTCTGAAAGAGAGGGTATTAATGTATTACATTTATCTCCGACAGGTTTAGGGCAGGAAAAAAGGGCCCATGTGGGCGGCGGGACAGATATTTCTGTTGACGTGGAGGGTGATGCGTTATGCTTTGATTACACCTACAGTGACTTGGATATGGAGGATCCTGGGGAGGGCACTTCAGCTGGACCAGTGGGACAACGGCAGGTAGGGGACCTGGCCACTTTAGAACAGTTAATAAGGGCTTTATCGCCTGGTTTCATTGTGCAGGAGGAGGTTGGAGATTCTAGGGTTAGGTCTAGGGTAGGGAGTGGTAGTATTAGTAGGTAAGGTTATCATGTTAGGCCTCTCACTGTCTCCTCTACACAGATACGGCCGCGGGTTGTGGATGCCCGTGAATGCCATAGTCACAGAAGGTCTGGTGAGGAACGGCGTCGGGAAAAATCCCGGTCGCCTAGAGAGAGATCTCATCATCGTCAGGAAAGGAGGTTGCCCACATGGGGAAGGTTGGAAAGAGCAGCAGTGAGGAGTGGAAGGAGGAGAAGGTCCAGGTCTTCTTCGCCCAGACGGAGGGCTTATAGACCCCGTGAGAGGGAATCTAGGCCTCAGCAGGTTGCAGTTGTAGCAGAGCAGACGAGGGACTCCGGAGCAGTATATCCAAACACGGCACCCAGGAACACAGGTGAGGGTGCTGCAAGAATGGTGGTGGTGGATGGTAGTGAGCATGTTGGTGGTAGTATGCAACAGATGCTGGTGAGCGGCTTAAAGGAATTATTGGAAAAAATTGAAAGGCAATCAGTAGGTCAGACGGAGAATGTAGCGTCGGCTTGGAGTGGGGTTTCGGGTGTTGGGACTCCCGTGTCGGGAGCAGCTACAGGGTCAGGTAGCGTGGCCTCTGCAACAGGTGTGTCTACGGTTTCGGGAGACAGCGGTCTGGTAGCTGGGGGGACTCAAGGGCAGAAAAAAGACGTTGTTTCGTCAGGGGACATTGTGAAAGTTCCAGAGTGCGCGATGAGAAGACCATGCTTATGCTCTATTGGACCACTCGGGATTCATTTGACTCAAGAAATAAAAGAAAAAATTTGGAAACGGGAATTTTTGGAGCTTTTTTCACTGTTACCCTTGGAACAGATGATGGAGATTAAAGAAGAGACGAAGGATAAAGAGAAGAAAGAGGAGGATGAACGCAAGAAACGTTATCGTAAGTTACCAAAAACGCTTTCTAATTGGTCAAGGGCCTTTTGTATTCTGGCTTCGGTGATTGGTGAGAAGTTCCCAGATCAGTGTTCCCCCCTTTTTTGCTATTACGATGAAATCTCGGCGGCATGTCGCACATATGGGGGATTAGCGTGGTGGCGTTATGATGAACAATTTCGTCAGCGTTTGGCAGTAAGGCCGGAGATGCGTTGGGATGACCGGGATATGGGGATCTGGTTGGAGTTGATGACTCCAATGCGTGGGTCCTTTCGTGGTATCGGGGCAGGAAATACAGGGGGTGTCGGCTCAGCTGGGGGAGTTTCAGGGGGAGGTGCGGCAGTGGCCATTAGAAAAGGGTTGTGCTTCCAGTACAATGAAGGCTTGTGTAAATTCGGTAGTGGATGTAAATACAAGCATGCTTGTTCCGGTTGTGAAGGAACTCACCCTTGGTTCAGATGTTTCAAAAAAGGGGGCGGTGGTAAGACAGGAGAGGTTGCTCCTAAGGGCCAAGACCCCAGTGAAGGTAAGAAGGATGGTGCCCTGGCTAGAGCAATTCGCTAAGGTGAGGGGAAAAGCGGGTGATGCTGAGTTGTTGTTATCAGGGTTTAGTTCTGGTTTTTGGATCCCGTTTGAGGACGGGGGGGTTTGTAAAATTTCGGGGAATCTAAAGTCTGCTAAGGAATTTCCAGAGGTTGTTAGAAGTAAATTGAATAAGGAAGTGGCATTGGGTAGGATGGCAGGACCATTCAGTCACCCACCATTTAGGAATTTGAGGGTGTCCCCGTTAGGAGTGGTTCCCAAAAAAGTGGCTGGACAATTTCGTTTAATTCACCATCTGTCTTTCCCAAAAGGCTCGTCAGTTAATGACGGTATAGATCCTGATGTTGCTGCAGTGAGGTACGCTTCATTTGATCAGGCTGTTAAGCTGGTGACGGCGGCGGGTGTGGGTGCTTTGTTGGGGAAAGTGGACGTGGAGGCAGCCTTTCGGCTTTTACCTGTGCATCCGGTTTGTCATCACTTGTTGGGCTGTTATTTTAAAGGGTCCTTTTACGTGGATTTGTGTCTACCAATGGGTTGTTCCATATCATGTGCGTATTTTGAAAAATTCAGCACTTTTGTGGAATGGGTGGTTAGACAGGTATCTGGATCGAAATCATTAGTGCATTATCTTGACGATTTCCTTTTCGTTGGTAGGGCAGGTGAAATGGTTTGTGCTCAGCTTATGGAACATTTCTTTGTGGTGGCAGCAGATTTCGGCATTCCAGTAGCCCACGAAAAGACGGAAGGTCCACAAACAGTTTTGAGTTTTTTGGGCATTGAAATTGATTCGGGGAAAATGGAATGCCGTTTGCCTTTGGATAAAGTTTTGGACCTGAAGAGTTGCATTGATTCTTGTTTGAAGAGAAAGAAGCTTAGGCTTAAAGAAATTCAGTCGTTAGTTGGTAAGCTTAATTTTGCCTGCAGAATTATCCCGGTTGGGAGAGTCTTCTGTAGGAGATTATCTTTAGCAACGGCAGGTGTAAAGAACCCCTCTCATTGGATTTGGTTGGGTAGGGAACTAAAAGAGGATTTAAATATTTGGCTGATTTTTCTAGAAGATTTTAATGGATGTGCGATGGTTCAAGGTTTGGCAGTTTCGAATGAGGATATTCATTTGTATACTGATGCCTCTGGTTCGGTGGGTTACGGTGCATATTTGCATGGGCGTTGGTCTGCGGAGTTATGGCCGGTGGAATGGAAACAGGCGGGTCTCAATAAGAATTTGGTTTTTCTGGAGTTATTCCCGTTGGTAGTAGCGTTAAAAATTTGGAAAGATGTTCTTAGGGACAAAAAGGTGATATTCCACACGGATAACTTGGGGGTTGTATTCGCAATTAACAGACTCACATCTAGCTCGCTGCCAGTGGTGCGTCTTCTGAGGTTGTTTGTGCTGGATTGTATGCAATTGAATGTTTTATTTTGTGCTGTTCATGTTCCAGGTTGTCAGAATGTCATTGCTGATTCTCTTTCTCGCTTTCAGTGGGAAAGGTTCTGGAAAGTGGCTCCCGAAGCAGAGAAGGAGGGTGTTGGATGTCCGACAGAGCTATGGGATCTGAGATGCTGGATTTAATTCGGGTCGCTAAGGGAGCTTTAGCTCAAGGTACTTGGTTGGCTTATGTAGCTGTTTGGAAGCAGTGGTTTAAATTTGTGTCAGCGAATGGTTTGGTTTTTTGCCAATGAGGAGTGGAGTCATGGACTCTTAGCATGGGTCTTGAAATGGGGCGATTTGGGTTGGTCAAAGTCAAAAGTTCATAAATCCATGGCAGCAATGGGTTTTCTTTTTAAGTTATTAGGTTGTCAGGACTTGACAAAACTGTTTGTAATTAGATTGGCAGTAAGGGGCTTATGTAAAGGTCAGGTGTGTAACGACAGAAGGCGTCCGGTGGTTTTTGAGACTTTGAAACAGATATTGGGTTCCTTAAATGCTGTTTGTTCATCTGAGTTTGAATTTCTTTTATTTCAGGCTGCTTTTGTGTTGGCCTTTTTTGGTGCCTTTCGTATATCTGAAATTGTTGGTGCTAATAGACAGGATTCTGGGGGTCTGTGGGCCCGTGATGTTTCTATCAAAGATAATGTGTTATGGGTTTGGTTGAAGAAATCAAAAACGGATCAAAAGGGATTGGGAAGGTGGATCCAGATTAAAGAAACTAAAGGGAGTTGTTGTCCGGTGGCGGTATTGAAGGCCTTTTTGGAGGTGCGTCCAGCGGGTTTCTTACCTTTGTTTGTACATCAGGACGGGTCCAGTCTTTCGCGTTTCCAATTCCTGGCGGTGTTTAGTAAGGTTTTGTCGAAGCTTGGTTATGTGGCGAAGGATTTTGGTACTCACTCGTTTCGGATAGGGGCAGCGACGGAGGCGGCCAATTTGGGTTTGAGTGAGAATGTGATTAAGAGGATTGGTGGCTGGAAGTCTGGATGTTTTAAATCTTATGTTAGGCTTGATATGAGAGTTTAGGTTTTGTTTTTTGTTTTGACAGGACCAGTACATTGTTGGATTGTCGGGCATTCCTACATTTATTGGGCCCGGAAGGCAGCAGCAAGTACAGAGCAGGGCATTCAGCTGAAGCTTAATGAGGAGACAGTGAGGTTGAGGTGGTTTGGAACCAGAGGGTTGAGGTGGGACCAATTACTTGGAAAGGTTGTGGGTTATGCTAGGTTGTTTCGGCCTCCAGCGATTCTAATTATACATGCAGGAGGAAATGACTTGGGTTTCATTTCTCAGAAGGATTTGTTGGACAAAATTAAGTGGGATTTGGTTAGGTTGCAGGAATTATTCCCTGATATGGTGTTAGTGTGGTCTGATATTGAACCCAGGTCTGTTTGGAGGGCAGCATGGGATGTGAGGAAGCTGGAGGCCTCTAGGAAAAAGGTAAATAGATCGGTTAGTAGTTTTGTTTGCAGGATTGGGGGGTTTGGCATTCGCCATGTAGAGTTCGAAGGCGAGACTGGGCGTTGTTTCTTTTTGAAAGATGGCGTACACTTAAATGAAGTAGGTTTGCATCTTTTTAATTTTAACATCAAAGAAGCTGTGTTAAAGGCCTTAGCCCGGGTGGGGTAGGCACGCGTTGGCGTGCTTTGGCGGGGTGTTTTAGATCTGGAGGTTAAGTAATTTGGTACCTCCCTAAAGAGGCGGGAGAGTTTTGGGGGATGTATCTGGTTGTAAACCGGGGGGAAGGTACATCTCGGTGCTATGGCACCTTTTGTTTTAAAAGTTAAAGAAGTTTATGTTTTTAATTGTTGTTTTGAAAATTGTTAATTAATAAATTATTTAATAAATGCGGGCTGCGGCCTTTACACCCATCTTTGTTGTAAATTGTTTTATTTATTTATAGTAGGCGTAATGTATGGCCTATATAGGGGTCACCACATTTTGCAATAATGCACCTATTCAATTTTACCAAACACTCATTTGCCGGGGTGTCTCTGATCCTATCACATTTGTGTCACTGCAACTTCTAGGCTTCCTGGTGAGATTTCTTTGCTTTCGTTCCTATCTTAGTATGAAATCCCCCTCCATGTATAATACGTCATGAAACTAGACAGTGTTCTTAGTCCTTTAGCTTACTCATTGCTATGGCATTTCCTCCGTGTTTTCCCTCCCCCCTCAGGAACTTTCCTCAGACTTGATAAAGTATGCATATCTTTTCTGTATGTGTTTGCATAGGTATATATGTAGATGATTTTAATAAAACATATATAGGTTATTGTTGTTGGTCATAATTCATGAAGTTGCAGCTGAGGATTGGGATCACATATAACAAGTGAACAAAAAAATAATCAAAGGATGCTGCTAATTCCCATACAACTGTTGCATTGTACAGGGTATTATATCATCTGTGCGGTGGTTTAGCGAACAGCATACATGAATATCCAGGACTATGCTAGCATTTTATTGGATGCAGTACATGTTTTCTCCCTCTCAGGTTACTTCACATCTCTCCCCACATATATGTAATCCCTATAAAGTACTCACTGTCTCTCTGTTTTATTTATCTTCAGCAAATATCCAAAACATCTACTCCGACATCTAAACTATGGCACATAATGACATTTAGCCTGTGAGCGCACAGGTGCTCGTTGTGCAACATAGGAAATATGCCATGAATACTGCGGAGCCATGCCCTTTGCCACTAACCATACTACCATGTATATCTATATGTGTATGTGTGTTGTATGTACATGTGTGTTGTATGTGGGTATGCATGTTTATGTGTGTGTTGTATGCATGTTTATGTTGTATGCATGTTTGTATGTGTGTGTGTGTGTTTGTAGATAAAAGTGTTCTTTAGCAGACAAGGCAGAGGAAGACAAGTCTTTACTATAAGCTTTATATAGGAGGCAGTGAGCAGTTAGTTCTCAGATCAAAACACTCCAGTAACAGCGGTTGGAACATTTCTAACACTATCTAGTTTCATGATGTATTATACATGGAGGGGGATTTCATACTAAGATAGGAACGAAAGCAAAGAAATCTCATCAGGAAGCCTAGAAGTTGCAGTGACACAAATGTGATAGGATCAGAGACACCCTGGCAAATGAGTGTTTGGTAACACTATAGATTCTATAAATATTCTGGCTCCAGCACATCGTAGCCGAGTTATAGCAACAAAACGTCAGTTTATTTGTAGCACAGACATTGTGCACTGGTCATAGTAAAACCTACAACTGTTTTAGCAAAAGAACAAAACTTCAAATGTCTGAACGTAGGGTGATAAATGGCAGCGTATAATTTAATGTTTAATTTTTTTTTCCCCTTCAGCTGCGATCCTCTCACAGGTCAGCTCTCACTGCCCCATCTTTTATTATGTGCCCCCAGAACTTATTACCCTCTTCATCTCCAACACTGGGGGAAATGCCCCATCCTACATATACCACCTGATGAGTGAGCTCTAATAATAAGAAGAGGTATATAACGTGTCACACCTGTGTTTCCAAATCGCGAAAACTGAAGGAGCACAGGAGAGCTAGGGTATAGACTTCCGGTGCAGCACTAAAACGGATCCCCACCGCATTCTCTAAAAAAAAAAATATATACCACTTTGCGCATGCGTTAGGCTAAAGGCTCGTTCAAGTTGAGCGTGCATGATAAATTTTGAAAAGAAGCTACGGGGGAAGAAGACAATGGGAGGAGGAGTTAGGCTTCCATGTTTTGGTGTGAACGGCAGTTGTTATTTTTTTAAAAATTGATAAACACTGAGGACTGCAGCACAGGGAGAACGATGTCCCCCATAATCGTGTGGCAAGTAACCTATTGGTTAAAGATTATTTTGAGTCTTAACTGTCCCTTTAACTACCATCAACGTATCTAGCAGTCCTCGGTCAAAATAAGCGCTGGAAGTGACCTCGATTGCTTCCAGCCACTCTCAGGGTATTGCAGCGGTGCCTTGATATTGAGGCATCGTGCAAAACCCTCCGGTCAGTAACCAATGCAGAGAGATGTGGGAGGGTTAGGAGAAAGGCGAGAGGTCGGCCCATTGCTAGAGGCGGCAGAAGCAGGTGGGACCACTACGCTATGGAAATAAAAAAAATACATTCAGTGAGGGGGAAGGGGGGAGAAGCAGGAGGGGGAATGAAGAAGAGGGGGAGCCTATGTGGGATCCAATGTGGGAAAGGGATCTGGGAGGGGGGTAGGGTAATGAGGGGGGCAGCTACACTACCCCCCCTCAAACTGACAGCTGCCAGTATCTAAGATGGTGGCTAATAGGTAGAGGGGGAGGGCTATAGAGCTGTTTGGGGGATCAGGGAGGTTGGGGGGTAAGGGGCGATCCTACAGAGCAGTAAATATATTTTTTTAAAAAGACAGATTTTTTGCCAGTACTTAAGATGGGGGTGATCATTGAGAAGTGGAGAGGGAAGAGAGCTATTTGAGAGGGATCAGAGAGGGATGTGTCAGGTGGGTGGGTAATCTATACACTAAAGCTAAAAGTAATCCTACAACCTACCTAATTAACACTTTTACTGCAGGGCATAATACAAGTGTTGTGCACAGCTGCAATTAGCTGCCTTCTAATTACCAAAAAGCAATGCCAAAGCCATATATGTCTGCCATTTCTGGATAAAGGGCATCCCAGAGAAGCATTTACAACCATTTGTGCCATAATTGCACAAACTGTTTGTAAATAATTTCAGTGAGAAACCTAAAGTTTGTGAAAAAGTTAACGATTTTTTTAATTTGATTGCATTTGGCGGTGAAATAGTGGCATGAAATATACCAAAATGGGCCTAGATCAATACTATTGATTGTTTTCTAAAAAAAAATGCTAAAAACACTCTGGTCTTTTGGGGAAGTTTTAGTCTGAAATTCCCGGTCCGTTAAAGGGACACTGAATGCAATTTTTTCTTTTGTGATTCGGATAGAGCATGAAATTTTAAGCAACTTTCTAATTTACTCCTATTATTAAAATTTTCTCCGTTCTCTTGCTATCTTTATGGTGTTATTATGAGTGTAACTTTGCTTTATAATGTATTTTTGACGTGTTTTGTGACATTTTTTTGTTTTTCAAAACAGTTCAATACAGCTCTGAGATAGTGTTAACCCAACACATGTTAACTTCAATTGCGCTCAACTTTTGTTACAAACGGAAAACAGAATGCTTGCAAACACCCACGATAAACTCCTTTTCACTTGCGCGTAACTGTTAATGCTCCAATAGTAATCTGGCCCAAAAGTGTTTAATTGTAAACAACAACAAAAAAACTCAGAATCAGCTTAGCACAGGAATGTGAAATGGCTTAGCAATGAAAGGGTTAATTTTTACTTTAGTGATCCTTTTAACCCCTTAACGACAGAGGACGTGCTAGATACGTCCTAAAAAAAAGTCCCTTAATGACCATCGATGTATCTAGCAGTCCTCAATCAAAATGAGCACTGGAAGCGACCGCAATCGCTTCCAGCTACTCTCAGGGTATTGCAGCGGTGCCTTTATATTGATGCATTGCACAAAACTCTCCGGTTAGTAACCAATGCAGAGAGGTGTGGGATGGTTAGGAGAATGGCGAGTGGGCGGCCCATCGCTAGAGGCGGCGGAAGAAAGTGGGACCGCTACGCTACGGAAAAGAAAAAAAGCATGCAATTTAAAGCAACTTTCTAATTTACTCCTATTATCAATATTTATCCGTTCTCTTGCTATCTTTATGGTGCTATTATGAGTGTAACTTTGCCTTATAATGTATTTTTGACGTGTTTTCTGACATTGTTTTGTTTTCCTTTCGTGATTCAGATAGAGCATGCAATTTTAAGCAACTTTCTAATTTACTCCTATTATCAATTTTTCTCTGTTCTCTTGCTATCTTTATTTGAAAAAGAAGGCATCTAAGCATTTTTTTTTTTGGTTTAGAACTCTGGATAGCATTTGTTAGTTGTTGAATTTATCCACCAATCAGCAAGATCAACCCAGGTTGTTCACCAAAAATGGTCCGGCATCTAAACTTATATTCTTGCTTTTCAAATAAAGATACCAAGAGAATGAAGAAAATTTGATAATAGGAGTAAATTGGAAGTTGCTTAAAATTGCATGCTCTATCTGAATCCCGAAAGAAAAAAATTGGGTTCAATGTCCCTTTAAGGGGGTAAACATTGGGTATTTCTAAACTCAGGACAAAATTTTTAAACTATTTAGCATGGCTGTTTATTTGTGGTTGTAAATGTGTAACAGATTTTGGGGGTCAAAATTTGATTATTTTTTTTTTCAATTTTGTCATATTTTATAAAAAAAAATTATAGTAAATTATAAGATATGATTACAATTATAGTATCTTTAAAAAGTCCATTTAATGGCAAGAAAAACAACATATAATATGTGTGTGTACAGTAAATGAGTAAGAGGAAAATTACAGCTAAACACAATCACTGCAGGAATGTAAAAACAGCCCTGGTCCTTAATGGTAAGAACATTGAAAAACAGTCTGGTCACTAAGGGGTTAATTTACATGAAGAAAAATATCAAAAGCTAAAGTAAATTTTGATTGTTGCCTATACTATAATAGTGTTGTTCTGCATGTGTAGGAAACGGATCAATGACAAAGGGTGATGTCAGGGCGTACCTGCGGGAGGCAAAGTTAGTAATGAGGTATCATGTTATACTTCTTTATCAGAAACCTGATAACATTAAAGGGATAGGAAAGACAACATTAAACGTGCTTTATTCAAATAGAGCACGTCATCTTAAGACAATTTTAAGTTCACTTCTATTTTCAAATGTGCTTCGTTCTCTTGGTATCCCTTATTGAAAAAGAACACGCACATATCCTACTTTAGTGGGAGTTAGCTGTTGATTGGTGCCTGCACACATTTTTTTTTTTTTGATTGGCTAACTAGATCTAGTTGCCAGTAATGCAATTCTGTTTCTTCAGCAAAGGATAACAAGAGAATGAGGTAAATGTCACAATAGAAGTAAATTGGAAAGTTATTAAAATTGTTTGTTCTATCCAAATCATGTAAGAAAATGTTGGGGTTTCCTGTCCCTTTAATGTGGTTTAATTATACTTCGGATTATTTATGTTTTGCTAAAGATTCTGTTCAAAACATTAAAATAAACAGGAAATATTAAGAAATGTCCCAAACACACATCTTTTAAAATGTATTCAAAGTAAGATGACAAACTGTATTTTAGGATGTGTGCTGATTGCAACTAGCTGTGTTGTGCAAGAATGTTTAAAGCATCAATGTTTTTAGTTCATTTGGAAATGAAAACATCTGTTGGGTATTCCCTAAACAATAATATGAATTATTTTAATTAAAAAAGTGGTTTGTATATGCCATGAACTTCCAAGCCTCGTCAAATACAGTAGCAGTTTTTCTAAACTAATTTGAATAGTGTTTGAAAACTAAGTAACATTTCACCTGCCCTATAATGTTTTTGCACAGGAATTCTGATGGATTGGAAATCTAGTCATAATTGTTATCCAGCCTTGTTTAAAAGAAATAAACTGCTCCACTATAATAGAATATTTTATTTTGTCCGCTGGGTCTATTTAATCATAGTTTGGCTGCAGTACTTGTATTTGCACTACTAGATGCTACCACTGGGTGTCTCTGTGACAATATGTAGTCAGGATACCTTCAATGATTGTTACGTTAGTGGCTGCTATACCTTGTTCACAGTATTCATGGTTGATTAGCTTTGTTTTATAGTAAATTCCAGATAAACTTTGCATTAAAGTACATAAAATATGATGTGCCAGATTACAATTAATGCACTTATTTTTTTCTTCGCTTGTGCGCAAACTTTGCTATAAGTATGCTTTTAACATGGGTGGGTTAATGCATGTATTACAAGTTTAAAGTAAAAAGTTTGCAAGCGAGCGAAACCTGATGCACGCTAACTTCAGGACTTTGGATATCAAGATCGCATTAACTTCTCCCCACAGACTTCAATGGAGCTCGCTGTTAACAAAAAATCCTAACACTTATTGCTAACCCGACAAGCATTAGACCAACTGCACTAATGAAAATGTTCTTTTTATTTTTTTTATATATATATATATATATATATAAAATATTTTTTTTGCAAAATATATATCTGTACCTATATAATCTATATCAATATTATGCAGGTATAGTGATATAAACACATATATATATATATATATATATATATATATATATATATATATATATAGTTAAAAAAAACAATAACATTTTTTCTTCTAAGTGAAGAACATTGGAATATAAAATATACTTTTATATATATATATATATATATATATATATATATATATATATATATATATATATATATATATATATATATATACAGTGGATATAAAAAGTCTACACACCCCTGTTAAAATGTCAGGCTTCTGTGATGTAAAAAAAATGAGACAAAGGTAAATCATTTCAGAACTTTTTCCACCTTTAATGTGACCTATAAACTGTACATCTCAATTGAAAAAGAAACTGAAATCTTTTAGGTAAAGGGAAATAAAAATAAAAAACTAAAATAATATGGTTGCATAAGTGTGAACACCCTTAAACTAATACTTTATTGAAGCACGTTTTGATTTTATTACAGCACTCAGTCTTTTTGGGTATGAGTTTTTCAGCATGGCACATCTTGACTTGACAAGATTTGCCCAATCTTCTTTGCAAAAACACTCTAAATCTGTCAGATGCGAGGGCATCTCCTGTGCACAGCCCTCTTCAGATCACCCCACAGATTTTGAATTGGATTCAGGTCTGGGCTCTGGCTGGGCCATCCCAAAACTTTAATCTTCTTCTGGTGAAGCCATTCCTTTGTTGATTTGGATGTATGTTTTGGGTCTTTGTCATGCTGAAAGATGATGTTCCTCTTCATGTTCAGCTTTCTAGCAGAAGCCTGAAGGTTTTGTGCCAATAGTGTCTGGTATTTGGAACTGTTCATTATTCCCTCTACCTTGACTAAGACCCCAGTTCCAGCTGAAGAAAAACAGCCCCAAAGAATGATGCTGACACCACCATGCTTCACTGTAGGTATGGTGTTCTTTTGGTGATATGCAGTGTTGTTTTTGCGCCAAACATATCTTTTGGAATTATGGCCAAAAAATTCAACTTTGGTTTCATCAGACCAGAACACTGTTTGCAACATGCTTTTGGGAAACTTCAGGTGTGTTTTTGCAAAATTTAGCCGGGCTTGGATATTTTTCTTTTGTAAGAAAAGGCTTCCGTCTTGCCACTCTACCCCATAGCCCAGACATATGAAGAATACGGGCGATTGTTGTCACATGTACCACACAGCCAGTACTTGCCAGATATACCTGCAGCTCCTTTAATTGTGCTGTAGGCCTCTTGGCAGCCTCCCAGACCAGTTTTCTTCTCGTCTTTTCATCAATTTTGGAGGGACATCCAGTTCTTGGTAATGTCACTGTTGCACCATATTTTCTTCACTTGATGATGACTGTCTTCACTGTGTTCCATGGTATATCTAATGCCTTGGAAATTCTTTTGAACCCTTCTCCTGACTGATACCTTTTAACTATGAGATCCCTCTGATGCTTTGGAAGCTCTCTGCGGACCATGGCTTTTGCTGTAGGATGCGACTAACAAAATGTCAGGATAGACCTACTAGAACAGCTGAACTTTATTTGGGGTTAATCAGAGGCACTTTAAATGATGACAGGTGTGTACTGACTCCTATTTAACATGATTTTGAATGTGATTGCTCAATTCTAAACACAGCTACATCCCCAGTTATAAAAGGGTGTTCACACTTATGCAACCATATTATTTTAGTTTTTTATTTTTATTTCCCTTTACCTAAAAGATTTCAGTTTGTTTTTCAATTGAGTTGTACAGTTTATAGGTCACATTAAAGGTGGAAAAAGTTCTCAAATGATTTATCTTTGTCTTATTTTTTTACATCACAGAAACCTGACATTTTAACAGGGGTGTGACTTTTTATATCTACTGTATATATAAGTTATCCCTCTTTAGCTCTTTCAAGTCAAATACATTACCATATCCCTTTTAACCCTTATAAAACATTTTATTAATATTTATATGAAATATTTTTTTTTATCATAAAGTGTATATATTACTGTAATAGTTTATTTAAATGTGTTTATGCTCTGTTTGGTGAACATTCTTCAGTAATGCTAATCTGTTGAGCTAAAATTTTGTTTGTGCTCCAGTGCACCTGTTTACTTTTAACTTGTAATATGCTCAATAGTTAGCACAGGTGCAATATTGTTTAATAAAAAAGCATTATAAAAAGACAACGCAATAGAACTTAGGGCTGATGATCAAAACTATGCAAGGCCAGACATTGAACAATAACGTCAAAACTCACAGGGGCTGCTTTCATGAAATCTGAAAAAAGGGGCTGTTCCTGCGAATGGCAAGATGATTCCCATAGAATGTAATAGAACTCGCTGAAAAGGAAACTTCACTAGAAAAAGCAATTAGGAGGGGATGCACTTTAAAAATTAAATACTGCAGCCAGTAAGATTAGATTATTCTGCTTTCACCATATAGTAACTTAAAATTGCCTTTTTTTTTGCATACATGTGTTTTTCTATTAGTATAGTTTTTTTTCCTGCATAATTTCAATTTAATTTTTTTCATGAAACACGATTTTTGTAGAACAATTTTGTTACGATTTTTAATGAGATTTAACAATACCATTTTTTTACTGCACATTTTTATTTCAATATTTAATGTATACATTTTTTAAAATTACGATTTTTTTGTGAGTCCTATTGTAATGTAGGCCTTGTCAAAACTGTTCTCAAGGTAAAAACAAATTTTAGAGAATTAGTATTGGGGCTTCAACAGTGGCGTATTTAGGTTTTGTGCTGCTTTAGGCACTCAAAATTCTGCTACCCCCACACCCTGAAACCCCACCCCCATCACCCCAAGGTTTTAGGCCTTTATTGACCATAATATTTTTGTGTGTAATGTATTTTTTTATTTTCATGGCATTTCAAAAGTAAATGTTCACCAGGGCTTACAAAACACTTGCATACACATAAACAATTACACACATATATATATGTACACATATATACACACAAACACACACAAATATCTATCTATTGCTGCAATACGTATGAAAAGCCTCAAAGACAGATTTCTTGAAACAATACTTTCCCAAACACAATACTGAATGCTGAAAGCCAACAGAACTAAAGGCAATAGCTAAATAAATTAATGAAAGGTTCAGTTACCTCTACAGTAAGCTCTATGGGCATTATTTATACCCCTAGAAAGTAAGCTCCTTGGACAAAATCTCCCACTTTTAAAATAACTGTAAGTTTCTTACAAATATAGCCACACAAAAAATTGCTTCCCCCTAAAAACTGCTGCCCTGGGCAAGTGCATTGTTTGCTTAGGCCAAAATACGCCCCTGGGCTTCTCACAATCCTTGAACCCTTAGGGGCATATTTATCAAGCTCCGTATGGAGCTTGATGCCCCGTCTTTCCAGCGAGCTCCATAACCTGTCAGCCTGCTGTGAGGCGGTGGACAGAAATTGACAGAAATCAAACACGATCGGGTTGATTGACACCCCCTGCTAGCGGCTGATTGGCCGCAAATCTGCAGGGGGCGGAATTGCACCAGCAGTTCACAAGAACTGCTGGTGCAATGATACAATGATAAATACCGACAGTGTTTGCTGTCAGCATTTATCAATGTGCAGCAGACATGATATGTTATATCTGATCATGTCCGCTCGCACCATAATAAATAGGCCCCTATGTCTTAATTTCAAATGAGTAGACAAATTTCAAAGTTAGTTACATTTTCCTTCCCCTGTATCATGTGACAGCTATCAGACAATCACAAACTACAAATACATATATACTGTGAATTCTTGCACATGCTCAAATGGAAGTGTACATTATTTGTGATGCTTTCTTTCAATAAACCATTTTGGATGATTGATGGTGCTGCTGCTCATTGGACATTTTCACTGTGGTAGATAGGGTTATATGCATAAACTCTGCAGCGTGCACTTGGCCAATTAATAAAAAAGAAGTGCTATACACTTCCATTGTTAATAAAGATTCAAATATGCTAATGAGGCTACTGAGGGTCCTTTTGGTAAAGGTGAGATCATGTTGAGAATTCATTGAGCATTGCTTCACCAATATTTTCAACAGATTCATTAGTGGGTATTCCTGACATTAAATTTTATATTTGAATTAAGTGCCCAATATATTAAATCTTGTAAATTAAATGAGAATACAGGTGGCCCTCGGTTTACAACGGTTCAATTTACACCGATTCAGAATAACAACCTTTTTTCCAGTCATGTGACTGCTATTTAAAAGCATTGAGAAGCAGTGCATTTATTAAAATAGCCAGTAAGTGGAGCTGTCCGCTTGTGTTGCAGCAAAGCCAAGCAAGCTGAAATTAATCAGTTTAACCAGACCTGAGCTATCGAGCAGATTTCAAAGGAACAAGATCTTCCTGTCTATAAATCAGTCCAGATTGGAATGCATAGAAAGAACTGTTTACAGAAAAATGCAAGTGAAGTCTGTGTTGTGTGATTATTTTATTAGGTTTATAATGCTTTTTAGCAAATGTTTTTGTTCATTTAACTTAGTTTAATTATATATTCTGTGTTGTGTGATTATTTTATTAGGTTTATAATGCTGTTTAGCATTTCAAGTCGTCATTTCAAAGCTTTAAAAATAATATATTAGGTGTTACTTATGACAATTTTGAGAGGGGCCTGGAACCTAACTCCCTCACTTCCCATTGACTTACATTATAAACTGGGTTTCAATTTACAACGGTTTCGATTTACAACCATTCCTTCTGGAACCTAACCCCGGCGTAAACTGAGGGCTACCTGTAGTAGCCTCACTGCATAGCTTGAGATCTATGTTGAAGACCTAGCAGAAAGGGAGGCTACCTATGGGCACACTGAGGTGTACTTGGGTGTAATTTATACAAACTCTATTTCCCTGTGATGTATCTTGTCTCACTAAAACATTTTATCATTTCTTTTTTCTTTACCTTTTTTTAAATTTTCTTTTTTGTGTAGACTGTTTTTACCTCAGCATTTTAATTACTTTGCTGAGGTAAAAAGATTATGAGATAGATGCTGCTCCATTGATTATAATGGAGAATGAATCACAACTCATGGATGTGACAAGGGCAGGTACAAATCTCTTTGAATGGAATCAAGGCCTATGCGTCATATTTAAAATATAATTACTTTGAGTTTGTTTTCCTTCAATGTTTATTTCATGTTCGGGTGATATCAAAGGAGTTTTAGAGAGAGAAATGTTTGGAATTAGAAAGTATACAGGGAGTGCAGAATTATTAGGCAAATGAGTATTTTGACCACATCATCCTCTTTATGCATGTTGTCTTACTCCAAGCTGTATAGGCTCCAAAGCCTACTACCAATTAAGCATATTAGGTGATGTGCATCTCCGTAATGAGAAGGGGTGTGGTCTAATGACATCAACACCCTATATCAGGTGTGCATAATTATTAGGCAACTTCCTTTCCTTTGACAAAATGGGTCAAAAGAAGGACTTGACAGGCTCAGAAAAGTCAAAAATAGTGAGATATCTTGCAGAGGGATGCAGCACTCTTAAAATTGCAAAGCTTCTGAAGCGTGATCATCGAACAATCAAGCGTTTCATTCAAAATAGTCAACAGGGTCGCAAGAAGCATGTGGAAAAACCAAGGCGCAAAATAACTGCCCATGAACTGAGAAAAGTCAAGCGTGCAGCTGCCAAGATGCCACTTGCCACCAGTTTGGCCATATTTCAGAGCTGCAACATCACTGGAGTGCCCAAAAGCACAAGGTGTGCAATACTCAGAGACATGGCCAAGGTAAGAAAGGCTGAAAGACGACCACCACTGAACAAGACACACAAGCTGAAACGTCAAGACTGGGCCAAGAAATATCTCAAGACTGATTTTTCTAAGGTTTTATGGACTGATGAAATGAGAGTGAGTCTTGATGGGCCAGATGGATGGGCCCATGGCTGGATTGGTAAAGGGCAGAGAGCTCCAGTCCGACTCAGACGCCAGCAAGGTGGAGGTGGAGTACTGGTTTGGGCTGGTATCATCAAAGATGAGCTTGTGGAGCCTTTTCGGGTTGAGGATGGAGTCAAGCTCAACTCCCAGTCCTACTGCCAGTTTCTGGAAGACACCTTCTTCAAGCAGTGGTACAGGAAGAAGTCTGCATCCTTCAAGAAAAACATGATTTTCATGCATGACAATGCTCCATCACACGCGTCCAAGTACTCCACAGCGTGGCTGGCAAGAAAGGGTATAAAAGAAGAAAATCTAATGACATGGCCTCCTTGTTCACCTGATCTGAACCCCATTGAGAACCTGTGGTCCATCATCAAATGTGAGATTTACAAGGAGGGAAAACAGTACACCTCTCTGAACAGTGTCTGGGAGGCTGTGGTTGCTGCTGCACGCAATGTTGATGGTGAACAGATCAAAACACTGACAGAATCCATGGATGGCAGGCTTTTGAGTGTCCTTGCAAAGAAAGGTGGCTATATTGGTCACTGATTTGTTTTTGTTTTGTTTTTGAATGTCAGAAATGTATATTTGTGAATGTTGAGATGTTATATTGGTTTCACTGGTAAAAATAAATAATTGAAATGGGTATATATTTGTTTTTTGTTAAGTTGCCTAATAATTATGCACAGTAATAGTCACCTGCACACACAGATATCCCCCTAAAATAGCTATAACTAAAAACAAACTAAAAACTACTTCCAAAACTATTCAGCTTTGATATTAATGAGTTTTTTGGGTTCATTGAGAACATGGTTGTTGTTCAATAATAAAATTAATCCTCAAAAATACAACTTGCCTAATAATTCTGCACTCCCTGTATAGTATGCTGACCTAGTTCATTTAAACTGTGAATACAACAAACAGATAATGGTCAATGTTAAGGTCTTTGTTCACTTTTTCAATAATTTTCTGGAGGTCACTGAGGAAAAATAAAATCTCAAATAGCACATTTACCAAATTAGGGCCAGATTACAAATCATGCGGTAAATCTAAATTTACCATTAGGGAACACAATGCTAGCAATATGATTTTTGCGATTCTTGGGATCCGCTAGTATTAGAAGTTGAAAAAAATATGTTTTTTCGCTAGCGGTAGCCCGAGAATCGCAAACATCGCTAGCAGAGTTTTGGTGTGTGCATGTGTTCTCCTATAGAAATCAATGTATAAAAAAACATCCTAACATCCTACTTGTGAAACGGACAAAAAGAGTGGGGAAAAAAACTATCATAAGCCCCTAGCCTAATAACGCCTAATCCGTCATCCCCCACATTGCAAACACTGAATAAAAGTATTAACCCCAAAACCGCCATCCCCCACTTTGCAAACTACATAAATAAACTATTAACCACTAAACCGCCATCCCCCACATCTCTAACTATTTAAATAAATCATTAACCCCTAAACCACCATCCCCCCACATCACAAACTAGCTTAATAAATCATTAACCCCTAAACCACCATCCCCCCACATCGCAAACTATCTTAATAAATCATTAATTAACCCCTAAACCGCTATCCCCCACAACTCACAGTAATAAACGAATAAACTAATAACTAAAATAGAAATTTAAACCTAAGCTTACCCTAAAACATTACTTTTTTTTTTTTTTAAATATTACCCAAAAAAAGACCTTGCCTTTACCAAAAATAAAAAAACTAACATTTACACAAAAAAATCTACCATTACAAAAAATAACAAAAGCTACCCTTACAAAAAAATAATGAAATTACCAAAATATTTTTTTTTATTCCTATTCTAATACCCCCCCCAAAAAAACACCCCAAAATAAAAAGGTCCTTTTGTAGGGCATTGACCTAAAGCTAACAGCACTTTTGCCTTAAATAAAACAATTAACCCCTAACATTTACAACCCCCCCAACCCGGAATTTTTTTTTTAAATAATAACTCTAACCCCAAAATTGATACTCACCAATGATGATAGGCGACGCTCCATCTTCATCCCGGTCATGCTCCATCTTCATCCATCGTGGGTCCATCTTCTATCCTCATCCCAGTGAGGTCATCGATGATGGTGGAGGAGATGTCAGTCCTCATTTTCAGCCCAGCGACACAGAGCTCCCTTTTCATGTGGTCTCCAGATGCACACTGAAGATTGAATACAAGGTACCCCTTTCAAATAGGGGTAAACTTGCATTCCTATTGGCTGATTTGATTCTTCAAATTCAAATCAGCCAATAGGATGAAAGGAAAAAGTTTTCAGGTGGTGCACTAATAAAACCACCAGACTAAATAATTGAATACTCCTGGATAAAGGTATAAATGCCAGCCAGCCAAATAGATGTGTCACGGTTTGACAAAAGCCAATTGGAGGGCCGAAACCTGTTACTATGTGACCATTGCTGGTCAGGAGTACTGAGACGATCACGAAAGCCGTTCTGTAAAGATTTACATACTTTGTTTTTTTCTGCAAAAAGTCTTCACACAATAAGTTCTTACTTCACACAGTTGAAGTTTGCAAGCACACACGAATAAGATCGGATAAGATCGGAATATGTGTTGGATTACAAATCGTGCCTCTGGATGGGCAAGCAACCTGTGGAAGATATCTAAAAGAAAATCGCTATAAAGGAACTGAGAGTACGTAGACTTTTTGAGCTATGGTGAGGAAGAAACCCCAGCTTACAATTCTATACTATATTTTCTTTAGAAATATATAACGGAACATTGCTATGACTTTTATATAAAGCGTGCACGCTACTATTAGTTCATATATGCTGTTTTAATTTTATGTACAACTCATATATATACATTATATATTTACATATATGTATAAAGTGTCTAAAAGAAAAGCACTCCGAAGGTCTTGTAAAGTATAGTCACCTTTAAAGTGAACGTTTTTGGGTCAGAGCGACCCGTCCTCAGACATACAAGACTTTTCTTTTTGACACTTTATCTACTGATGAGCAGCACCCAAGGCAGTTTGAGTGAGATTCTTTAGTGCACATTGTTTGGACTTTATATATATACAGTATATATATATATATATATATATATATATATATATATATATATATATGGGTTAGTTTATAACCTTACAGAATTTGTACTAATTCTTTTTTAATCTGCAATATACCAACATTTACACTAAATACATTCTAGCTATGCATGTTTTATGTGATTTTATATGTTTTTATGCAAATAGCTTGTTTTATAAAATTGTGTACTTATGCCATTTGGCTTCTGCAATAAAGCATTGTTTTTTATATTTAAAGAGACAGGTTTATTGAATGATACCCCTTCCACCTCCCAAACATTTGGTCAATATATTTTTATATTTGTATGTCCTTTGCTTTTAGAGCTTCCTTTTCCACCTCTTTGTACTTGTTCACTTCTAGACATTTTGGGAGAGTGTCCAATTTTAGGAAGCTTTCCTCTATCGCATAATCAAGTGGTTTTTCTATTTTTAACTAGAACAATAAACAGCCTGGATTTTGATTTTTTTTTTTTAGAACAGGAATGACCTGGGAGTATATGTGAAAATAGTTATTATGATGTGTTCTATATACATGCAGATTAACAATTAACTAGTTAAATATAATATACAGTATCCCACAAAAGTGAGTACACCCCACACATTTTTGCAAATATTTTATTAGATCTTTTCATGTGACACTTTGCTACAATGTAAAAGAGTGCGTGTGCAGCCTGTATAACAGTGTAAATTTGCTGTCCCTTCAAAATAACTCAACCAACAGCCATTCATGTCTAAACCATTGGCAAAAAAAGTGAGTACACCCCTAAGTGGAAATGTCCAAAATAGGCCCAATTAGCCATTTTCCCTCCCCGGTGTCATGTGACTCATTAGTGTTACAAGGTCTCGGGTGTGAATGGGGAACAGGTGTGTTAAATTTGGTGTTATCGCTCTCACACTCTCTCATACTGGTCACTGGAAGTTCAACATGGCACCTCATGGCAAAGAATTATCTGAGGATCTGAAAAAAAATAATTGTTGCTCTTCATAAAGATGGCCTAGGCTATAAGAAGATTGCCAAGACCCTGAAACTGAGCTGCAGCATGTTGGGTGATGTTGTCATGGAGGGGTGGAAGAGGACTCCAGTGGCAACCTGTAAAGCTCTGGTAAACTCCATGCCCAAGAGGGTTAAGGCAGTGCAGAAAATTAATGGTGGCCACCTAAAATATTGACACTTTGGGCCCAATTTGGACATTTACATTTTTCTTGCCAATGGTTTAGACATTAATGGCTGTGTGTTGAGTTATTTTAAGGGGACAGAAAATGTACACTGTTATACAGGCTGTACACTCACTACTTTACATTGTAGCAAAGTGTCTTTCTTCAGTGTTGTCACATGAAAATATATAATAAAATATTTACAAAAATGTGAGGGGTGTACTCACTTTTGTGGGATACTGTATATATTTTTTGGAATACAAATGTAAAAAAAATCCCATGAGAGTAATGTTTTGAAATATCTAAAAGGTAGTGTAATAATTGGAAAGATCATATGATGTTGCCATGGAGACTAGACAATGGGTGACATTATGATTGTTGGTGGTTTTCACATGTGGGCTGGGGTCACATAATTAGGTTGCTTGTTGTAGACATATGTGATAGGGGGTACTAAGAGAAACATTGTAGGTATTTGAGGATTGCATATGAAGTGATGTTGCATGACCTAGAATGTTTTACAAAAAGTGGGAATGACACCCAAGATTACTATAGCGAAGATGAACAGCAGAGTGTGAATTGCTTAAAATACTAATAGCATTTAATTTTGAATGGAGTTAAAGGGCTGGGGGAAGCAGCTATAGCTGATAATGCCAGTGGTGTCCAGGTGGTAATGTATTATTAGCAGTTAGCATTTAAAATACTGATCATGTCCAGAGGTAAGAATTTAATGCAATGCCAGATGTCAATTGCAGTGAATGTTATTGCAGTGCAAGTCATGGTTAGGGATTATATGCATCTACCAGTACAGGGGATCAGAACCCTCCATGTATAGATAGAACACTAGTGTCAACATTAGCTTGATTACAAGTGGTGTGCTAACTGGTGAACTCAAGCAATATCGGGTTTTTGCGTGCATCGGAAATAACACGCACAATACAAGGTTAGCATACCGGAAACCCGCGCATAAAGGGTAGTGTGTTAAAATAAAATTGCACTAAACACAGCACAAATACATTTAAAAAAAATCTGTTATACTCATGTAAACGCTATCTGATAAAAAAATATTCATATAAATATTTAAAAAGTTATAAAGGTTGGGATTTTATAGCAAGTCACAAAAGAAGATAGGACATGGGTAGGACACTCACGACCTTTGAAAAAATTTGTGTAGCTGACATGGTGCCCAGACACATCATATCCTTTTTATATAAATTACTAATCCTCCAGGGCACTGACTCACTACCTACATATACAAAGCGATGGATTGACGAGTTAGGACTAGATAATGAAATGGAGCCCTGGCTGAGAGCTTTTAGATTAAAGGGACAGTACACTGTAAAATTGTTTTTCCATTAATGTATTTTAAATGACTTGTTATACCAACTGTAGAGTATAAAATATTTGAGAAATTCCATTTTCATGCTAATTTGTGTATATGAAGTAGCTGATTGTGTGCTTTGAAACCACAGCCTATTACAATGGGTTGAACTTAAAGGTGATTTCAGATCTCATTATGTTCTAAGTTTGTGTAAACAGACTTGCTTCCTTATCTTTTATTTGGCTGGAACACCAATACATAGAGAGAACAATGGAAAATGATCATTTTATTACTTAACTATCCTGCATCCCACTGAGAGTGTAATCTCTTTTGCTGGCTGTGTATACTTAGGCTATTCAATAGCCTATACTCCAGTATTAATTTGTTCAGTATAGGTGGCGATACCACAGGCTTAATCAGCTATTTCAAATGCTGAAATAGGAGTAAAGGAGCTACTTGTAACCAATTTAATTCACTCTAGCAGGTTAAAAGAATCATTGGGAATAATTTAAAGGGGAATTTTTTGGGGGTGAACTGTCCCTTTAATTAAGAGGTCTTCGTTATCATCTACTATTCAGGAAACACATATTAAATTTATGAGTAGATGGTACTTAACTCCAGTAAGACTTCACAAGATTTTCCCGTCTCTGAGCCCTCTATGCTGGAGAGGCTGCGGAGAGAGTGGTTCAATTTCACATATTTGGTGGCACTGCCCCTGCTTGGCATCTTTTTGGTCAGGTGTTTTGAAAAAAATGGGGGAATCCCTAAACCTTGACATCCCTAATACTCCTAATATTCTGTTATTTCTTTCCCTACCTAAAACACAGAATATAGCACATCTATCTCTTCTACTAATAATGATTACCAGTGCGAAAAAACTGATTCCAAAGAAATGGAAGTCTCAGAGCCCCCCCACCTTAGAGGAATAGAACGCCCAGGTGATGGATACGCTGCTATTGGAGAGGTATCACTACCTGAAAAATCATAATATGGTGCTATATGAGATGGCACTATGGCAGGGCACACTTTTTTGCACCACTTTAAGCATATAGACACTTGGACTGTTTTTTTTTTTCCCCTCCCTCTTTCTTCAACTTCCTCTTTCTTAATTCTGACCCTCTCTTCCCTACCACCTTCTATACTTCTTGAAATATCATAAGATAAGAGAATAAAATTTTGAAAAATTACTTATATCTATGACTGCCCATCCTGAGGGTACGCCGGGTGGATTGGACAAGATAATTGACAAAGTGACTATATTTGGTACATCTTTGTTTTGTTTGTTTTATTTTTCTCTTGTACCACTGATGTTAAGAATACTTTCTATGATTATTTATTGTACAAGATTACAGTTTTGTTATTTTGTATCTAATCACTTCAATAAAGCTCTTTGAAAAAAAAAAAAAAAGTTATAAAGGTTAAAAGGTGTATGATATAAGACAAGGTGTTTAACTGCAAAGGGCTATTATGTTTATATACATGTCTAAATATGTGTATCTATGTAAATATATAAATGTATGTGTGTATATATGTATTTATGTGTTTTACTGTATCTTTACTGTACATATTTCACATTCCAATGTTATATAATAATATAATGTAATTTTTATTGTAAATAGGCCCATTTTGGTATATTTCATGCCACCATTTCACCGCCAAATGCGATCAAATAAAAAAAAAGTTCACTTTTTTACTAACATTTTCACAAACTTTAGGTTTCTCACTGAAATTATTTACAAACAGCTTGTGCAATTATGGCAGAAATGGTTGTAACTACTTGGGCCGTTAAATGCTGCTGTGCACCACACTTGTATTATGCCCAGCAGTGAAGGGGTTAATTTGGTATCTTGTAGGGGTTAATTTTACCTTTCGTGTAGTGTAGTAGACAACCCAAAGTATTGATCTAGGCCCATTTTGGTATATTCCATGCCACCATTTCACCTCCAAATGCGATTAAATGATAAAAAATTGTTCACTTTTTCACAAACTTTAGGTTTCTCATCGAAATTATTTACAAACAGCTTGTGCAATTATGGTGCAAATGGTTGTAAATTATTCTCTGGGATCCCCTTTGTTCAGAAATAGCAGACATATATGGCTTTGGCATTGCTGTTTGGTAATTAGAAGGATGCTAAATGCTGCTGCGCACCACACTTGTATTATGCCCAGTAGTGAAGGGGTTAATTTGGTAGCTTGTAGAAAGCTTGAAGGGTTAATTTTAGCTTTAGTGTAGAGATCAGCCTTCCACCTGACACATCTCACCCCCTGATCCCTCCGTGACCTCTCTCAAACAGCTCTCTTCCCTCCCCCACCTCACTATTGTCATCACCATTTTTAGTACTGCCAGTATAAAAAAAAAAAGGTTATGGGTTTTTTTTTTGTTTTTTTTTTAAATTAAATTATATATTTTCTGCAGTGTAGGATCCCCCTTACCACCCAACCTCCTTAAGCACCCCCCCCCCAACAGCTATCTAACCCTCCCCCCTCTCACTATTTGCTGCCATTTTTGGTACTGGCAGCTTTCTGCCAGTACCCACTTTTCAATAAAATGTGCCCTTTTTTTTTTTTCAAAATCTTTTTATTAAGAACCCGTAATACAACATACAACATAATGCATAATTATACAGTAATGACAAATGACATTTGTCTAGCAAACATTATAATACACATTCTTGCTATAAGGAATAAAGCAATCAAGTATGATTAAACACGTATCACGGATTCTCATTTTAACCTTTTATAAATTAGTTTTAACAGAACTTCAGTGTCTCAATGTCTGTAACAATATCCATTTTGATAAACCTAATCTGTTAGTAAATAATCCAATGTTTTAGTAATTCGAAAGCTTAATAGCTGCTCCAGTCCTCAAAGTAAGCCAGTAATGGCTATGATCTACGGTATATACGCTCTCATTTAATGTCAAGGGGGGGATTAGTTTGTTGAGCTTCAATAAAACATTCCCTATTGCCAGACAGGTATGAACCATACTCCTCCATTTCTATCATATCTGTGACTTTATTCTGCCAGAGTTTCACAGAGAAAACCTCATGTGATTTCCAGTTCTGAGCTATCAAAACCTTAACACTATTTATCATCATTTTCAATAGTGGTTTAAAGTGTGTCTGCGGTAGCTTAATAGGCTTATTCAGCAGCCAAACCAAGGGGTCTAGAGGGAGAAGATTCTGGAAGATGTTCTCAATTTCACTAATTATATTACGCGATAGCGTGTTAATCTGAGAGCACCACCACCACATGTGGCTCATATTACTGCCTACATGTCCACATCTCCAACAGCGATTGCTGGTCTTTGGGAACAATTTAAATAACCTTTTAGGAGTCAGATACCAACCATGTAATATTTTGTAATTTATTTATTTGATGGAGGCGGATGTAGAAACAGATTTGGTATTGTGTAAAATGCTAGTTGCAGTCTGAGGGGTAATAATTATCCCTAACTCCTTCTCCCACATTTCCATGGAGCGCGGCAAATTTCCTGGGGGTGCTTCAGTAATAATATTATAAATACGTGAGAGACTATGTTTGATTGGGTGTGAGGAGTTGTATAGCTGTTCCAAGTTTGTTAGGGGGCGTACCAGGTTTGCATGTTGGTGATGTGTCGTGATATAGTGATGTACTCTCCTATAAGAGAACCAGTTAGTAGCCCAGTCGTGTCCCCCATCAACCAATTGTTCCCGAGTGAGTAATCGCTCATTATTTATAATTTGTGTTACTGAGACCTCGTAACTACTAACCTGTGTTTCAGTGGATTTAATCAAAGATAGCAGGGAAAACTCGCTATTGTGTAAAAGTGATGTTAAAGGGCCTGGGAATGAGGAAATGTATGGATTCACTATGTTAGAGGTGTCCCATATTTTAAGGGTCTCTCGGGTGATTGGATTGGTTACCTGTCTACCCAACACTTGGGAATTTGGGTGCCAACACACGGAAGGCAGGTCAGTGTCAGGATTCAGGTCTTCTTCCAATAGAATCCATCTCTTGTGATTTTTGTGTATTCTCCAATCAAGAATTCTTTGGAGAAATATGGATCTACGATAGGAATCTATATCAGGAACGCCTAGGCCTCCCTGGGCTGTAGGTCTTGTCATAGTGGATTTGTTTATCCTAGGGGGGCGTCTATTCCAAATAAAAGAACTGAATAGCCGTTGCATTTGAGAAGTGTAAGCTTTGTGTAATCTGATAGGGAGGGTTTGCATGATATATAAAAAGCGTGGAAACACATTCATTTTTTCAGTGTTAATCCTGCCCAGCCAAGACAGGTGTTTCCTAGTCCAGGAAGACAGGTCTCTCGTGAGAATGTTCTTGATTGGGATATAATTTAATTTAAATAACTTGTCAGAGCTATCAGCTAGCTGTATTCCCAAGTATCCCAGGGATTCCCCACTCCATTTAAATGGACATATTTTGGTTATGAGTGTTTCTGTTTGTTGATCTATGGCCACACCTAATATTTCGGATTTAGAATGGTTGATTTTAAAGTTAGATAGTTTACAGAATAATTCCAGATCTTTCATAAGGGATGGAATTGTTGCAACTGGGTTTATTAAGGAAAATAGAATGTCATCTGCAAAGAGTGACATCTTGTATTCCTTTCCCCCCACCACTAATCCCTGTACCCCTGGGCTTGATCTGATTTTAATCGCCAGGGTTTCAATGAGGCATGTAAATAACAGGGGGGACAGGGGGCAACCCTGTCTGGTGCCATTTGTGATGCAGAACGGGTCTGATAAGACACCGTTAAGGACCACCCTGGCGCTAGGTTTATTGTAAAGTGCAAAAATTCTATGTAGTGTCTTGTCGCTGAGCCCAAAGGCTCGTAGCGCCATCTCTAGAAAAGGCCATCCGACTCTATCGAAGGCCTTTTCGGCATCAGTAGAGAGCCAGATAGAGGGGATATTTTTGGATTTGGCATACCACATCAAGTGTACAGTGTTATCCCTAGCTTCGCGATGAGGGACAAAACCAACCTGATCTTGGTGTATGATCTCAGGCAGAATCAGATTAAGCCTGTTGGCTATGACCTTAGCATAAATCTTTATGTCTGTGTTTAACAGAGAAATTGGTCTGTAGTTTGGCATTGATGTAGTAGGTTTATTTGGTTTTGGGAGCAGAGTTATATGAGCTTGTAATGCTAGAGGGGGAAACGCTTTGTTTTCATCTATGCTTTGAAAGTATGTTAGGAGATGTGGTATTAAGAGGTCTTTGACTGTGGTATAGTAAGCATTACCAAAGCCGTCTGGACCCAGGGACTTCCCTTTTTTAAGTGATTTAATTGCTAGCTTAATTTCCTCAGCTGAGAAGGGTGCATCTAGGTTGTCCCTCTGCTCCTCGGATATTCCTGGGATGTGTAACTGATTCAGGTAGTTTTGTATGTCTGTGAGGGAAGGAGAAGGGGTAGTCCGGTCTAAGTTATACAGTGACTCATAGTATTGTCTGAAATTGCATGTTATGTCTTTTGATGTGTACCAATCTTTCCCTTTATCATTTTTTATATGTAGAATATACCTGTTGAGCACTTTTTTCCTCAACTGTCTTGCCAACAGCTTGCCCTGTTTATTAGCTCCTTCATAGAAATGTTTTTTAAGAAATAGCGCATTGCGCTTGGCCTCGACCCCCAGAAACAGGTTAAGTTGTGCTCGCTTGTGTTCTAAGCTGCTATGGAGGGAGCGATCTTTGGGAAATCTTTTGTGAATATCTTGAAGTTTATTTAAATCTGCTAACAGTGAGGCTAAGCAGTTCTGATTTTGTTTATTTTAGCGGCCTTAATTGCTATCAGCTCTCCTCTAAGGACACATTTATGGGCATTCCAGATGTGTTGTGGGCAGGTATTGGAGTTAGCATTCAGTTCAAAATATTCCTCAATTGACTTAGTAAGTTGGATCTGGGTTAAGGGGTCTTTGAGGAGAGATTCGTCTAGTCTCCAGATCCTTGACTGAGAGGTGTTGATATGAAAGTTAAAGGTACAACTAATCATGGAGTGGTCTGACCAAGTTATGGGATATATTTCTGACTCAAGAGCTTGTGATAGACTAGAGACATCTGTCAACAAGTAATCTATCCTAGAGTAACTTTGATGGGGGTATGAGTAAAAGGTATAATCCTTCAGGGTCGGATGTTGGATTCGCCAGACGTCATGTAATGCAAGAGTCGTTAGTTGGGACTTTATTAGGTTAAGGGTGCTGTTAGGGATTGAGGATTTACCTGATGAGCAGTCAATGGTGGGGTCGAGCGCAGCATTAAAGTCACCACCCACAAGCAAGCTATTTCTGGCAGTTTCTAATATTTTATTACCAATTTGGTGGAAAAATTTAGAAGAATCGAGGCTGGGCGCATAAATGTTCAATAAAGTGATAGGTTTATGGTATAGGGTCCCTGAAATAATTAGATATCTCCCCTCTCTGTCTTTAACAATTGAACTCACTTTGTAAGGAATTTTTTTATTAATCATTATGCATACTCCATTACGTTTGAAGTCATTAGAAGAAAAATAGGCTGGGCCGAATTTCTTGAAAGATAAACGGGGTTCAGACCCCCTTTTAAAGTGAGTCTCTTGAAGCATGACAACATCACACTTAAGTCTTTTATAATCTCGAAACGCCATAGATCGTTTCTGTGGGATGTTAAACCCCTTGACATTATGGGAAAGGACTTTAATTGTAGTCATGTTTGTCAGCATTAGTCTGTTTTTGTTCATACACTATTGAGAAGGGCTGGTACAGGGTGAGCTTGTAATTCTTAGCTAAGTAGGGCAACATTGGTGAAATGGCATGAGACATCATAAACACAATGAACACAATAATAACATAATAGATTGAACAACATCTAAAAACTGATCTAACATGTAGTGTATTCCAAAGAAAACACATCTTGGCAGGGGGGTAAACGGTGTTACTTAAAGCTCTTGGTAGCAATATAAGTGCTATATAAAGACAAAAAGTGGAGACTTATGGTGAGTGTGAAACAGGGATGGGGGTGGGAAAAAGACATGACCCCAATCTCTAATACAATTCGCTAACTATGATTGACCCAAACATTTAGGGACTAAAGTGCAAGCAGTACATCAAAACATATTTATTAATACTATATTAAGCTGTGTGTAAGCCATTTGGTTCTTACCTATTACCTAAGTTCAGAGTCCTCGTGGAAGAAAAGGATTACTGAAAGTCTAATGACCTCACATGATCGAGCTAAAGTCTGATAGGCAGAATGGGTTTAGTCCAAATTAGCAAAGTCTAGGCTTCTTAGCACACATCATCTGCAATAGATTGAAGGAGTGTCTGATGTAGATGGTTCCGTTTTCCTTCTTTTGGACTGTGACTTGATCCACTGCAGTCGCTGTTCCCTTGGGGGGTCTCGATTATTGTCCTGTCTTGAAGATGAAAGTTCCAGAACGTCCTCTTCAGGAGGAAAAATATTAATCTTTAGCTTCTTGGACAAGTTGTCCAGGTCTTGGAAGGACTTATAAATAATCTGGGAACCATTGTGAGTGATGATTAAACTAAATGGAAATCCCCACCGATATCTAATATTATTTTCTTGCAAAATTTTGGTAAGAAATCTGATCTCTTTGCGCCGCTGGATGGTTTGCGGGCTAAGGTCTTGGAAAATTTGTATGTTGTGGCCTTTAAATGTGATGGTTCTCCTTGCTCTCGCTGCTTGCCACAGCTCCTCTTTCGTAGTGTACCTTAGAAACCTCAGAATCACATCTCGTGGTGGAGATGGTGATTTAGATGGGGGCCTGAGTGCTCTGTGGAGCCGTTCGATATCATCATTTTGGAGTGGTGGTGACCTTGGTGTTAGAAAGTGAAACAAATCTGTGATGTATGTTTTCAACTGATCCTGTGGGACATCTTCAGGAATACCTCTGATCCTGAGGTTATTCCTCCTTCCACTATTGTCCAGATCTTCAAGTTTCTCCTGCAAAGACTGCACCATGGAGTCCTGTATTGAAAGTTGTTGTGTATTTGAGCTTACCATGGTGTTAAGAGCGTCTTGGCCCTCCTCAAGGTAGTCCAGTCTAGAGCCCATTTCAGTAAGGTCCTTCCTGAGCTCCCTCATTTCGCCTTTGATGAAAGATTTAAGGGATTCAAGGTCATTCTTGGAAGGGAGTTCAGCAATCTGTGATTGCAGGGCCAAGATTTGACACGCACCTCACTCTCCCATGTTATGACTAAGGCAGGGACAGCCAGGTATCGATCAGATTTGGGTGTCTTAGAAGCTAGACCTGGCCTCCTATATGAACAGTCTCTCCCACAGTTATAGAAAGTTGCGGTGCAGTTTTACCTTATGTGAGCGGGTGTACCGCGTGGCCCGGTGTAGTGAGCCTGCGGTCGATCTGTGTCTGCTCCTCTCCTTAACGGGTCACCAGCGGCTGATTCCTTGGCTGGAGGTCCGAAGGTAATCACCTCCTTTCAGTTCCTACAGAGTTTGGGCTTGTTTCAAACAAGCAGGAATGTTTCCAGACCTGCCCGGGAAAATCCAAGATGGCGACCGGACCTCCGTTATGAATAAGATCTAGCCGTTCTCTTATACAGTGCAAGAGTGTCTTCCTAAAGCTCACCGGTGCCCGTCAGAAGGTTTTAGGGATCCAGTGTAGCGAAGTTAGGGTCTCCACCTGTGAGTCTTATGTTAAGTGAGCAGTAACATCACCGGAGCTCTACAAATGCACAGCCATGTCCCAGCACAGCTTGGCTCCGCCCTAAAATGTGCCCTTTTTATATAAATTACACTTTTTCTGTAATGTAGCGCCCCCCCACCTCAATACCCTTCCCAGATCCATTCCCAACATTATTCCCCCTCCCTCTCCCACCTTCCTCTCTCACCTTCCTCTCCAACTACTTCTTCTTAAGTGGTCGTACGTGCACACATGTGCTCTCGCGAGTGAGATCCACCAACGGCCGTAAGTTCCCAGCGATGGGCTGCCCACCCGACTCTGCAATGGTTCACACCCACCAACGATCGGCACCATCGCTGGCCGATGCAGAGAGGACCACAGAGTGGCTCTCTCTGCATTGGATGCTTAAGAAAGGGTATTGCAGGATGCCTCGATATCGAGGCATCACTGCAATACCCTAAAAGAGGCTGGAAGCTATCACAATCGCTTCCACCGCTTGAAACCCCTGAGGACATACAGGGTACGTCCTTGGTCATTAATTGACACTTTTTGTAGTACGTACCCTGTACGTCCTTGGTCCTTAAGGGGTTAAATATATTACACTATCTATAATTTTTAAATTATTATTATTATTTTTTAACATTATTAGCATGCTCTCAGAGCTCTGTGTCACATAACACATCACAAATACATTACAAAGTATAGTTACACTCACAATAACACCATCTAATAAAAATTATTCAAACAAATTGCACAAAAAAAGATATGAGGTTTCAGGTGTTAGAAAGAAACGGACTGCAAAGGGCTTTAACATAGACTTACATACATACACATGTCTAAATATGTAAAGTAGGAATATATATATATATGTATTTAAATGTGTATTTATGTATTTACAGACATATATACATGTATAAACACATCCATCCATTTGTACACACACATGTATATATATAAGTGCAGTGGAGACTTTTGCAGTTAAGCAAAATAACAACAGATATATATTGAAATATTTATTTCTGAATAAATAGAAAATATTATGCGTCGGGTTGCTCACAATCACACATAGTACAGCTTGAAAAAAAAAGTTTTCACACAAGCGCTAACCAAACACGTGCAAAAAGCTGAATTTTGAATATCGCTACCGCATTAACATATTCCCCCATAGACATCAATGGAGCTAAAAAAGTGGAATAAAACTAACTACCTTACTCGTGTACAAAGCCAATGCAATGGCTCCCACCCAATGGCTCCCTGCAATGGATCCCACCCACCAACGATCGGCAACATCACTGGCCGATGCAGAGAGGACCACAGAGTGGCTCTCTCTGCATTGGATGCTTAAGAAAGGATATTGCAGGATGCCTCAATATCGAGGCATCACTGCAATTACCCTAATCACTTCCACAACTTGAAACCCCTGAGGACGTACAGGGTACGTCCTTAGTCATTAACTGACACTTTTTGTAGGACGTACCCTATCATTACACTATCTATAATTTTTTAATTATTATTTAACATTATTATGTTAGAACGATTACCGCGCTCTCAGAGCTCTGTGTCACAAAACACATCACAAATACATTACAAAATATAGTTACACTCACAATAACACCATCTAATAAAAAATATTGAAAAAATTGCACAAAAAAGTTATAAGGGCTCAAAGATATTAGATCTCAGGTGTTAGAAAAAAAACGGACTGCAGAGGGCTTTAACATAGACTTACATACATACACATGTCTAAATATGTAAAGTAGGAATATATATATATATGTATTTAAATGTGTATTTATGTATTTACAGACATATATACATGTATAAACACATCCATCCATATGTACACATATATATAGATATATATAAGGGTAGTGGAGCCCTTTGCAGTTAAGCAAAATAACAACAGATAAATATTGAAATATTTATTTCTGAATAAATAGAAAATATTATTCTATGTGAAGAACTTTGGAATGTGAAATATTCATATTTTCATGTTGGGTTAGCGCACATGAGAGTATGTGATCGGGTTTGGGCACGAGTTAGGTGTTTCCCCCCACACACACTTTTTTGCCTTCTATGGGGGAATACGTGAACACAAAATGATATTCTAAGTTTGGCTTTTTGCACTTATCGGATTAGCAAGTGAGCAAAAACAGTTTACTTTTAACTCATAATACGAGCGCAACCCGACGAGCGCAAAAAGTTTAGTCACCAAAACCAACTGGTTCCAAGTGGTGCATTGCTGCTCTTGAGCCTACCCAAGTATGCTTTTAAATAAAGGATACCAAGATAATAATGAAATTTGAAATCAGAAGTACATTGCAAAGTTTCTTAGATTTGCATGCTCTGTCGGAACCATGAAAGTTTATTTTGTCTATTATACCCCTTTAAAAATAGGTCAGATCATTTATAGTGGAATACTGGTTGTGGGGATTTATATCAGTGTCGCCCAGAAACTAAGATAAGGTTTATCCTTGAAAGCAGTTTATACAGGGCATGGGTATGGGTTTTGAAACCAAAAGTTAATGCACATGAGCCAGCACTGATTCAAGCTTAGTTTAGGAGTTGAGCAGTATTTTGTGCTCCCGTTCGTGTCTTAACCCTGCTAGAAAAAAGCTTTTTGCATGCGTCGGGTTGTGCACAATCGCACATAGTACAACTTGAAAATAAAAAGTTTTCACACAAGCGCTAACCAAACATGTGCAAAAAGCAGAATTTTGAATATCGCTATCGCATTAACATATTCCCACATAGACATCAATGGAGCTCAAAAAGTGGAATAAGAAAGTAAAATAAAGAAAATAAATAAATATTAAAGTGGTAGAGAGTTCCAGAGGACAGGAGCAGCACGTGCAAAGTCTTGTAGGCGGGAGGGGGACATAGAGATAACAGGAGTGTAGAGACGTAGGTCAGAGGTTGATCGAAGAGGATGGGATGGGGAATATTTCATGATGAGATGAAATATAGTTGGGAGTTAGACTGTTGAGTGCTTTGTATGGTAAGGTTAATACTTTAAATTGTATTCTGGAGTGTATGGGGAGCCAGTGTAGAGACTTGCAGAGCGAAGCAGCTGATGTAGATCGGCGACTTAGGTGGATAAGTCTAGCAGAAACATTCATAATAGATTGGAGGGAGGAGAGGCTGTGTTTTGGAAGGGCATTTAGGAGTAGATTGCAATAATCAATGCGTGACAAAATGAGGGAATGAATAAGTATTTTTGTAGTTTTTTGAGTAAGGAAGGGACAAATTCTGGAAATGTTGCTAAGGTGTGAACGGCAGGAATTGGTAAGTGCTTGTATATGTGGGTTGAATGTGAGTTCTGAGTCTAGTGTGACCCCAAGACAGCGGACCTGGGGTGAGGTGTTGAGAATAGAGTCTCCAACCATCAGAGAAATGTCAGGTGTTGGATGTCTCGAAGATGGGGGAATAAGAAGCAGCTCAGTTTTGGACAGATTGAGTTGGAGGTAGTGTGAAGACATCCAAGAGGAAATTGCAGAGAGGCAGTCATATATACATCTATATGTAGATAGATATACAGTAGATATATAAATATAGATAGCTATAGGAATATCTGTTTGAAATACAACATAGAACATAGAACAACAACAAAGAACAACAAAGAACATATTCCCCTATGTGAAGAACATTGGAATGTTAAATATTTAAAGTAAATACATAGTAAAATACTATTAAATATGAATATTGCATATATATATATATATATATATATATATATATATATGATATTTCATGTTTTAAGTTACTTAACTGCAAAGGGCTCCAATGCACTTATATGTGTGTGTATATATATATATATATATATATATATATATATATATATATATATATGTGTGTGTGTGTGTACATATGTATTTATGTTTATATTTGTATATATGTCTGTAAATACATATATATTTATACACACATATACATATACATATTTAGACATTTGTATGTATGTATATCTATGTTATTCTTTTTTCTGTCCTTATAACTTTAATATGCAATTTTCTTTTTTTAACAATTTGTATTGGACAGTGTTACTATGAGTGTAACTGTATTTTTAAATGTAATTTTGATGTGTTTTTGTGCAACTTTTTACTCGAGCATAACAGTTAACCAGAGCTCTGACACGCATTAAATTCAATTGCATTTAAGCAAGAGTTTACTTTCAACTTGTAATACGCGCGCTACTTCCGATGTGTGCAACAGCGCTCCACTTGTAATCTATCCCTTAATTGGGCAGATTGTGCTCAGACCAACAAGAATACATCTTATCAAGATACAAAACCCAAATCCACTGATTTTTCTTTTAATTTAAGAATTTAAATCGACTTTTTAATTAAATTACGAAATTTGCCTCTATATCATCATTGAGTTTTGGTCTAAAACATTGCTAGATTCTGCTTTATTCACTAATATCAATCCTAATGATGCTTTGCACTGTAGTTATAAGGAGACAATTTGCTTTTTTTACTTTTAAAGAAAGCAATTCACAGTTTTGATTACAAAGAACCCCCTGGAGTCCCCCA
Organism: Bombina bombina; assembly: GCF_027579735.1. Taxonomy (NCBI): domain Eukaryota; kingdom Metazoa; phylum Chordata; class Amphibia; order Anura; family Bombinatoridae; genus Bombina; species Bombina bombina. The sequence continues at coordinate 441,007,602 of NC_069504.1, forward strand.
AGGATGAAAGCTATGTTGGATCAATCAATACTATGTGGGTGGTTGCTATTGAGAAAGAGAAGTCATTTCCCAAACAGTACACAAACTGTAATGCATTAGAAAGCAAACAATAGCTTATACAAAATAACATATAAATACTGTTGATTAAATGGATGCAGCTTATTGAATGACACTATGGAAGTGTGATTTGTTTTGATTAAATAAATGCTATTTTCTGGAAATTATTTTATAACTATATCAGGGCCATCTGGCTTCAAATCATAACTAGTACTATATTTACAAAATATGCAGTTATTGTACTAGAAATAAAGGTATAAATAAAATGCATACAAACAGGTAGAAATGGGGCACAATAAAGCTCAAAAGTAATATAACATATATTTGTATATAACATATATTTGTATATAACATATATTTGTACATAACATATATGTGTATATAATATATATTTGTATATAACATATATTTGTATATAATATATATTTGTATATAACATATATTTGTATATAACATATATTTGTATATAATATATATTTGTATATAACATATATTTGTATATAATATATATTTGTATATAACATATATTTGTATATAACATATATTTGTATATAATATATATTTGTATATAACATATATTTGTATATAACATATATTTGTATATAATATATATTTGTATATAACATATATTTGTATATAATATATATTTGTATATAATATATATTTGTATATAATATATATTTGTATATAACATATATTTGTATATAATATATATTTGTATATAATAAATATATATATATATATATATATATATATATATATATATATATATATATATATATATACATACATATATATATACACACACCAAATCTTGAACAATAAAATAGACAAACATACATTAGAAACATGAATTAAAGAGTTAAAATAATTGTAAGCTGATTGCTGACACATCTAAATCTATTCTTTAGATAACCTTATGCATATTACTACCATTTTTAATTCACTTACAGTTTGTGTCCTTACCACATCTATTTTAAGTCTATTTCATGAATTAACCACCCTTTCTGTAAAATTCTTCTGTAAATTACTCATAGACCAACACCCTTCCATTATTTTCCTGCTGTTTTCCTTTTGAATGCCTTCATTCTGAATGTTATGAGATCCTTTAATATACAATGAATGCTTCTTTCATATCACCTATCTCCAATCTCTAAGTTTGACCATTATAGTAGCCCTCCTTTTAACAGTTTCTTACTTCTGTATATCCGTCTCTTTTAGGGGTCAATTTATTATTTGCTGAGCGGACATGATTCACTGTAGCGAATCATGTCTGCCTGACATCGTTAAATGACGGAATTTAACATTGCACAAGCATTTCTTAAGCATAGAAAGCAGCACCTGCTGCTTATTAAATCTACCCCTTAGTGTGTATTGAAACTAGGAGGGAATATATGTGCAGATATCTACTAGTTTTAACCTCCGGCTGATGGTGATAACTCTTGCACTTTATTGGCGGAGTTGGAAATGTCTCTAGATAACAAATGCATAACTAAATATGCTGTTGTTACTGAACCTGATACATGCTACACAATTATTGCTTCGACCACCAGTAGCTCATTTATATATGGCCTCTAAGTGCCAACAGAAAATGTAACAAGATAAAATAGATACTAAAGAGATTTTTCGATGAACACAACATTTTGCAAATAAAAGTGCAATTTTAAATGCTTATTAAATATTACTATTTTAAGCAGTTTTACTTAAAGGGATATTAAACCCAATTATTTTTTTCTTTTATGATTCAGATAGAGCATGCAATTTTAAGCAACTTTCTAATTTATTACTATTATCGATTTTTCTTTGTTTTCTTGGCATCCTTATTTGAAAAAGCAGGAATGGAAGTTTAGGAGCTGGACCATTTTTGGTTCAGGACACTGGGTAGCGCTTTCTGATTGGTGGCTACATTTAGTGAGTGTCATTTAGTGAACTACCTTGAATCTTTTCTGTATGGAAAATGATAAATCTGCCAATATATATTCTTGTAGAAAAATATTAATTTCCTATTAAAAGACTGTAAAAAACTTAAAACATCAACCTTTGGGTAGCTTTAATTAATAGCTCACTTTATAGCACACAAATTGAAAGAATACAAGTAGGGGATTGATAAATTGTATCACATAAATAGGCAGGACTCCCTTTGACTGAAGGTACCGATGGCTTGTTTCCTAATGTGAAATCAAACCATGGGGTGATTTATCAAATGTATGTCTGACATGAGCTGCTCAGCGGATCATGTCCAACAGGCATCGCTGATTGTTGACAGCATACACTGTCGGCATTTAACATTGCACAAGCAGTTCTGGTGAACTGCTTGTGCAATGCCGCCCCCTGCAGATTTGCGGTCAATCGGCCCGATCGTATGAGATTGGGCGGATTGATGTCCACAGCCTCAGAGGCGGCGGACCAGTTAAGGAGCAGCGGTCTTATGACTGCTGTTTCATAACTGCTGTTTCCGGTGAGCCTGAAGGCTCGCGCGGAAACAGGTGTATCAGGGGCCATTCGTCCATTGATAAATCAGCTCCCATGTGTGTATGTGCTCATTTCACAACTAAGCTATCCGTAAGATTACTATATTCTATTCCATTTATCTAGCAACATAAAACCACTGCTTCATAACCTCAGAGGTGGAGATAAATCACCCTAGTCTCATTTGTTTGGGGTGATTGCCAGACCCTGCTCTCACATGGCTGCAGGAGAGCAGGGGTGACATTGCACAATAATTTTCTTAAGCAATAATAAATGCAGGAAGTGGTCTGATTCCTGTTCACTACAAAGACAGACAGTTTCCCTAGCTGGAAGTATGGTTCATCCATTTAATGATAAATTGGGTTCATAATGTTTAAAGATTTTTTGTTTTTTTATTACAAAATATTTATTACAAAATACATTAATATACTATTCTGTGTGATTTTTTCTGTGTGATTTTGACTCTTCTATGATTTTGACAAGCTTACATATTAATTATATGGATTTTTATAAAAGCAATTTTAAGCACTTTAAGTAGCAATAGCAGGCTTATTAAATTCATATGTTTTTGATAGAAATGCAAATAAAAAGAACAATTAAAAAAAAAAGAAAAACTTTGTATTAAACACTTTTTAAGCAATAGACATGTATAATCTAATATCTATAGATTGCTTAAAGTTTGCCTTTCCTAGGGGTAGAGCTTTTTTAGGAAGCAATATTTCCTTTTTAACACCTGTTTTAATAATTAATCTAGTTTACAAAATATTGCAAATGACAGCTAGAGTTAAGCAGTGATGCGGCTTCTTTCCTATTGGTTAATTGGGGTTAAGTAGTGAAAAAAGCTTTCCCTCTAAGTAACTAATAAAGAATATATTCCCTTGTTGTTAGGGTTTTTAGCTAGAAATCCTGTCTAATTTTGGAAGGCTGGGGAGGAATGCATTCCATGCACTTGTCTATCTCTTCAGATGCAAAACAAGTGGACATATGGCTCATCTCCATCTTTGGAGGAGGTTCTGTCTAACGTCCTCCCAAAGATTCAGATTGTATGACAAATCACGTTCTAGACTATCACAAACAGAAAAGCCTGAACCATTTGCATCATTACCCCCAGACAACAGCTTTATTAGGCTGAATGGGAAGTGTGCAGCCTCGCTAGCTCAGGACTGACCTCAACTTCTCAATTTCCCTATTGTTTGTGTACTGCAAGTTATTGCTGTCTAAACCATATGGTTCTTTTTTACAATTCTAAGGGGTTGTTTTCTTTTTGTTTTACTTTTGTTTTTTAAGAAAATTCAAACAAAAAGTAAAAAATATAGCTTATAAACTTTTGCATAAAAAAGTTTAAAAAATATATATTACTTGTTTTCAATATGTAACATAAACATTTTTAACAAGTTATTTTTTTATTTTTATGCTAGGTAAATAATAATTTACAAATGTTCTGTAGCACTAGCATTTTATTTAATGTGATAAATAAGCTTTTATAAGAGGACTTTATGTATTATTACAAAAAAATGCAGCAAAAGGATAAAAGGTTAATAAATCAATATAAATTTGTATTTAATAGAAAAATTACAAAGTAATAATATTTTTAACTTGGTAACCCTCTCATAGACTGTAAAAAAAACATTAACGGTAGAATTCAGTTTAATATAAATTATTGCATTACTTTTCTTTACTGCTTGATTATACATGTTAATTTATATTTATTTATTATTTTGCTATGTTTTATCTTTGCTTTATACATTTACAACTTTGTAACTTGGTAAATAGATCATTTGGAAATAACATAAAACTTTATATATTAAACACATTTAATATAAAAATATTTGTGTTATTTTTCTTAAATTGTTTTTCATACAGATTATTTTATATTTTATATATTTATTTATTTAATGTATTAATTTTATATAGTTTTGTAGCATATACTACAATGAGAAACTACAGAGTTATAGCTCTGGACTAAAGTACATGGTTTGAAATGCATTACTGACAACAGTCTGATACAGAGTAAAGTACCCTGAGATATTACAGGATGAACAAGATTCAAAGATCAAGATGGCATGGCACAAAAACACAAATCTCTTCTGCCTTCTAAGATTCTAGTTTACTCAGAGCTTTTCATGGCTTTTTAAGACAAGGGGAATGAAAGAATGGGTCCTAAAGACCTAATGCCTGAACAGCTACAAAGAGATCGGTTTCCATAGCTGTTGTAAGCATGAGCTCTCTGTTTTGCTGTGGATGAGGGCAGTCCTCAGAGCGTGGAGAGCTGTATTGTTGTAGAGTTGAAGCAATGAAGTAAGGAATTAATTATCATTTACAAGTAATGGTCCTATTTCTGTTTTCAAGTATTATTTATTAACCCTTTGGCTGTCAAAGAAATGTGCAACACTGCAATTCAGCCTTCTCTGACAGGCAAGGGGTTAACCTCAGTAATAAGGAAGAAAAGAATTAAAACATACTCTTATGGTTTGCACCATCCTATATTAGCCAGTGAAAGGATTATGCAAAGGATTAACATTTTCAACTCCTACCAGACTTTCTGACTAAAAGATCCTTGCACTTTAATCGTATTACTATCCCAAGGATTATTGGTTTACCACATACAAAACTGAATTTAAAATCAAATTAAGGAAAGTTTCTTCTTCTCGCATATTTTTTTTTTCTCAACATGGTTTTCACTCCTACAATAAATCCAGGCTTCACTAAGACCTCTGCTTTCTTTTATTCTCTCAAAGGCTGTGCCTAATTCCTGGTAATTTATCCCATATTAAAAGTTCTTTAAGTAAGGATGAACAAGAATCAAGCACCTGCTATGCAAATCTGCAGCAATCCAACTCAGTTTTGCAGAGACTTTTCTTTAGAAAAGAAATGCTAGCAATGTGCATTCACCCTGTCACAAATTCAGGGTTAGATTGCTGCCCATATGTAAAGTTGATGGGAGACTTGACAGCTTGCTAGAAAAATGTCCATAAAGAACTGCTAATATATTGAGTCCTCTACAAATCTTACTCTGATGCATATCCTCAAAATATATACTTAGAATGTATATCCTATAATATACAGTATATATGTATAATAACAAATCATTGGTGATGATTATTGGCTTTGTTCATGGATGAAAGTTGAATGTGTGTGAGTATGTGTGTTGCTAAATAATGATTTTTGCATCATACAGATTAAAAAAGAGAGAAACATTTAAAACAAAAAAACAAAAAACTAGCTGGATAACAAAATTATTTATAGACCCGCTAATGGACATTTTTCTGTCAATAATAACAATATATATTTCCGAGCTTTACTAATTGCCTCTATAACCTATCCATTCTCACTAGATTTTATATTCTTGTAATCTCTTCCTAAAACACCCCTATCTCTTTCTTCTTTTGTATTTTTTGTTTTTTAAAGAGGGATATATTCATTTGAAGCCTTCTGCAGGCTCTATAAATATCCAGTATTTTGTGTTTCTAAAATTCCCATATTATTCTAGGGAAATGATTCACTGAGACTCACACACAACATTCCATTCTTTATTAAATGGGTTTCTTAGAATAACATAAGAATTTGAGGAAATAGAAAGCGTGTAGCTCTTGGAAAAGGCTATTAGTGAATCTATCCAACTATATCAAAGAATTTGATTGAGACTAGGAAAACTGTGGATCATGTTGGTTAATAGGGCCCAAATGTAAATTATTTTATTTGCTTGTTTGTGTTAACTTCTTTTTCAAATTCTTATTTATTTATTGTTGCATTCTTGCTTCTAGTGCATGACAAACTGTTATTTCCATATGATAAATAACAGTAGTAATTATTACTTGCTAGTACTACCAGGATTGAAACCTTACACATAATTTTTTATATGTACATTTGGCCATAAAAGTTATCTCAAAAACTTGATGCTAAAATAATATCAATTATACTTTAGTTCAAGCAATCAAATAATAAAGAATACCAATGGCCTCTCCCATCTTTAAGGCATTCCAAAATGTACCGTAGGGATACCTGCTATCAGACTATATTTTCATATCAAAAGATATATTTTACAAAGATCCATCTTTAGTTCTAAAGAGAACACTCTTGAAATGTCTTTTAACATGGATAATGTCTAATGAAAAGTAATTACAACATACTGCAGTGTTCATATAATAAAATAAATCCACAGGCTTTGCGGAATGTTTGCGTGATACTGTGACTATAAGACATGTATCATAACCAATAAAATAATAATAGTTAATATATGTATTGTTGGGTTTATGAACAAAATAAATATTGCAGTACTTGGCGCGTAGATTTTTCAAACTGGATCACACAAATATTAGAATCACAAACATGAAAGGGACCATAGTAGGTAGAAACATTATTGCCATGGCTCTGCTGTTGGATAACAAGGATTAGCTGTGTCCCAACTTTGAAAAAAGTTTAATTTTCTCACGTGTCTCTATATGGAACCGCAATCCTATCTCGTGAACTTTTAATCCTATGACAGGGTTTCCTTGGAGAATCCTCTCAGATGGAGGACTCATACTATGTTTTACATAAACAATGAAGTCAGACAAGAGCTTCTATACATGTAAAGAACCCCACACAATTTACCAATCTCTTCAGACACAACCTCAACAAACTTGGACACAAATGTTATTTTTTATTACTTTATTGGGGTAATAAGGCTATATTGTCCTGTCAGTATAGACAATAGTGAATACTTCTCTTGACCAGAATGGCCTGTGTCCTTTAAAATTGCATTCCTCCTAAAAGTCTTCCTGTTACATATTTTATACCGAGTGATAGATATTTGTTTTATTACTTTTACCTTGAAACTCAGCTATTGAATTTATATAGTAATATGCATATATGCTTTATCAAATAATATATTCATTGTATATCAATTCCATCAGTACTGCTATTTTTTATTTTTTAATTGTTATTTTTTATTTAAAAATAATAACATTTTTACATTATTACGTTTTTTATATATGTATAGTTTAGGTGTTTTTTTTCAATGTAAGCTTTCACTTAAAAACCCAACTGTTTAAATAATGTAATATAATTTGTATCAAATTGCACATTCACTATATATCAGCTCAATCAATATTGCTATGTAATTATTACTTAAATATAATAGAATATTTTGAAGAAATTCATGTATATTTTATACACACATATTTACATGCCGTTTATATCAGCTTTTGGTTTAAAATAACTAAACTATTTAAAAAAAAATGTAGTTTTAATTAGATTTTTTTGCAAATTACACATTCATTATATATCAGTTCCGTCAGTACCGGTAACTATGTAATATTACTTAACAATAATTTACTGTTTTAGATTAATACATACATATATTGTAGGCTTTATTCTTCTTCACAGAAAGGGTGGTTGATTTGTGGAATAAAATTCCATTAGCCTTGGTAAGGACAAACACTGCAGGGACTTCAAGAATGCCTGGGATGAGCATAAGACTATCCTAAAAACTAGATATGTTTACACATTTAGGAAAATTTGGACAGACTTGTTAAGCCTATGGGGTAGCTTTAACTAGCAGCCAATGCTGGTTTCTATGGCAGAAGTTTCAGGCTTGCCTGAAACGTAAGTTAAGAAGCAGCGGTCATAAGACCGCTGCTCCTTAACTTCTCCGCCATGGTCAGGATGATTGACACCCCCTGCTAGCGGTCGATTGGCCGCAAATGTGCAGGGGGCGGCACTGCACAAGCATTTCCCAAGAAACGCTTGTGCAATGTTAAATGCTTAACAGCGTATGCATTCCATGGAAATCTAAACCCTGGCCCTTCCAAATGCTACAGAGTGATTGGTTAATTGGTTATACGGAGGAGCTTATTTATATCTGTTATAAATTGACCACAGCAAAGGATGTAAAATAAGCAACATTTAAGAGGCTTTTCAAAGTTTGTGTCCCCAAAATGCCTGGTTGAAATGCCTTTAAAATTTTTGGTACATACATGAATAAAAAATACTTTTAAAGTTCCTTTAAGAAAAAAATCCTGTTAAAAATAGTAGCATATTGTGCATGAATACACAAATGATCTTTATTGTCTCCAGATAGGTGCATTGTTTTTTGTTTGTTTGTTTTTCACTCTCTCTGTAGGTATAAAAATTGTAAGCATTACTCAAATAAATAATTCTCTGTGTCCAGCACACGACTTGTAAATTTCACAACAGATGATTGCATTGTGTATTCTTTCCAGAATGATAGCCATCCACGCTTTTGTTAAACCGTATAATATAGAGTTTTTACATCTAACTAATAGTCTGGGAATCATAATAAGGAGAGACAATGGAAAGCTATGGTATAAAAGTATGATTAAACAGAAGTAGCTTTCTTTGCTCATGCTGTGAGTGTTTGAATAAGAATAAAGAGAATGGACTGTAACAAGGAAAAAGAATGAAGAATACAAAAGAATTCTAAAAAAAAGGTTTGGAAAAAAAGACAAGGCAAGTGAAACTGAAAGGAGAAAAAAAGACATTTACAATGGGACAATGCATGTACTAATCGCTTTGATATATTATACAAACCAAAAGAGCCAAAACATTGTGTAATTATTTATAAATGACTTCTCTACTCCTGTGCATAATACAAGCGAAATAATAAAACTGCAGGCTACTCTCTAAACTATTTCTAAATAGGCCGAAATTCAAAAGGAGCAAGATCTGCTTGAAAAAAAATAATTAATGGTTGATTTTATGGTTGTCTCATTAAAACATTTTAATTTCCCCAAATAAAAAATACATCTGCATTGCAATAGATTTTTGTGGGGCATCATTGACTGGACATGAAAGAAAAGTATATATCATAGGGGATACCTCTTTATAAAGAAATATATATAGATAATAAACTGTACAAAGGTATTCACAATTATAGCAGAGAGAGTATTCTGAACGCATGCAAATAGCTCCCCATTTAGTTAGTCATTAAAAGTAAAATAATTTTTTATACCAGCATAGCAAATACTAGCAATTAATCACTGCATTGGAAAAGATTTAAATACAAAATAAATGTGTTAGATGTGTTTAAATGCAAAATATTTATTGTTTTGCAGTTAATGGATATAACTCTTTAAAATCTTATTTAGTATGAATCTTAAATTATTTACAAATATAACTGACCGATCATGCAATAACATATTAGCATGTTGCAGGGGCAATGTTAATAATAAATCTATAGAATACATACATTTCTCTCTAGGGGTACTGAGAAAAACAAATGTACTAAAATTACAGGAAAGTGGTCAAAACAAACACATTACAATATGTTTACTACTCATAATTAAATATTTATATGGAATTGGATTGGATTTGATTGGAATGTTCATATCCCCTCTTGTTATTGGTGTTCATAAACACATTATCACCCCCCTTTCTGTACACTTTGAAGAAAAACAGTGATGATGTAATCGATAATTAGTTACAATAGTTTTTGATACCACTCAGTAAATGTCACTTTGTGTTATTTTTTAAGTTATAGGGTTAATTGAGTTAAAAAAAGTTATCCAATGGGCAGCTGGTTTGTATGAAATGGAAGGAAGTCTAAAATCTTTTGTAGCCTAAAGGAGTTGAGCTGTAAACTGACTCCAAATCTTAATCATGGGGGTGATATGTCCTCTGGGAAAGCACCTTCTGTCTACCCTTAGATTTGACTATTCTGTGCTAACACTTGCCCTCACTGCACCACTGTAACCCCAGCTCTAAAGGGGGTTGTGTGCATTACATTTGTCAGATGTATTATGTGACAAATTCACTTTACTATTACTAAATGCTGGAGAATCAGAGGACATTATGTCAGTCTAACTTGTAGTTCAGATTTCATATTGCTTGTTAAATGCTATAAAATAGAGTGTTTTTTGTATAATTTATTTAATCAAGTTGAGTTTTAAAGTGTAAGGCCTAAAGCATATTTCTGATATGAGCTGTTTTAAATTCAGAAAATTATTATTATTATTATTGTTTTCAGTTAATTGCAGAGTGCCAACAGATTCTGCAGTGTTATATTAATATATTTTTTTGCAGCACAAAGAATAGACAAGCTATTGATTTATTTTACTAAATAGTGTGTCTTGCCATTTCAGATATCATACATTCTATATGTCTCACTAGGCCCCATATATCAGTCTTTTGTGCATTGCATTTAAAGAGACAGTAAAAGGTTACTAAAAAGTTATGTTTAAAACTGCAGATTTAAAGGGATACTAAACCCACATGTTCTCTTTCATGCAATTTTAAGCAACTTTCTAATTTACTGCAACTATCAAGTTTTCTTCATTCTCTTGCTATCTTTATTTAAAAAGCAGGAATTTAAAGCCTAGGAACCAGCCCATTTTAGGTTCAGCACCCTGGATTGAGCTTGCTTATTTGTGGCAAACCAATAAGCAAGCATAACCCAGGTTCTGAACCAAAAATTGGCTGACTCTTAAGCTTTACATTCCTGCTTTGTAAATAAAGATAGCAAGAGAATAAAGAAAAATTGGTTTAGTGTCCCTTTAAGCATTAGTTAAGGATATTTTGTAGATATTTGTCACTAAAGATTTTATTGATGAGACCTTTTTGTAACATCTACTGTTATAGAGAAGCCAATAACGGGCTGAAAGAGTAAAGGAAGGTAGTGTAATTTGTTAATATTCATGTACTCCCTTAAAGAGACATGCTAACTTCAGGACTTCGGATATTGTGAGCACATAACTATATACATATATAAAGATAAAAATATACATATATAGACATATATATATATATATATATAAATATATGTGTATATATATATATTTATAATATATATACTGTATGTATATACTGTATGTATATACTATATATATATATATATATATATATGTATATATATATATATATATATATATATATATATATATTTATACTAGGGTGACCATATTGCCACTTTAAAAAGGGACACATATGAAAAATACATGGCAGGGTTCTTATACAAACATTTTTTTAAAACAGCCCTGAAAACAGCCCTGACATATGTATTTTTCATATGTGTCCCTTTTTAAAGTGGCAATATGGTCATCCTAATTTATACACAATATAACCCTTTCCTTTCAAACACCTTGTGATATACCCTGCCTGTTTACCCTTATAAAACATTTTAATAATATTTATATTATAATACACTTTATTTTAATGTATTTATGTTGTGTTTGGTGCACAATTTCTTTTTAACCGTTACACTTTATGCTAGACCTTCACTCGTACAAGCCCAACGTGCACAAATTTAGTTTGTGCTTGAGCAAACGCGTTTACTTTCAACTTGTAATACGTGTGCAAATTAGCTTGGTCACGATATTAGTTATTGTGACCCACACTAACAGTAGCGCGCCACTTGTAATCTAGCCCTGTATTGGGTTGTGGTTTCAATTAGCAGAAACAACTACATGTACAAAAATAAACATAAAGGAATATAATAATAATTTCCTATATGTTTGAAAATCTGCAGCTAGTATAACAAGTCATTTGAAACACATTAAATGGAAACCAAATGTTACAGTACACTGTTCCTTTAAGGGAAAAATGTAGTAAACATGAGATAAGAAACATACATATTGCTTTTAATCTTAGCCGAGTACTTGCAAGTGAGTGAGACTTACATAAGTCTGTGAACCCTTGACTTGTTCACAGTTTGTTTGATTTAGAGCATGTATTGTTTGGCTATATTAGGAACCCAGGTTTTGGGAGAGACCTTGACGTGGTACCCAGGCTTGTCCCATTTGGCCAGATGCAATAACTAACTCTTCCAGTTTTGCTTTTAATCTTAGCTAAGTACTTGCACGTGATTGCTAGGCTTCCTCTGTGTGTTGTATTAATTTGTTTTGTAATTTTCCCCATAGGCCTTGCACCCAGACTTGTCTGGGGTTAACTGCCTGGGAATCTGGGGACGGTACAGCTACCTGGGAGTGCTTTTGAGCACCCAGGGCTGTGCATGTTGCAGGGTCATAGAATGTGTACCCAGTCCAGTCTGACAGTGCAGTCCCCTTCTGTGTTATGTATATTTCTAGTTTGAATACATAAGTCTGTGAACCCTTGACCTGTTCCAAGTTTGTTTGATTGAGAGCTGGCATTTGTATGGCTGTATTAGGGGCGCAGGTTTTGGGAGAGACCTTGACGTGGTACCTGGGCTTGTCCTATTTGACCAGATACAGAAATATCAGGGTGCAAAATACCACAGTATAAAAGATCCAATAATTGCACTCTCTGGATTTAAACCCCAGCAACTTTAATGTGTGATGTTTTGGGGCATTCACCCCTTCCTCAGACTGAGGAAGAATGAATGCCCTGAAACATCCCATTATAAGTTGCTGTGGTTAAAATCCAGAGAGTGCAATTATTGGATCTTTTAAATACAGGTAGCCCTCAGTTTACGCTGGGGTTAGGTCCCAGAAGGAATAGTTATAAATCGAAACCGTTGTAAATTGAAACCCAGTTTATAATGTAAGTCAATGGGAAGTGAGGGAGTTAGGTTCCAGGCCCCTCTCAAAATTGTCAGAAGTAACACCTAATACATTATTTTTAAAGCTTTGAAATGAAGACTTTAAATGCTAAAGAGCATTATAAACCTAATAAAATAATCACACAACACAGAATATATAATTAAACTAAGTTGCATAAACAAAAACATTTGCTAAACAGCATTATAAATCTAATAAAATAATCACACAACACACACTTTACTTGCATTTTTCTGCAAACAATTCTTTCTATGCATTCCAATCTGGACTGATTTATAGACCAGAAGATCTTGTTCCTATAAAAGCTGCATGATCGCTCAGGTCTAGTTATACTGATTCATTTTAGCTTGCTTGGCTTGCATATCTTTGCTGCAACACATGCGGACAGCTCTACCTACTGGCTATTTTAATCAATGCACTGCTTCTCAATGCTTTTCAATAGCAGTCACATGACTGAAAAAAAAGTTGTTATTCTGAAACAGTGCAAATTGAACCGTTGTAAATCGAGGGCCACCTGTATATATATATATATATATATATACTTTGAAAACAAAAACAAACAAGAGAGAAAAATATTACTAAATAAAGAAAGTGGTTGGAGGAAGAGAATGTGATTTAAAATCACCAACTGTAGCCATAACATCAGTGGTATTTGATATCAGACTCATGACATTTATACAATTGTGTTTTGTATTTCATTGACACGATAAACTTGTGGTTACAAATCAAATGATTTGCTAACTTTAACCTACAAGGGCTGTGTGAGTTACTTGTAAATGATGACTTTACTGACATACTTTAGAGCAGTGTTTCTTAAAAAAGTTTTTATATTGTACTGTGAGTGTACTATACAGAGGCGTAACTAGAAACCACAGGGCCCAGGTGCAAGAATCTAAGAAGGGCCCCTCCCACCCCCCCACAAAAAAGTGAATTTTATACATATCTTTTTTTTTTACATTTAACACAGAAAAAAATGTGAATCAGATTACATGTCTGCATGTAATGCAGATGGCTAGCCTAACCCTACCCGCCCCAGTACTTTATAAAGTGATGTTTCTTGAATGTATGGTACTTTCACTTGGAGTCCTCTGGTTAGTTACAGCTGAGAGAGAGCAAGTGTTAACCAGACACAGGAAACTACAACGGTAGTGGCATTCCTTGTGGTGACGACACTAGCAACAAGGACATGGAAACACAAAGAATCCAAACAGAAAGCTCATTTCTGAGCCTTCATGCTTCCGCTTCATTGCTACTACAGATTAGTACAAAGCTTGCTGTCTTTACCTATAGGTAATAGTAGTTCTGTTTGGATTCCTTGTGTTTCCATGTCCTTGTTGCTAGTGTCGTCACCACAAGGAATGCCGCTACCGTTGTAGTTTCCTGTGTCTGGTTAACACTTGCTCTCTTTCAGCTGTAACTAACCAGAGGACCCCAAGTGAAAGTACCATACATTCAAGAAACACCAAGACCACAGTTAAAATACCTTGGAAGTTTCTTACAGTCAAGTTCCATACACAAGGCTGCACGAGGAAAAAAAGAAAGGAGAAAAAAATCTTGGCAGTGACACGAACCATCCTTAGATGGACTGCGGACAACAATATCTACGTGACTACACATTACCTCATATGATTGGGGTAATCTCCGGTAAGGGGACATCTATTACCTAGTTCTTCTTATACCAAACCAACCTTCAGAACTTAAATATATTGACAAAAATTGTCTAAAGACTCCTTCATCATTGTTTATACTGTATTCAGCTGCGCGGAAGTGTATTTGATTTGTTCTCTTTTTTTCTTTTACTAGCATTTATTTAGGGCTAGATTACAAGTGAAGCATTATTATTACTTTCACTATAGCGCTAATTATGCACGTTGGGTTGCGATGGTATTAAGAGTTGAAAGTAAAAAAAAAATTTGAGCTCGTGCTAACCCAACTTACAATATCGCGCGGGATAACCTATTCCCCCATAGAAGTCAATGGAGCAAAAACATTGGGAAAAAAAACCCACTCGCTCAAACCCGATCACATATTCTCATGTATACTAACCCATCATGAAAATATGAATATATCACATTCAAATGTTCTGCACATTGCAGAATATGTTCTATTTATTCATAAATACTTCTTTTTTATATATCTGATGGTATTTTGGTATAAAATATATTTATACCTGTATATAGATGATTATATATAGGTATACATTTATACAGATACTGTATATATATAGGAATATCTATTTATAAATACATAGAAGCTATTATGCTATGTGCAGAACATTGGCATGTAAAATATTTACAGTAAATACATAGTTAAAACCTTTATTAAATATGAATATTGCATAAATATGTTTTTGTGTTTTCATTTACTAATCAGCAAAGGGCTCTATTGCACTTCTATTTACATATGTATTCATGTGTTTATATGTGTATATATGTCTGTAAATATATATATATATATACACATATAAATACATAAATGCATATATACAAATATAGACAAATATATATATTTTTATATATTTTTTTTTTCATTAAATTAACTAATTTACTCCCTCTGAGCACTATGGACTCTGCAAGTAATTTTTAATGCAGGAAAACATATATTTATATATATATATATATATATATATATATATATATATATATATATATAAAGCAATAGTTGTGGGATAAGCACTCTCACCTCCTCATTGACTGGCCAGGGTGTCAGGAACAATGGTTTTCAATACTGCAAAATAGATCCGCACTCACTGGACTTTAAATAACAAAACGTGGTTTATTTTCATGACGTTTCGGGGATCAAACCATCCCCTTCATCAGATCAAAAGTCTGATGAAGGGGAGGTTTTGATCCCCAAAACGTCACAACAATAAACCACGTTTTGTTATTTAAAGTCCAGTTAGTGCGTATCTATTTTGCAGTATATATATAAATATATATATATATATATATATATATAAACAAAGGGACGATATGTGTTAGCGCTATAAAACCTCTATGCTGCAATACAAATAATAACACAACAAAACAAATGTTCAAATCAGCCAATAGGATTTCAGAAGCTCTCATCCTATTGGCTGATTTTAATTTGAAGACTCAAATCAGCCAATAGGAATGCAAGGTAAGCCATTTTGAAAAGGCTACCTTGCATTCAACTTCAGTGTACGGCGACGACTGTATAAAGAGGACGCTCTGCGCAGGATGTCTTCGGCTTCTAGGATGCCTCCGCGCCGCCAGGATGAAGATAGAAGACGCCCCCGGGATGGATGAAGACCTCGCCGCCTGGATGAAGACCTCGCCGCTTGGATGGAGATGGATGTCCGGACTTCAGCAACCGTGAGTAGTCTTCTGGGGTTAGTGTTAGGTTTTTTTTAAAAAAAAATTGGGTGTATTTTTTTTAGATTAGGGCTTTGGGCTTTGAAAAAGAGCTAAATGATCTTGAACATTTTTAGGTATATTTTGCACATACCACAAAGTGGTTTTATCTTAAACATTTACTTTAAGCCATATATATATATATATATATATATATTGTTCGATATTTTTTCGATACATCTTTTAAGTATTTTAAATATATTGAATATTATCTCTATTTATAAGTCTAACTTAAGTGACATGTGGATAAATAGTATAAACACATTTTTGGCTTCAAACTATGTGGATCTAATTGTGAATATAATTATACCTCTGTATGTAGTAACCATTTTGTATAGATTGTTTTTGATAGCATTAGAAGCCTATTCAGGTGTTTTTATTGGAAACATCAACGATACAAAGATCCAAATATATACATTGTAGCATTCAGGTTAGCGCTTCAATAGCCAGCCACACCACCCTTTCCGGGTGTATATAGGTTTCATATAGTAGGATGGTAACAGATTGCTCTCTGATGAAGTGAATTGAGTTTCACGAAACGCGTAAGGATGGAGCCACACAGCGAGTGATGTCACATCCGGTTTAGCAATCCAGGAGCACAGAGACCCATACTGGTGCTGTTTTTGTTACCTTTACAGAATTGCCTTACTCTCCTTGAATGGGAGCTTTGCACCTAGACTTCCATCTCCTGCAAATAGCCCGATAAGTTTAAAAGATTGCTCGAAGTATATTGTGGAATGGAACTTTATGTTTTTGATATTTTTTTAAATGCATACTAACTTTTAATACTAATCACAGGAGCATTGTGGGTTCAGGATTGAACCACAACAGACCCAGAACTGTCATTTTGTTTTAATTTGTAAATATCAGCAAACATTGTTTGCGCTTGTGTGTTTTTAGATTTAAGAATATTAAAATACAAGCTTTTTATATCTCAGTTTTCAGTTCTTCTCCAACTAGTTGTTTTGTTTTACATTCATACTGCCAGCATATCATTGCTGAACTAATTGTTTTGATTTACATTCACACCGCCAGCTATCATTGCTGAACTTTTGAGATTGAACTATTGGGATTTAACACTGAGACGTAGTATATACTACATACTATTACAGACCCTTTGCCAAATAAGGACCCACCTCATGTATTGATCGGCGTCGCACACACTTTTTTGCATATATATATATATATATATATATATATATATATATATACATACATTTAAATCTCTAGACTTATGTGTATGTATCTCTATGCTAAAGCCGTTTGCCTGCCTTTTTTTCCTAACACCTGAGATCTCCTATCTTTATAACTTTTTATGCAATATTCTTTTGAATAATTTTTTTAGGTGGTGTTGTTAGGAGTGTAACTGTACTTTGTAATGTATTTTTGATGTGTTTTGTGACACTTGTTTGTTTCGCCAAACAGTTAACCACAGCTCTGAGGATGCGGCAATCTTTGTAGCGTAAATTGCGCTTGCGCTCCAGCAATCACGTTTATTTTTAACTTGTAATACCAGCGCAATTTAACTTACACACAAACAATCGTGAAAACCCATATCGCTTGCGCGTTAAAGTTTGCTCTCCACTCGTAATCTGGCCATTGATGTTTAATGTCCCTTTAAAGCAGTGGGCAAATCAATTTCCAGCTAGAAATAATAAGCCACAATTAAGAGAAATAAGATAGACATACTCAACAGAGTTTTAAAGTAGTTTTGCAAATCATTAGTAAAGTGGCATTTTAAATGGTTTTAAAACCTTTATTTTGTATGTAGGCCTTTTGCATTCAGTACTTAATTGCTGGTATAATTAAAAAAACAAAAGCTTTTTAATCTTTATTGAAGGAAGGAACAATGTTAACAGAAGTGAATCTACCTTAAACTTTTGCTAACAGTAGCATTGGCTATAAATCAAAACTGATATTTGTTAACTTTTCCCTGTGCAAATAAAGTTTAAAAATATAAAAAAAATGCAAATAAAATTACAAATGCTTAAAACACATTGTATAAAAATATAGTTTCATTATATTTTAGTATATAGTGAGAGGTCCAACTATCCAGATATTCCTGAATAACTTGCTTTTGCACACTACTAGATCAAGACTTGGCAAGATTTTCATTAAAGGGACACTAAACCCAATTTTTTTTCTTTCATGATTAAGATATAGAGCATGCAATTTTAAGCAACTTTCTAATTTACTTCTATTATCAATTTTTCTTCATTCTCTTGCTATCTTTATTTGAAAAATAAGGCATATAAGCTAAGGAGCCAGACAATTTTTGGTTCAGTACCATGGACAGCACTTTTTTTATTGGTTCTGTCCAATCAGCAAGGACAACCCAGGTTGTTCACCAAAAATGGGCCAGCATCTAAACTTGCATTCTTGCTTTTCAAATAAAGATACCAAGAGAATGAAGAAAATTTGATAAAAGGAGTAAAATAGAAAGTTGCTTAAAATTGCATGCTCTATCTGAATCATGAAAGAAAAATTTGGGTTCAGTGTCCCTTTAAAATAAAGGCTTGGAAAACCATGTCCTGTAATGCAATTTTGAAATCACGTTTTCTTAAAATAAAACTTAACGTTATTTAAAAATAATTTTAGAGAAATTCAAAAATCGTATCAGCAATGCTTGCTGCTAAATTTAGCCAACAAATAATTGTTTTCATAGATGTTTTATATTTTTATTTAAAATAGTCACACAATAAACCAAAATGCTGAGCATTTGAATTACAAACAAGGATAGCCAGGTAGAGAATAACTTCTCCCTATTTATGACATCAGACAGAATCTTAGAATAAATATAAAATGATTATAGTTCGGTCCCACGTTTAACTTGGGGAGCACCTGAAGCAAGCAGCAAAGGAGTTATAAGGGACCAGAACCTACTGAGAACAACTTATAGTTTTCTCCCCTAAATCTGCTACAATTATTTTGAATCTTTAAAGGGACATGAACCCCAATTTTGTTATTTCAGTATTCAAATAGAAAATTCAATTATAAACAACTTTGCATTTTACTTCTATTATCAAATTGGCTTCATTCTTTTGATATCCTTTTTTAAGGGGCAGCAATGCACTACTGGGAGTTAGCTGATCATAGCTTGTTAGCCAATTACCAGAGACAAAGGTGTGCAGGCACCAATTTAATCCCACTAGTGTAGGATAAGTATTCTTTTTCAACGAAAGACACCAAGAGAAAAAAGTAAATTTGAAAATAGAAGTGAATTTAAAAGTGTCTTAAAACAACACATTCTTTCTGAATCATGCAAATTTAATTTTGAAATTCTTATCCCTTTAACTAAACAGTAAAATTAAAAAAACATCTATTCTTGGGAAGCTATTTATCAACGTTTCCACCTACAATTCTAGGGCAAAACAAATGCAACAAAGTTGCTCGATTTTGTCAAATAATTATGAGTACTAGAAAGGAAGAATCAGTACTAAATTTGATATAATACTCTTAATATTTTGAAAGAGTTTAGTTTGCAATAACATGGTTTGCTACAAAACATAATAAAACATGATTTTAAAAGGTTTTTTTTCCCTTTTTTTTTAAAGAGGAAGATACATTCATATAAGGAAAGTACATACAACTAAAGTAATTCCTACTATAAGCCCCAAAGAGCCTATTCGAAACATGCCTCTGCCCTGCAGGCTAATCACTTTGTTCCTTAAAAAAAATCTCTCTTTTTGCTTCTTCTTTTAATAGACTAATGAAGCTCAAACAAGTAGGCTTATCCCAGTGATAGCTCACATGTCAAAGATACAGCTCTGGGCTGTGATTGGTCAGCTGTAATTATAGGCACACTCCTGGGAGAGAATGGACACTTGGAACATAAATTATGCAAATCAGGGAGAATGCAGCACAAGGCAGACCTGATGCCTTGAATCATTCATTCTCCAGGCCAGGGGGTTAGAGGAGGAGGACTATTGTTGTTTTTTTTGTTTTGTTTTTTACAAAGTGTCTAAGGCCAGTCGTGTGCCAAACTCACTGCTCACATGAACTTCCTGTCCACCCTGCCCTTTATGTTCTCTTAACTACTCCCCTCTCCACCTCACCTGAAAACTCACACATGTCTTATCTCACTTACACATAGGCTGCAGCTAGAACCCCCCCCCCCCATTATTTTTCTCTGATTCCTACAACAAAAACAGCCCTTTGCTTCTGTTAAGGTCAATCCCTGAATGTGCTCCCTTCCTAGGGAGTCAGTAGATAAATTTAGTGTCTTTATAACACTAGGTACACATTCCTGTAACGCCAAACCTTAAAAAAATTATTAAACTTAATACGTTTATAAATATCTGCAGTATAAGTGGTTTAGTCAAATGAAATGCAGCATTATTCAAATGAAATGCAGCATTATTCAAATGAAATGCAGCATTATTAGAAATTATTCAATACAACATCAATGAATGAACATTGAAAAAATGTTTTGTACATGCTGCTAAATAGCTCAATCACGTGCCAACTAGAGGTGTCATTGTTAAATAACAGGACAGGACCCCACATGTGGACTATGGAGACCGCCTGAGTTTGACCAACAGCCACCACTCCCAGACTCAGTACCCACAAGGCTCCCCCCATCATCACTTCACTTGCAGACCAGCCTGCAATTTTGCCACCTCTAAGAACAGGACATTTTCTTAACTAAATTCTAGTCCCTACTGTGACCCTTCCTTTAGGAAGTTACCTACTAATTACCTTATGTCTTTCATGAATATGTCATTTATGGCATCTGACACCCCATCATTAATATACAAATGTGTAATTCTTGCGGATGCTCTAAAATCAGCCACCCTGTTTTTCTGACTTTCCTGCTACCTTCTTGATTCATTTTCTTCCTATACACATACCCTATTATGGGCTAGATTAAAAGTAGTACGCTAAATTATCCTGTTTGTGGATGCACGATAACCAACCATTACAAGTGGATGGTTATTGCGTGAGCTGAGCTTGCGGTAGCAATTAGTGCTCAGAAAATTACCAGAGGTCAGGCCTCTGGTTAATTTTCTAAATGTCCCCCAACTGCCCCCAAACTTAAGTGCTAGTTTTCTTTTCTTTTTTTTAAAAAAAAAGTAGCACTTAAAAAACAAACAAACAAACTGCACTTAGCAGATTTTGGGGGCTAAAGTCGGTGGCTGTGGGGTGTTAAAAAAGTGGTCTATGGAAACTGTGTGTTCCCTGTAAATATATATGTATATGCTTATATACATATATCTTTGTGTTAACGTGTATATACACATATAAACATATAAATATATATCTATATATTCATATACATATATATTTATATTTGCTGCCCATCGCTTTGCGACCTAACCCCTTTGCTGCACTAGTTCTCATGCCGTGTCTGAAGGCATGAGAATGAGGCTCTCATTGGAGCCTATGGAAGCACCTTCTTGTGAGCTAAATGCTTCTGTGCAATGCGAACGTGAGGTCGCGTTCACATTGCACCTCACCTATAATACCAGCACACATTTGCGTGCACTAGTATTACAAAGTGGAGCTCAAATATCACTTTAGAAAAAGCGATATTTTGCGCTTATAACCTGGCCCTATATGATTTTCACATCCCTCCAAAGGAGTCTTTTATACACCTCTGACTTCTATCTACCCATATGTTGAATTCTCGTGCCTCGCTGTGCCCTCCCAAACAAACTGCTCCCTAACCAAGCACTATTAATTACTGCCTACAACCACTCAATGGGCAGCCTCCTTAACAAACATGACAGCACCCATGTTTGATCACCAGCCCCTTGAAATGACTCTGGCAATGGAGTTCGTGCAGGAAAGGGCCAAGGCGCTGATGATCAAGAATGCCCTCTTATTTACGTCTCTCTACTAAATCCCACACCTGTCTTATCTCACCTACTGTACATGTAAGCAACAGCTAGAAATCACCAGTTTTTCTTTGCTGCCAAAAATATCCCTTTTTTCTTGTCATGACTAATCCCTTAATTGGCTCCCTTCCTAGATAGTCAGTTTTAATATTTTGAATAGGTAAATAGTTCTTAAAATAGTTTAGTTTGCATTATGCAATAAAGTGAGTTGTTACAAAACATAATAAAGCATCTAAATATATATATTATTTTGTTCAGTATCCAGTACCTCAATAAAATAAATACTATTAAACTTTTAAACCTATATCAGTTGTTTACTTTTAAACCTATATCAGTTGTTTACTTTTAAACCTATATCAGTTGTTTACTTTTAAACCTATATCAGTTGTTTACTTTTAAACCTATATCAGTTGTTTACTTTTAAACCTATATCAGTTGTTTACTTTTAAACCTATATCAATTGTTTCTATGATTATTAAGATATTTGATCATTTTATATAATTATTATAAGAAGAAAGCTTAAAGAGAAAAGGAAGAGAGAAAGAAAGAAACAGAGAAAGAAAGAAAGAAATTGATGTTAGCAGTTATTTATAAAAAGTACATAAAACTAGAGGAGTTTCTAAAGTAAAGCCTAAAGAACCTATTCGGAATGTGCTCTGCCCTGCAGGCAAATCACTTTGTTCTTAATGTTTTTTTTTCTTTTTCTTTCCTTTAGCTTCTTCTTTTAATAGACTAATGAAGCTCAAACAAGTAGGCTTATCCTAGTGATAGCTCATGTGTCAGAGATACGTTGCTGGGCTGTGATTGGTCAGCTGTAATTATAGGCACACTCCTGGAAGAGAATGGACACTTGGAACATAAATTATGCAAATCAGGGTGAATGCAGCACAAGGCAGACCTGATGCCTTGATTCATTCATTCTCCAGGCCAGGGGGTTAGAAGGGGGGGGACTATTGTTTTACAGAGTATATAACGTGTCTGAGGCCAGTCGTGTGCCAAACTCACTGCTCACACGAGCTGATAGCAGCAGAGATCACTTCAAAGACAAGGGCAGTCGCGTGTCCCTTTAAGCACAAGAGGATCTGAAGTTTTTCTCATTTCAACTATTCTTCTTTCTTTCTACAGCACCACTTTAACTGAATGTAAGTACTGCAACAGGAAAGCCTCTTGCCATTTACATGAGAGGAGAGCCAGCTCTTTTCATATATCATGCTGGGATATGTCCTTTTCCTCATATTTTAAATCAAATGTTCAGTTAGTTTTATATTTTTAAGTATATTCTCTACTTAAGCTATTTTTTATTTTTTTTTCACTTAAGTAACATTTGTTTATCAACTAATATTAAACCAGCAGATTTAATTTTATAACTTTTTTTCTAGAAATAAATATTTTTTCCCATTTAATATGAAGATCATAATGTTCTTGTCTGCTGTATTATAATAGGCTCCTTTAATACTTTATGACAATCTGGCATTTTACTAAATTAAGTGTGCTCTTGTTTTTTTTACAGAATATCATACACTATGGAGGGAGCCTACTCTGACTATGAGACTAGCAGCCGGATGTCTTTCTCTCATTCAGATGATGAAGATTGCTACAGTCTTCACACCCCATCTCCCTTTTCTTCCGGGCACCTCTCATCTCCAGCTGAAACACCAGAAAAATGTGAAGAGGAAAAGGAAAAGAGAAAGAAAAGAGGCAGATCAAAAGTGAAAAATGAGGTTGTTCTTCATGCTATCAAAAAGACCAGGAGGGTAAAGGCAAATGACAGGGAGAGAAATAGAATGCACAACCTTAACTCAGCCTTGGATGAGCTCAGAAGCATTTTGCCCTGTTTTTCCAGATGACACTAAACTCACTAAGATTGAAACTCTTCGTTTTGCCAATAACTACATCTGGGCTCTCTCTGAAACCTTAAGATTGGCTGACCAAGCTAAGGAAAAGTCTCCGAAAGAGCTTGTTCTCCCAGGGTATGCAAGGCCTGCAGCACCACCCAGCCCTGGAAGTGATGCAGGATCCTGGATGTATTCTGATTCCCCATCTTCAACATCTTCATCCTACTCAGCCTGCACTTCTAATCCCAGCAGCCCAGCTATGTCTGAAGACTGTTATTATGGACATACAGATAATCTCTTCTCACTACAAACATTCTCACACAATATTATTCACAGTTCTTCATGTTTTTGCCCAGTACCACTAAGTGTTTTATTTATTTATTTTTTGTTACATTATATATGCGCCTTAAAAAGAACCATTGTATTTTACTATTATGTGTATTGTAATAAGGCATATAGAACCTAAGGTAAATCTTAACATACAACTGAATATTTGCTATAATTCAGTCAATAAGAATAGTAAAATGGTTTTCTCACAGAAAAAAAAATTATGCCCTTTAAACTCTGATAAAACCATTGTCCAAATGTCCATGCCATAATGTCAAATGTGAAGCAGAATTGATCACTATTGATGTGCAGGCTTTTAATGGTTTTCTCTATTTTGCACTTTCTGAATGCCACAAAAAAACTTTTTTGTTGTTGTTGTTGCTTTCTTTAAAACTGGGCCGACGACCTCTTCAAGACGCTTACTAAAACAAAGTCAAAATTTCTAATGCAGACTGGGTGAAAAGTCAATTTTACAATTTGTAAAACTCTCACGAAGAAAAATGAGCATGAAAATTAGGTTTGGACGCTCTGACAATACAATGAAAAGACTTGAAAGGAAAACAAGTAGTTGGCTTCATGCATTATTTATTGTGACCTCCAGTACTGCTTCCTCGCTATAGACTAGGGCTCAATCCTGTAGACACGGAGTTCTCAGACTAAGGAATTGATAGGTAGTTTAATTTATTCGAAATGTTTCATTCATATGAAAATGTATTTTTTGTATATAGAGATTTTATTCTATTATGTAATTGTTATCAATTTTTTTGTATTACAGATCTGAAAATAAATTTTTTACATTTTTAAAAATTGCTCACGTTTGCTTCTTTGCTAACATTAAAGTGCATAAACACTACAAATGGTACAGCTTGGTTGGCTTCTTTGTCCCAGCTAAAATGTAGTGAAAAAGTAGTGAAATTCAAGCACACAATTACAATATGAAGCTACCTGATGGGGTACCCCAGCTACTGTAGAATTGTGTTTTTCTTTTATTGTGCCATATATTATCCTGCAACAGATTTCCAGAGAAAGGGGATTAAATGGATCAATAAAAGTGACAGTTGGGTAGGAAGCTGACAGGTGGGTGCCTGAAGCTCTTGTCTAAAAGCTACAATTCTCAGAAAGGATAAACTTTTGTTTGTTAAAAAAATGGTAATTACAGTTTCACTGGTACCTTCAATTTGTCTGATATGGAATAAAGATAAGGCATAGATCCACCTTACTGTAATTACTCCTTTTTACACATCAGTCTGTTGCAATCTCAACCCTTTCTGTAAATACCCATCTATACACAAGAAATGGAAACAATATAGACATTAACAGAATATTTAACACAAATTAAATAAACATATCTGCAGTGTACACAAATATTGTGAAAACTATAGATCCATTGTTTTTATTCTATCTGCCATAAGAATTCATAATTATTTATAAATTGTAACAGTCTTGCCATAACACATTATTATTATTATTTCTCTCTTTCTCACTCTCCCCCCTCCCTCTCTCTCTCTCTCTCTCTCTCTCTTTATCTGTGTGTGTCTATCTATCTATCTATCTATTTATCTATCTATGATCTTTCAGCTATCTATCAACAAATGGATCTATTTAAATATTATTAACAGCCAGTATAATTAACTTAATACAGTACTAATTGAACTTTTTCACTGCATCCCTCTCTCTTTCAGTGTGTGTGTGTATATATATATATATATATATATATATATATATATATATATATATATAAAATATGGCCATTTTAGCCCTTTAAATATCAGTATGAAATATGATTGACAGACAGTAGTGTTAACTTTATATAGTACTAATAACAAAAATAAAAGTTAAACTATTTGTTACATTTATGAAATCGTAAAATCTATGTATATACATATATTTATATATATGCGCATATATTTTTATATATATATTTTTATGTATGTATATGTATATATATATATATATATATATTTATGTATATATATATATATATATATATATATATATATATATATATATATTATATCTAGCTATATATCTATTTATGGTTGTTTTTGGGGTCTGTCAGTCTTTAACAGGAAGTAATTATGCTTAATTGAATAATTTATAAAACACCAAAGCATATGTTTTATTAGTGTGTTTCTAACAGAATGAATACTATCACACCCAGGGCATGCAATACGCTTTTTTAATTCCACATTATGTATGAGATCTCCTGGAAGTGATTCACTAGGGTTCTTTTGCATTGGGGCTTATCCCGTTTCTATAGATGAGGGTAAATCCTCTATTGGTAAATCCAGCAAGGGTCCAAGCTATGGTGCTGTAGGTGCACGTGTCTTGGATAGAGGCAGTAGATTTATATTTAAGCCCTTAGGAGATCACACCATGAAATAAACTCTACAAAAATGGAAGAGCTTCCTGCTGAAAGCAAATCCCAATCCAATTTCATCCCAAAATACCAGCTGTATGCAGAGAAGTAAGGCAAAGGGATAAAAGATTAGCTATACAAGTGAGTTGTCCAGTGAATCAATCATTTAGATTATTATTTTTTAGAGTATCAAGTTTATTAAACATATTCAGTTTTCTTTAGATATAAATATAATAATAACTATAACAATAATATTAAGGATTTAGAATTATATAGTAATTTACATTACATAAATATGTCAGTTCTCAGTTCTGACACCTATTTTAATGTACAATACATAATTAAATGTGATGATTTCTACAATGATTTAAAGGGACATTGCACTCCACATTTTTCTATCATGTGTAAAAATTATATATATTATATATATATATATATATATATATATATATATATATATATATATATATATATATATATATATTATATATATATATATATATACACACACAAATGTCAATTAAAGGCTATTTATGTTTTAAGTAAGTAGTATACTGATACTTAGTTATCTACACACACAAATAATAGTATATGCTGTATACTATACTGTTTTTGTATAGGCATCACAAACTACACACTGTTTGTATACTGTATGTTAAAAACATAATTCAGCTTTTTTAACCATTTTTTACATGTAGACATCCAACTATCACTTAGGTTGTAAGCTCTTTACGGGAACAGGGCTATGTAATCTTTTGTCCCTCATATTCCTTCCCTGTCTTAATTTGCTTTATCTCATCTATAGCATGGCAGAATCTGTTGGTATGTTATAGATCAAGAAAATAATAATAATAATAATAATACTAGTAATATTAATTTACTAATAATGGTATACTCTATGTAGGCAGTATTTTGAAGAAAATTGTACACAGAACAAAACTATTTTTACACAAATGATAATATAAAAAAAATTGATCATTATATATATTGGCAGTATTTTGAATACATCGTAGGCTAGAAAATGGAACAATCCAACTTTTACACAAATCGCATTTATTGTTGGCTTTAAACTCAGAAAAATTCTATCATTTATATAATTTCAGCATTAAAGGGATACTAAACCCATTTTTTTCTTTATGATTCAGATAGACGCAATGCATTTTAAGCAAACTTTCGTATTTCACTCCTATTATAATTTGTCTTTGTCCTCACTGCTATCTTTATTTGAAAAAGTAGGAATGTAAGCTAAGGAGTCGGCCCATTTTTTGATTCAGTACTCTGGATAGCGCTTGCTGAATAGTGGCTACATTTAGCCACCATCAGCAAGTGCAACCCAGGTTCTGAACCAAAAATGGCCTGGCTCCTAAGCTTACATTATTGTTTTTCAAATGAAGATTGCAAGAGAATAAAGAACATTTGATATTAGGAGTAATTAGAAAGTTGCTTAAAAATTGCATGCTCTATCTGAATCATGAACGAAAAAATTTGGGCTTTAGTATCGCTGTAAATATGCTTAAACTCAGTTTCCTATAATTCTAAACTGAGATTCAAACTAGATGGAAATTCTTAAGAATGTGTTGCTTTTTTGGCTGATATATACGTCTTTCACAACTTCCCCAGCTCTGTTGCTGGATATAAACATGGCTCCACAAGCATGAAAACAAAAAGTAGTTTTATTCAGCACACAAACATACATTTTCCCATTAATTTTTATTTATTTTTGAATAAACTTTAAAGGGACACTAAACCCATTTTTTTTCTTCCATGATTCAGATAGAGCATGCACTTTTAAGAAACTTTCTAATTTACTCCTATTATCAATTTTTATTTATCTTCTTGCTATCTTAAAGTGAAAGTAAAGTATTCCTCATTGCAATATATCCTAATACTCTATATGTTCAATATATAATTTTCGCCGTTTTTTTTTTGCCTTTACTTGGATCTAATCATTTATATTTACCTTATTTATTTCCCTACCGTTATTGGCTTTACTCCTCCCACCCTCCTCTTCCTGGATTTTGTATTCATTACGTATAGAGCGGTCCCACCCGCTCTACACGTAGTCTTCAAAGCTCGTTCACGATATTGGTAACTATTGCGCATGCGCTAATCGGCGAACGGCGTCCAAATGCACATGCGCGACGCTGAAAATCTTGGCAGCAAATGATCGTCTGGAATACGCATGCGGGAATTGTGAACGCGCGACTGACATCAATTTGCTTTTATTGGACTCTGCGCATGCGCATTCGATGCAAGCAGGCTGTGACGTAGCTTTCTGGCCGCCGATCGGCCAGAAAGTCAATTGGTAAATACAAACAACATGACCAGGAAATAAAGTGACTCAGCAGAGACGGGCTGAATTGAAGAGGACAAAAATATGCGGTTACATGCGGCGAAAAGGGTATTTATGTGCACAATTTAAAAATATCATGAATGAAACTGCTAATGTTTTTTAATCATTTATGTAAATCTGCAGAGCTTAAGATATAAGCTTACTTTCACTTTAATTTGAAAAAGCAGGAAATTAAGCTTAAGAGCTGGCAAATTTTTGGTTCAGACATGGGTAGCACTTGCTAATTAGTGGCTAAATGTAGTCACCAATTGGCAAGAGACACCCAGGTGTTGAACCAAACATGGGACGGCTCCTAACCTTACATTTCAGCTTTTCCAAATAAAGATAGTAAGAGAATGAAGAAAAATTGATAATAGGAGTAAATTAGAAAGTTGCTTAAAAGTGCATGCTCTATGTGAATCATGAAAGAAAAAATGTGGGTTTAGCATCCCTTTAAAAAAGTAAATGTAGTATACAAATGTAATGATGAATTTTCTTTAGTACTTTTTTATTAAAAAACACAAACAAAATCTTAATATATCAAAGGCTTATTTTACTATTATGCACAGCTGCGGCACTTTTGTGAGTTTTTATAGGCTTTTCACAGATTTTCATAGAATGATGTAAGAAAGTACACATACAGTATATAAATACATACATATATAAAGTACACATGTATAAAAACATACATATATAAAGTACACATACATAAATACATACATGCATAAAGGACACATATATAAATACATATATACAGTATATATATATATATATATGCACACATATATATATATATAAATATATATATATGACACATATATAAATACATATATATATATATATATATATATATATATAGGACACACATATAAATACATATATAACGTACACATACATAAATACATACATATATAACATATATATAACACATATATAAGTACATACATCCATATATAAAGTACACATACATAAATAAATACCTACATATATAAAGTACACATAAATAAATACATACATATATAAAGTACACATACATAAATAAATACCTACATATATAAAGTACACATAAATAAATACATACATATATAAAGTACACATAAATAAATACATACATATATAAAGTACACATACATAAATGCATACATATATAAATACATACATAAAGTACACATACACAAATACATACATACATAAAGTACACATATATAAATACATACATCATGTCCGCCGCACATTGATAAATGCCGACAGCATACGCTGTCGGCATTTATCATTGCACAAGCATTTCTTGTGAAATGCTTGTAAAATACCGCCCCCTGCACATTCACTGCCAATTGGCCGCTAGCAGGGGTGTTCATCGACCCGATTGTATCCGATCGGGCTGATTGCTGCCTGCCACCTCAGAGGTGGCGGACGAGTTAAGGAGCAGCGGTCTTATGACCGCTGCTTCTTAACTTCCGCTTCAGGTGGACCTGAAGTGATAAGGGTTGGAATCAGCATCCGCTGCTTCTTAAGTCTACTATTTTATATACCTACTGGAGGGGGTGAAAAGAAAAAAAAATGACTATTCCTGCTCCTATCCTTTTATGCTAAAGGACACATTCCACAATTGCCTAATCACCACCCCAGACCATCTACCTCTGCTCTCAAAACACCTGTGACTCTCCTGGCCTGGCCCTGCCCATGGAAGACCCATAACTACGCCTCCATCCACAACTAAACCCAGGCATGTTTGCCCCCCTATAGTAAGGTTTCTGGAACTGCCACTGTCATGTACACTTTTCACATATACTATTGTATTTACTTAAAGGGATATTAAACTGCTGGATACAATTACAATAGCATGGTTACTACTCACCATGGTATTGTTTTCCACCTTTCCCTTAATCTCTCTTCAACGCCTTTCTCTTACTTTAACCATTCACAAGTCTCCTGGTTATTGAAATTCTGCATCTTCACACTGGAGTTTAAAGGGACAGTCTACACCAGAATTGTTATTGTTTTAAAAGATAGATAATCCCTTTATTACCTATTCTCTAGTTTTGCATAACCAACACAGTTATGTTAATACACTTTTTACCTATGTGATTACCTTGTATCTAAGCCTCTGCAAACTGCCCCCTTATTTCAGTTCTTTTGACAGACTTGCACTTTAGCCAATCAGTGCTGACTCCTAGGTAACTCCACGTGCATGAGCACAGTGTTATCTATATGACACACATGAACTAACACCCTCTAGTGGTGAAAAACTGTCAAAATGCATAAAGCTAAGAGGCGATTTTCAAGGGCTAAGAAATTAGCATATGAACCTCCTAAATTTAGCTTTCAACTCAGAATACCAAGAGAACAAAGCAAAATTGGTGATTAAAGTAAATTGGAAAGTTGTTTAAAATTACATGCCCTATTTGAATCATGAAAGTTTATTTTGGACTAGACTGTCCCTTTAAGTATTCTTACACACTGTAACAGAGGTGGTACATACAAAAATACATACATATATAAAGTACACATACATAAATACATATATGCATAAATGACACATATATAAATACATACATAAGAAGAAGGGACGTTTGAGGTCCCGAAACGTCACAAATAAATATTTTTGTACATAGTATTTTTGTACACAGTATTCTGAAGTCCAGTGTGTGCTTCTGCTTATCTACTTTGCTAAATACACATATATATATATATAAAAAGGACACATATATAAATAGTTACATATATAATGTACACATACAAAAATACATACATATATAAATAACACATATATAAGTACATACATACATATATAAAGTACACATACATAAATAAATACCTACATATATAAAGTACACATAAATAAATACATACATATATAAAGTACACATAAATAAATACATACATATATAAAGTACACATACAAGTATACAGTACATATAACTAATTATACAAACAGCTCATGTACCAGTATCAGTTCTTGTTAGGGAGCAAGCAAACCACACTCAGGGGCCGATTTACTAATGTGCGGGCAGACATGATCCGCTGTAGCGAATCATGTCCGCCGCACATTGATAATAAATGCTGACAGCATACGCTGTCGGCATTTATCATTGCACAAGCATTTCTTGTGAAATGCTTGTGCAATACTGCCCCTTGCACATTTGCTGCCAATCGGCGACTAGCAGAGGTGTCTATCGACCCGATCGTACCTCAGAGGTGGCAGACGAGTTAAGGAGCAGTGGTCTTATGACCGCTGCTTCTTAACTTCCGCTTCAGGTGGACCTGAGCGATGAGGGTCAGAAGCAGCATCCACTGCTTCATAAATCGACCCCTCAGTCTACTATTTTATACACCCACTGGAGGGGGTGAAAAGATAAAAATGACTATTCCTGCTCCTATCCTTTTAGGCTATAGGCCACATTCCACAATTACCTAATCACAACCCCAGACCATCTGCCTCTGCTCTCAGAACACCTGTGACTCTCCCTGGCCTGGCCCTGTCCATGGAACACCCATAACTATGCCTCCACCCACAACTAAACTCAGGCATGTTTGCCCCCCTATAATAAGGTTTCTGGAACTGCCACTGTCATGTACACTTTTCACATATGCTATTGTCAACACCGGTAGATCGTCTGCCTGCCACCACGCATCCCTGACCAACACCTTCTGACCTTTTACCTGCCGCAACTGCTCCTTCCCCTCCCTCCGGACCACAACCCAACCAACTAACCCACCCAAAAACAGCCGCAATTACCTCAACTGCATCCTCCTCAATACCCGCTCCATCCACAAGCACGCCCTCGAAATCTGTAAATTGCTAGACTCCACCTCCCCAGACGTCGCCTTCCTCACCGAGACCTGGCTAAACCCCACATCAGCGCCGGATATCGCCACTGCAATACCCGAAGGCTACAAGATCTGCCACAAAGACTGCAGCAACCGACATGGGGGAGGCATCGCCATCATCCACAAACACACCATCCAAGTTGCAAACAGCTCTGACGACCACTCACCAGGCCTAGAACATCTACACTTCAAGATCCAGGTCAACCACAACACCATCCTCCGTGGCACCCTCATCTACAGACCTCCCAGACCTTGTCCTGCCTTCTGTGACTCCATCGCCGACCACATCGCACCCCATGCCCTCGCCTCAATGGACTTCATCCTCCTTGGTGACCTCAACTTCCATCTTGATAACTCCAAAGATCACAACACCTCCACCCTCCTGGAAAACCTTGGAACGATTGGACTGAAGTAACTCATAAACTACCCAACCCACGCAGCTGGCCACACCCTTGACCCCGATCTTCTCCTCAGGCAACCACATCTCAGTCAATAAAATCACCAAACTCCTCTGGACTGACCACCACTGCATACACTTCTCCTTCAACAAACCCACCACCCACCTCCGACAGTAACACCCGCCCTGCAGAAACTGGAACAAAATCACCCAAGACCAAATACACCGCACCCTAAACAAATCCTCCCCACCTACTTCCACAGACGCCAATTCCTCAACCCGCAACCTCCACCCTAGATTACAGACTGCTCCAACACCCTCGCCCCCCCTCAAAAAAACGTCCAGCCGCCAAACCACCAACAAGGCCAGCTGGTTCACCCCGGCCCGTTAGGACTCCAAACGCCACTGCAGAAATTGGAAAGAGCCTGGAGATCCAGCAAGACCCTTCTGGAAAAAGCTACCTTTAAGGAAGCAATCACCACCAACCACCACCTCATAAAAACCGCCAAAAAAACAGCCATCCAAGACAGAATCAACTCTAACGCACACAACATCAAGGAGTTTTTCTCAGTAATCAAGGAATTCTCTAAACCCAACAGTGACACCACCAACATCCCACCCTCCCAGGACCTCTGCAATACCCTTGTTGCACACTTCCACTGCAAGATCCTTGACATCTATGACAGTTTCACACCTCATAACTCAACCTCCACCACCCACTCCCCTACACCAAATTCATCCCCCCACACCATACACGGACTATCTGGAGCCCCCTCACCACAGAGGACACCCTCAGAATCATGAAATCCATCCACTCCGGCGCACCCTCGGACCCATGCCCCTATCACATATTCAACAAAGCAAGCGACACCATCGCCCCTGAACTCTGCCGCACCATCAACTGCTCCATAAAAACCGTCACTTTCCCGGATGTCTGGAAGCACGCAGAACTGAAACCCCTGCTGAAGAAACAATTGGCAGACCCCACAGACCCGAATAACTACCGCTCCATCTCTCTACTCCCCTTCCTGGCCAAAGTCATAGGGAAGTCCATCAACTCGCAACTTATTGACCACATTAAGGCCAACCACACCCTGGACCACACCCAATCTGGCTTCAGAAGCAACCAAAGCACAGAGACCGCCCTCCTCGCCACCACAGATGACATCCGTGCCATGCTCGACCGAGGAGAAACTGCCATCCTCATCCTCCTAAACCTCTCAGCAGCCTTTGACACTGTCGACCACAACACCCTCCGCACCCGCCTACATGACACCGGCATATGCAGCAAAGCCTTGGAATGGATCACCTCCTTCCTCACGGGCAGGACCCAGATAGTCAGACTCCCTCACTTCTCCTCCAAACCCAGACCAGTCAACTCTGGTGTACCACAAGGCTCTTTGCTGAGCCCCACCCTCCTTAACATCTACATGGCCCCTCTCACAGCCATCGTCCGACGCCACATCCTCAACATTGTCTCCTACGCTGACGACACCCAGTTAATCATCTCACTCACCCGAGATCCCACCACCGCCAAAAAAAAACATCCACAAAGGCCTGACAGCAGTCGCCGCCTGGATGAATGACAACCAGCTCAAACTGAACACAGACAAAACTGAAGTCCTCCTCCTCGGACCCAATAAATCCACATGGGATGACTCCTGGTGGCCCACAGCCCTCGGTCACCCTCCAACCCCAACCAACAATGCACAAAATCTAGGCTTCATCCTGGACTCATCACTCTCCATGAACCGACAAATCAATGCCATCACCTCAACATGCTTCCACATCCTCCACCTGCTATGAAAAATCTTCAAGTGGATCCCTACCAAAACCAGGAAAACAGTCACCCACGCCCTTGTCAGCAGCCGGTTGGACTACGGAAATGCACTCTACGCCGGCTCCATCATCAAACTCCAAAAGAGACTCCAACATATCCAGAACGACTCAGCCAGACTCATCCTCGACATCCCTCTCCAATGCCACATCACCGAACACCTAAGGAACCTTCACTGGCTCCCCATCAACAAGATAATCATCTTCAAGCTCCTTACCCACGCATTCAAGGCCCTACACAACATCGGACCCGAATACATAAACCACTGCGAACATTTCTACACCCCTGCCAGACAACTACGATCGGCTGACCAAGCACTCGCAGTCATCCCCCGCATCAGCAAATCCACAGCAGGCGGAAGATCCTTCTCCCACATAGCAGCAAAGACATGGAACACCCTCCCACTGCACCTCAGACAATCCACCTCCCTTACAAAGTTCAGAAAGGACCTCAAAACCTGGCTCTTCGACTGAACGCCCATCCCCTCCCCCCCTCCCCCCTCCTCCTATCTGCTTTTCCTTAGCGCCTTGAGACCCTCACGGGTGATTAGTTTGCACTCTATAAGTACCCATTAGATAGATAGATAGATAGATATTGTATTTACTTAAAGGGATATTAAACTGCTGGGTACAATTACAATAGCATGGTTACTACTCACCATGCTATTGTTTTCCACCTGTCCCTTTATCTCTCTTCAAAGCCATTCTCTTACTTTAACCATTCACAAGTCTCCTGGTTATTGAAATTCTGCATCTTTACACTGGAGTTTAAAGGGACAGTCTACACCAGAATTTTTATTGTTTTAAAAGATAGATAATCCCTTTATTACCCATTCCCTAGTTTTGCATAACCAACACAGTTATATTGAACACTTTTTACCTCTGTGATTACCTTGTATCTAAGCCTCTGCAAACACTGCCCCCTTATTTCAGTTATTTTGAAAAACTTGCATTTTAGCCAATCAGTGCTGACTCCTAGGTAACTCCAAGTGCGTGAGCACAGTGTTATCAATATGACTCAAATTAACTAACACCCTCTGGTGGTGAAAAACTGTCAAAATGCATTCAGCTAAGAGGGGACCTTCAATGTCTAAGAAATTAGCATATGAACCTCCTAAATTTAGCTTTCAAATCAGAATACCAAGAGAACAAAGCAAAATTGGTGATTAAAGTAAATTGAAAAGTTGTTTAAAATTGCATGCCCTATTTGAATCATGAAAGTTTATTTTGAACTAGACTATCCCTTTAAGTATTCTTGCACACTGTGACAAATCAGTGATATTGTTGTTTTCTTGACCAGCCGTATCATTCACTTCAGTTTAGCCTGCACAATATGGAGCAGAAGCTGTACATTTTCGCAGTGACTGCCTTGCTCTGTATAAGTGCTAAGGGCGTTTTTGTTTTAATGGGCCTTTAACTTTTAAACTAAGTAAAAATGCTAAAAATGCGACTCTTCTACAAAATACAGTTGTCAAAATGCCAGCAATGTCACTGATCTATAAAAGTGCACTTCTGTAACAGAATGTAACAATACGTGCACACCAACATTGTGGGCACCTGGTTTAGAGATGCAGAGCTTTATCAACTGGCTTCTGTAATGGGTTAAAATGAGAGAACAACTTTAAGAGAGTTGCAGGCACAGGAGGAAAAACTATAGTATGCTGAATACTAACCATGCTACAATAGATGTACCCAGCAGTTTAATGTATCTTTAAAACAGATTGGTGTTAGAGTGATGCATCAGTGATGAGGTCAGCGATAGAAGCACCCTTTAAAATTCGTTTATACATGAAAACATTAAGATTATATAGCATTTTTAATCAATTTCAAAATGATTCCAATAATTAAGGACAGTGCACTGCAAAATACTTTCCCCCTTAATTTTAGTGTGTTTTCAATGACCTTTTATACCAGCTGCAGATTATAACATGTATTAGAAATTGCTTCTTTAGGTTTATTTTTGTATATGAGGTAGCTGGCTTTGTTCTTTGAAACCAAAACCCATTAAAATGGATTGAGCTTGTAGGGAGATCAGATCTTCTTTATCACTTTCTGTGCACACACACACATGCTTCTTTATATTATATCATTCTGTATAATAAAGTCCAATTTATAGAAAGAACAGTTGAAAATTTAAATTGTATTACTTATCTCTTCTAAACCTCACTGGGAGTGTAATTGCTTCTGTTGGCTATACTTACACAGTTTTCATATAGCCTATACTTAAGTATAGAAACTTTCAATATAGGCATGGAAACCACAAACAAAATCAGCTACTTCAAATGCAGATATAAAGGTAAATGAGCTATTTGGATGCAATTTAATACACTCCAGCAAGTAAAATTAATCATTGGGAACAAATTAAAGGGGACAAATATGTAGGGTAAACACCCAAGCCACATACACTATATTTTCGCCCTTGTAAAGACTTAAAATATCTGCATAAATGGTATGTTTGCATGCTACACATTGAACTTTACAGTGTTTGCAGTGTTATTCCTTTAACAGAATTAAATTAAAACCTGCCAATAGGTGAACATTCCATGATTAGAAAATTGATACATTATTTTACACTATATAGAAACTTTTTTTGTACGGGAAAGGCACTCATATCAAAGTGTGTGTGTCTGTTTGAGGGCCACTTTATTTTGTACATACATTTACACACACATACATCATACTACATCATAAATAAACCACACATTTGGCCAGATTAAGAGTCGGGAGCGAACGTGTGTGCTCGAAGGATAAGGGGTTTGCGCTCATCAGGTTTATCGCTTGTATTATGATTTACGCTAGAATGATTACAGCGACTTCAGAGCTTTGGTAAACTGTTTCACTAAACAAAAAGTTGTACAAAACACATCAAAAATACATTACAAAGTATAGTTACACTCATAATAACACTAGCTAATAAAAATTATTAAGAAAAAATATTGCACACAAAAGTTATAAGGGTTCAAATATATGAGATCTCAGGTGTTAGGGAAAAAAGTTTTAACATATATATATAATGAGAGACATAATATTGTTCCCCAGTGTTTCTCTCTGTTTTTTGTTTGTTTTGAGATATATATATATATATATATATATATCTAATATATATAAAAAGTGCATTGGAGCCCTTTGTAGTTAGTAGATGAAAACATAAAAAATCATATTTATGCAATAGTCATATTTAATAAAGTGTTTACCTATGTATTTAGTGTAAATATTTCACATTGCAATGTTCTGCTCATAGTATATATATATATATATATATATATATATATATATATATATATATACAGGGAGTGCAGAATTATTAGGCAAATGAGTATTTTGACCACATCATCCTCTTTATGCATGTTGTCTTACTCCAAGCTGTATAGGCTCGAAAGCCTACTACCAATTAAGCATATTAGGTGATGTGCATCTCTGTAATGAGAAGGGGTGTGGTCTAATGACATCAACACCCTATATCAGGTGTGCATAATTATTAGGCAACTTCCTTTCCTTTGGCAAAATGGGTCAAAAGAAGGACTTGACAGGCTCAGAAAAGTCAAAAATAGTGAGATATCTTGCAGAGGGATGCAGCACTCTTAAAATTGCAAACCTTCTGAAGCGTGATCATCGAACAATCAAGCGTTTCATTCAAAATAGTCAACAGGGTCGCAAGAAGCGTGTGGAAAAACCAAGGCGCAAAATAACTGCCCATGAACTGAGAAAAGTCAAGCGTGCAGCTGCCAAGATGCCACTTGCCACCAGTTTGGCCATATTTCAGAGCTGCAACATCACTGGAGTGCCCAAAAGCACAAGGTGTGCAATACTCAGAGACATGGCCAAGGTAAGAAAGGCTGAAAGACGACCACCACTGAACAAGACACACAAGCTGAAACGTCAAGACTGGGCCAAGAAATATCTCAAGACTGATTTTTCTAAGGTTTTATGGACTGATGAAATGAGAGTGAGTCTTGATGGGCCAGATGGATGGGCCCGTGGCTGGATTGGTAAAGGGCAGAGAGCTCCAGTCCGACTCAGACGCCAGCAAAGTGGAGGTGGAGTACTGGTTTGGGCTGGTATCATTAAAGATGAGCTTGTGGGGCCTTTTCGGGTTGAGGATGGAGTCAAGCTCAACTCCCAGTCCTACTGCCAGTTTCTGGAAGACACCTTCTTCAAGCAGTGGTACAGGAAGAAGTCTGCATCCTTAAAGAAAAAACATGATTTTCATGCAGGACAATGCTCCATCACACGCGTCCAAGTACTCCACAGCATGGCTGGCAAGAAAGGGTATAAAAGAAGAAAATCTAATGACATGGCCTCCTTGTTCACCTGATCTGAACCCCATTGAGAACCTGTGGTCCATCATCAAATGTGAGATTTACAAGGAGGGAAAACAGTACACCTCTCTGAACAGTGTCTGGGAGGCTGTAGTTGCTGCTGCACACAATGTTGATGGTGAACAGATCAAAACACTGACAGAATCCATGGATGGTAGGCTTTTGAGTGTCCTTGCAAAGAAAGGTGGCTATATTGGTCACTGATTTGTTTTTGTTTTGTTTTTGAATGTCAGAAATGTATATTTGTGAATGTTGAGATGTTATATTGGTTTCACTGGTAAAAATAAATAATTGAAATAGGTATATATTTGTTTTTTGTTAAGTTGCCTAATAATTATGCACAGTAATAGTCACCTGCACACACAGATATCCCCCTAAAATAGCTATAACTAAAAACAAACTAAAAACTACTTCCAAAACTATTCAGCTTTGATATTAATGAGTTTTTTGGATTCATTGAGAACATGGTTGTTGTTCAAAATTAAAATTAATCCTCAGAAATACAACTTGCCTAATAATTCTGCACTCCCTGTATATATACACCTATATATAGTCATCTATAAATATACATATATAGATATATTTTGTACCAAAATACCGTCAGATAAATAAAGAAATATGTATTTATGAATAAATAGAATGTATTCTGCTATGTGAAGAACATTGGAATGGGAAATATTCATATTTCAGTGTCGGGTTAGAACACATAAGAATATCTTATGATGTTTGCGCTAGAGTGGGATGTTAGGTTTTCCCCCTTTTTTTCTCCATTGACTTCTTTAGTGTTAGGGAGACAGGTGTTAGGAGTGGTAGTGACAGGGAGAAAGACATTAAGACTCGAGTGGTAGAGTCAGGGAGACAGGCATTAGGAGTGGAAGTGACAGAGAAACAGGCATTAGAAGTGGAAGTGACAGGGAAACAGGCGTTAGA
The DNA here is from genome assembly GCF_027579735.1 of Bombina bombina. Classification (NCBI taxonomy): domain Eukaryota; kingdom Metazoa; phylum Chordata; class Amphibia; order Anura; family Bombinatoridae; genus Bombina; species Bombina bombina. The sequence goes on from NC_069504.1 coordinate 441,047,977, forward strand.
AGTGGTAGTGACAGGTAGAGATGTGCTAGGAGTGGTAGTGACAAGCAGACATGCATTAGGAGTGGTATAGTGTAAGGTAGACAGGCATTAGGAGTGGTAATGTCAGGGAGACAGGCGTTAGGAGTGGTAGTGACAGGGAGAAATGCATTAGGAGTAGAAGTGACAGAGAGAAAGGCATTAGGAGTGGTAGAGTCACAAACACAGGCATTAGGAGTGGTAGTGTCAGTGAGATTGGAATTAGGAGTGGTAGTGTCAGGGAGACAGGCATTAGGAGTGGTAGTGTCAGCGAGAAAGGCATTAGGAGTGGTAGTGTCAGAGAGACAGGCGTTAGGAGTGGTAGTGACAGGGTAAAGGCATTAGGAGCGGTAGTGACAGGGAGACAGGCATTAGGAGTGGTAGTAACAGGTAGAGAGGTGCTAGGAGTGGTAGTGACAAGCAGACATGCATTAGGAGTGTTATAGTGTAAGGTAGACAGGCATTAGGAGTGGTAATGTCAGGGAGACAGGCGTTAGGAGTGGTAGTGACAGGGAGAAAGGCTTCAGGTGTGGTAGTGTCATCGAAACAGGCATTAGGAGTGGTAGTGACATGGAGAAATGCATTAGGAGTAGAAGTGACAGAGAGAAAGGCATTAGGAGTGGTAGAGTCACAAACACAGGCATTAGGAGTGGTAGTGTCAGTGAGATTGGAATTAGGAGTGGTAGTGTCAGGGAGACAGGCATTAGGAGTGGTAGTGTCAGCGAGAAAGGCATTAGGAGTGGTAGTGTCAGAGAGACAGGCGTTAGGAGTGGTAGTGACAGGGAGACATGCATAAGGAGTGGTAGTGACAGAGAGACAGGCATTAGGAGTGGTAGTGACAGGGCTAAATGCATTAGGAGTAGTTGTGACAGAAAGACAAGCATTCAGAGTGGTAGTGACAGGGTTAAAGGCACTAGGAGTGGTAGTGACAACTATTAGGAAGGGTAGTGTCAGGGAGACAGGCATAAGGAGTGGTAGTGACAGTGGGTCAGGCATTAGAAGTGGTAGTGACAGGTTGTAAGGCATTAGAAGTGGTAGTGACAGGGAAACAATTATTAGGAGTGGTAGTGACAGGATGAAAGGCATTAGGAGTGGTAGTGACAGGGAGACAGGCATAAGGAGTGGTAGTGACAGGGTTAAAGGCATTAGGAGTGGTAGTGACAGGCATTAGGAGTGGTAGTGTCAGGGAGACAGGCATAAGCAGTGGTAGTGACAGTGGGTCAGGCATTAGAAGTGGTAGTGACAGGTTGAAAGGCATTAGAAATGGAAGTGATAGGGAGACAAGTATTAGGAGTGGTAGTGACAGAGTGAAAGGCATTAGGAGTGGTAGTGAGAGGGAGACAGGCATTAGGAGTGGTAGTGACAGATTAAAGGCATTAGGAGTGGTAGTGACAGGGTTAAAGGCATTAGGAGTGGTAGTGACAGGGAGACAGGCATTAGGAGTGGTAGTGTCAGGGAGATAGGCATTAGGAGTGGTAGTGACAGGTTTAAAGGCATTAGAAATGGTAGTGACAGGGAGATAAGTATTGGGAGTGGTAGTGACAGGGTGAAAGACATTAGGAGTAGTAGTGACAGGGAGACAGGCTTTAGGAGTGGTAGTGACAGGGTTAAAGGCATTATGAGTGGTAGTGACAGGGAGACAGGCATTAGGAGTGGTAGTGTCAGGGAGATAAGTATTAGGAGTGGTAGTGACAGGGTGAAAGGCATTAGGAGTAGTAGTGAAAGGGAGACAGGCTTTAGGAGTGGTAGTGACAGATTAAAGGCATTAGGAGTGGTAGTGACAGGGTTAAAGTCATTAGGAGTGGTAGTGACAGGGAGACAGGCATTAGGAGTGGTAGTGTCAGGGAGACAGGCATTAGGAGTAGTAGTGACAGAGAGACATGCATAAGGAGTGGTAGTGACAGGGCTAAAGGCATTAGGAGTGGTAGTAACAGGGAGACAGGCATTAGGAGTGGTAGTAACAGGGATACAAGCATTAGGAGTGTTAGTGACAGGGTTAAATGCATTAGGAGTGGTAGTGACAGGGAGGCAGGCATAAGGAGTCGTAGTGACAGTGAGACAGTTATTAGGAGTGGTAGTGACAGGTTTAAAGGCATTAGGAGTGGTAGTGACAGGGAGACAGGCATTAGGAGTGGTAGTGACAGTGAGACAATCATTAGGAGTGGTAGTGACAGGTTGAAATAAGGCATTAAGGGTGGTAGTGACAGGGAGACAGGCATGAGGAGTGGTAGTGACAGGGAAACAGGCATTAGGAGTGGTAATGACAGGGAGACAAGCATTAGGAGTGGTAGTGACAGGGAGACAGGCATTAGGAATGGTAGTGACAGGGAGACAGGCATTAGGAGTGATAGTGACAGGGAGACAGGCATTAGGAGTGATAGTGACAGGGAGACAAGCATTAGGAGTGGTAGTAACAGGGAGACAAGTATTAGGAGTGATAGTGACAGGGTTAAAGGCATTAGGAGCAGTGACGTGCGGTGAGGTCAGAGGCTGGTGAGGCACTAGATATGATATGCTGGAGAAACACATATACCGCGGGCCACAAGTACCCCCAACAGGGCAGGTTTTAATTATAGCTGAACCAGTGCATAGATGAAATTATCAACTGATGGGTGAGATCAGGTTAGTAACCATGGTGTTACTGATCAGCTGATTAATTAACCTGTGCACTGGTTCAGCTATAATGAAAACCTTGCCTGTTGGAGGTAATTGAGAACCACGGTTAAGATACATCGCACTAAAGCACTTGAATACAATATATACATAAATACATGTCAGCCTGTTAACTACTTAAGGCTTAGTACACTGACTCAACCAGGGGCCTCTGCAAACATCTTATTAGGGGAGAGGGTAAATTTAAAAAAAATAAATGTAAGACTTGATTTCAAATATTGCAATGTTTCTTCAAGTCTGTAAATTAACTACAGTGATTACATGTATCTCGCTGTATTATAGTGTTTATTGGATTACATATTACAAAGCAGGTCATCATCCTCTATTACCTATCTTGTCTCCTGTGTTTAAACCCCTGTGTCTTGCTCTTTCCATCTTTCTTAGTTTTTCCTCTATTATATTTTATCTGCTGCTGTACAGTCACCTGATTTTTTTCTTCCTTGGACTTTTCCTTTAGTACTTATATTAACCCTGTCCCTTTCTGCCCTGAGCGTCTAGATTTCTGCCCTTTGCCATCTCATTGTCTGTAGAATAGGAAGGAATAATCAATAACTGAATAGTAGTTACTTTAATTAGAACATTTAAGCAAGAGTAGGGCGGGCTTTATTATTTGAGTAAAAACATGCGTTTTTGCACACTTACATATATTCGCCTAGATTTATAGTTCTGTGTTAGCCGTCAAAAGCAGCGTTAAGGGGTCCTAACGCTGCTTTTGGCTGCCCACTGGTATTTAGAGTCAAGCAGGAAAGGGTCTAACGCTCACTCTCAAGCCACGACTTTTCCATACCACAGATCCCCTTACGCCAATTGCGTATCCTATCTTTTCAATGGGATTCTTCCTAACGCTGGTATTTAGAGTCTTGGCTGAAGTGGGCAGTAGACCCTCTACCGACAAGACTCCAGCCGCAAAAATAAGTCAGTAGTTAAGAGCTTTATGGACTTACGCCAGTTTATAAAGCTCTTAACTACTGTGCTCTAAAGTACACTAACACCCATAAACTACCTATGTACCCCTAAACCGAGGTCCCCCCCACATCGCCTCCACTATAAGAAATATTTTAACCCCTAATCTGCCGACCGCACACTGGCGCCACCTACATTATCCCTATGAACCCCTAATCTGCTGCCCCTAACATCACCGACACCTACATAATAAACCCCTAATCTGCCCCCCCCAACGTCACCGCCACCTAACTACACTTATTAACCACTAATATGCCAACCGGACCTCGCCGCTACTCTAATAAATGAATTAACCCCTAAAGCTAAGTCTAACCCTAACCCTAACACCCCCCTAAGTTAAATATAATTTTAATCTAACAAAATAAATTAACTCTTATTAACTAAAGTATTCATATTTAAAACTAAATACTTACCTGTAAAATAAACCCTAATATAGCTACAATATAACGAATAATTATATTGTAGTTATTTTAGGATTTATATTTATTTTACAGGCAACTTTGTATTTATTTTAACTAGGTACACTAGCTATTAAATAGTTATTAACTATGTAATAGCTACCTAGTTAAAATAATTACAAAATTACCTGTAAAATAAATCCTAACCTAAGTTACAATTAAACCTAACACTACACTATCAATAAATTAATAAAATAAATTACCTACAATTACATACAATTAACTAAACTAAACTAAATTACAAAAAAAACAAAAAAACACTAAATTACAAAAAATAAAAAAAGATTACAAAAATATTAGGCTAATTACACCTACTCTAAGCCCCCTAATAAAATAAAAAAGCCCCCCAAAATAATAAAGGTCCCTACCCTATTCTAAATTAAAAAGTAACCAGCTATTTTATCAGCCCTTAAAAGGGCTTTTTGCGGGGCATGCCCCTAAGTAATCAGCTCTTTTGCCTGTAAAAAAAAATACAACCCCCCAACATTAAAACCCACCACCCACATACCCCTACTCTAACCCAAACCCCCCTTAAATAAACCTAACACTACCCCCCTGAAGATCTCCGTACCTTGAGTCGTGTTCACCCAACCGGGCACCGATAGACCAAAAGAGGACATCCGGAGCGGCAGAAGTCTTCATCCTATCCGGGCAGAAGAGGACATCCGGACCGGCAGACATCTTCATCCAAGCGGCATCTTCTATCTTCATCCATCCGACGAGGAGCGGCTCCATCTTCAAGACCTCCGGCGTGGAACATCCTTCTTCACCGACGACTAGATGACGAATTACGGTTCCTTTAAATGACGTCATCCAAGATGGCATCCCTCGAATTCCGATTGGCTGATAAGATTCTGTCAGCCAATCGGAATTAAGGTAGGAAAAATCTGATTGGCTGATTAAATCAGCCAATCAGATTCAAGTTCAATCCGATTGGCTGATCCGATCAGTCAATCAGATTGAGCTCGCATTCTATTGACTGTTCCGATCAGCCAATAGAATGCAAGCTCAATCTGATTGGCTGATTGGATCAGCCAATCAGATTTTTCCTACCTTCATTCCGATTGGCTGATAGAATCCAATCGGAATTCGAGGGACGCCATTTAAAGGAACCGTCATTCGTCATCTAGTCGTCAGTGAAGAAGGATGTTCTGCGCCGGAGGTCTTGAAGATGGAGCCGCTCCTCATCGGATGGATGAAGATAGAAAATGCCGCTTGGATGAAGATGTCTGCCGCTCCGGATGTCCTCTTTTGGTCCATCAGTGCCCAGCTGGGTGAATACGACTCAAGGTAGGGAGATCTTCAGGGGGGTAGTGTTAGGTTTATTTAAGGGGGGTTTGGGTTAGAGTAGGGGTATGTGGGTGGTGGTTTTAATGTTGGGGGGGTTGTATTTTTTTTACAGGCAAAAGAGCTGATTACTTAGGGGCAGGTAGGGACCTTTATTATTTTGAGGGGCTTTTTTATTTTATTAGCGGGATTAGAGTCGGTGTAATTAGCCTAATATTCTTGTAATCTTTTTTTATTTTTTGTAATTTAGTGTTTTTTTTTTTTTGTAATTTAGTTTATTTTATTTAATTGTATGTATAGGTAATTTATTTTATTCATTTATTGATAGTGTAGTGTTAGGTTTAATTGTAACTTAGGTTAGGATTTTTTTTACAGGTAATTTTGTAATTATTTTTTAGGTAGCTATTTAATAGTTAATAAATATTTAATAGCTATTGTACCTAATTAAAATAAATACAAAGTTGCCTGTAAAATAAATATAAATCCTAAAATAGCTACAATATAATTATTCGTTATATTGTAGCTATATTAGGGTTTATTTTACAGGTAAGTATTTAGTTTTAAATAGGAATACTTTAGTTAATAAGAGTTATATATTATATATATGTATAGTAAAGGTATTAACCCCTAAACCTAAGTCTAAACCTAACCCTAACATCCCCCTAACTTAAATATAATTTAAATTAAACAAAATAAATTTAACATAATTAAATAAATTAATCCTATTTAAAAATAAATATTTACCTATAAAATGAACCCTAAACTAGCTACAATATAACTAATAGTTACATTGTAGCTAGCTTAGGATTTATATTTATTTCACAGGCAACTTTGTATTTATTTTAACTAGGTACAATAGTTATTAAATAGTTATTAACTATTTAATAACTACCTAGCTAAAATAAGTACAAAATCACCTGTAAAATAAATCCTAACCTAAGTTACAATTACACCTAACACTACACTATCATTAAACTAATTACCTAAACTACCTACAATTAATTACAATTAAATTGAATAAACTAAATTACGGAAAAAAACAAACACTAAATTACAGAAAATAAAAAAAGAATTACAAGAATTTTAAACTAATTAAACCTAATCTAATCCCCCTAATAAAATAAAAAAGCCCCTCAAAATAATAAAATTTCCCTACCCTATACTAAATTACAAATAGCCCTTAAAAGGGCCTTTTGCTGGGCATTGCCCCAAAGTAATCAGCTCTTTTACCTGTAAAAGAAAAATACAATACCCCCCAACATTAAAACCCACCACCCACACACCCCTACTCTAAAACCCACCCAATCCCCCCTTAAAAAACCTAACACTAACCCCTTGAAGATCACCCTACCTTGAGCCATCTTCACCCAGCCGGGCACAAGTGGACCTCCAGAGGGGCAGAAGTCTTCATCCGATCCGGGCAGAAGAGGTCCTCCAAGCGGCAGAAATCTTCATCCAAGCGGTATCTTCTATCTTCATCCATCTGGAGCGGGTCCATCTTCAATCCAGCCGACGCGGAGCCATCCTCTTCAAACAACGTCCTAACGAAGAATGAAGGTTCCTTTAAATGACGTCATCCAAGATGGCGTCCCTTGAATTCCGACTGGCTGATAGGATTCTATCAGCCAATCGGAATTAAGGTAGGAAAAATCCTATTGGCTGATTGGATCAGCCAATAGGATTAAGCTTGCATTCTATTGGCTGTTCCAATCAACCAATAGAATGCGACCTCAATCCTATTGGCTGATTGCATCAGCCAATAGGATTTTTCCTACCTTAATTCCGATTGGCTGATAGGATTCTATCAGCCAATCGGAATTCAAGGGATGCCATCTTGGATGATGTCATTTAAAGGAACCTTCATTCTTTGTTAGGACGTCATTTGAAGAGGATGGCTCCGCGTCGGCTGGATTGAAGATGGACCCGCTCCGGATGGATGAAGATAGAAGATGCCGCTTGGATGAAGATTTCTGCTGCTTGGAAGACCTCTTCTGGCCAGATCGGATGAAGACTTCTGCCCGGATTGGATGACCACTTGTGCCCGGATGGGTGAAGACAGCTCAAGGTAGGGAGATCTTCAGGGGGTTAGTGTTAGGTTTTTTAAGGGGGGGATTGGGTGGGTTTTAGAGTAGGGGTGTGTGGGTGGTGGGTTTTAATGTTGGGGGGGTATTGTATTTTTCTTTTACAGGTAAAAGAGCTGATTACTTTGGGCCAATGCCCCACAAAAGGCCCTTTTAAGGGCTATTTGTAATTTTGTATAGGGTAGGAAAATTTTATTATTTTGGGGGGCTTTTTTATTTTATTAGGGGGATTAGATTAGGTGTAATTAGTTTAAAATTCAAGTAATTCTTTTTTATTTTCTGTAAATTAGTGTTTTTTTTTCTTTCGTAATTTAGTTTATTTACGTTAATTTTAATTAGTTATAGTTAGTTTAAGTAATTAGTTTAATGATAATGTAGTGTTAGGTGTAATTGTAACTTAGGTTAGGATTTATTTTACAGGTAATTTTGTACTTATTTTAGCTAGGTAGTTATTAAATAGTTAATAACTATTTAATAACTATTGTACCTAGTTAAAATAAATACAAAGTTGCCTGTAAGATTAAAATAAATCATAAGCTAGCTACAATGTAACTATTAGTTATATTGTAGCTATCTTATAGTTTATTTTATAGGTAAGTATTTAGTTTTAAATAGGAATAATTTATTTAATTGTAGTTATTTTATTTAGATTTATTTAAATTATATTTAAATTAGGGGGGTGTTAGGGTTAGGTTTAGGGGTTAATAACTTTATTATAGTGGCGGTGACGTTGGCGGTGGCAGATTAGGGGTTAATTAATTTAATATAGTTGCGGTGACGTTGGGGGGCAGATTAGGGGTTAATAACTATAATGTAGGTGTCAGCGATGTTGGGGGCAGCAGATTAGGGGTTTATAAATATAATATAGGTTGCGGCGGTGTCTGGAGCGGCAGATTAGGGGTTAATAGTATAATGCAGGTGGCGACGATGTCGGGAGCGTCAGATTAGGGGTTAATAAGTGTAAGATTAGGGGTGTTTAGACTCGGGTTCATGTTAGGGTGTTAGGTGCAGACATATTTTTTATTTCCCCATAGGAATCAATGGGGCTGCGTTAGAAGCTGAACGCTGCTTTTTTGCAGGTGTTAGGCTTTTTTTCACCCAGCTCAGCCCCATTGTTTCCTATGGGGAAATCGTGCACAGGCACGTTTTGCCAGTTTACTGCTACCATAAGCAACGCTGGTATTACAGTGAGATGTGGAGCTAAATCTTGCTCTACGCTCACCTTTTTGCGGCTAACGCCAGGTTTAAAAAAACCTGTAATAACAGCGTTGGCTTAAGGTAGCATTAGAAAAAAAAGGCTCGTTAGCAACACACCCCTGTTAACGCCAAACTCGTAATCTCGTTGATACTTAGGGTAAGGAGAACTGTTTTATCTGCCTCTTGGAGAGTATCTGTGTCACATTTGCGATTAATCAATCTAGCATATTATATTTAAAAAACTTTTGGATATTTGAATGTTCTTATAATTTGATTCCTTCCTACTAGTGATGTCGCAAATCTAAAATTTTGCGTTTGTGAACTTCTGCAACTGTTCGCGAACGGGCGAACCTGGCGAACCACCATAGACTTCAATAGGCAGGCGAATTTTAAAACCCACAGGGACTCTTTCTGGCCACAATAGTGATGGAAAAGTTGTTTCAAGGGTACTAACACCTGGACTGTGGCATGCCGGAAGGGGATCCATGGCAAAACTCCCATGGAAAATTACATAGTTGATGCAGAGTCTGGTTTTAATCCATAAAGGGCATAAATCACCACCTAACATTCCTAAATTGTTTGGAATAACGTGCTTTAAAACATCAGGTATGATGTTGTATCGATCAGGTAGTGTAAGGGTTATGCCCGCTTCACAGTGACAGACCAAAACTCCCCGTTTAAAGCACCGCAAACAACTGCAAACAGTCCATTTGCACAACCGCAAACTCCCCATTTGCACAAGGTTGGACACCAAGCTAGCCATGTCCCGTTCCTTGTCCTCACTGATGTCATTGAAGGTCTCTTACTCCACCCAGCCATGTACAACACCAAGGGTCCCCGAAAGGTGACAACAAGCCCCCTGGGACGCCTGCTGTGTTTGGTCTTCCACCTCCTCAAAGCCACCTTCCTCCTCTGACTCCTTTTCTTCAGACTCCTCTCTCTGCATTGCCTCTCTCTGCGTTATTATAAGGTGTGTTAAGTAGTACTATTCCTATCAGTTTAATCCCTGTTATGTCCCCTATCAGGGGACGTGTATATGGCATCGATTTTAGGAACCGGGAGATGGAAAAAGATGCTTGGTCGGTCCTCCTACTTCAAATTTGGGGCACTGCGCGTGCAATCTAATGTGCCACCAGATAGGAGCGGTGTGTTAAGTAGTACTATTCCTATCAGTTTAATCCCTGTTATGTGCCTTTTTTTTGGTTTGGTTTTTGAAGCCACAGTGCAGCACCAGAGGCCAGAAAAATTAGGCATGTACACATGCCTGAAAAGAGAAACAGAGGTATATCCCAGCGCCAACTAAACCTTAATTGCCTGAGGCGGTGATACCTAGCTATCACCTATTTAAGAACAAATGTAAAGAGTGTGCCCAGGCGCCAACAGTTGGAGGCTAAGGTAAAAGGTACAAATTTATTAATAACAGTGACGAATTTGTTACATAAAAGTCAATAACAAAATTTATAAAAAGCTTTAAAATTTCTAAAAAAGCATGGATCTACGCTAGAATAACATAAAAGCATTAAGCCAAATCTAACACATGGTAGGTTGTATGCACTAGTTAGATTAATATATAATGGTCAATACCATTGGTGATACCTAAGGAGAAAATGCTAAAAATGCAAATACAAAATAGTGATTCTGATGTGTGTAAACAAAAAAAAAAACTCCAAAGAAACTCCACTTGGGTTCGAATGGTGATAAAAAGTGAATAGTTACTCAAAAAATGTAACAGTGTTCCAAAAAGTAAAATAGTAACAGTGATCCAAAAAGTAAAATAGTAACAGTGATCCAAAAAGTAAAATAGTCAATCCTGTGAGATATTGAAATATGAAATTGTGTAACAAAAAGTAATTAAGTGTCAGTCCTGTGACATATGTGGTCCAATGATGTCCAATATTTGCTGTGTGATGATAATACTTGTCCCTTGATGCTCAGATGCCCATGGGGACTAAGCCCCAGAAAAAATAAAAATAAAAATACAAAATGTCCAATATTTGCTGTGTGGTGATAATACTTGTCCCTTGGTGCTCAGATACCCATGGGGACTAAACCGCAGAAAAAATAAAAATAAAAATACAAAATGCAAAGGAAAACAAACAAACACGCTGCCAAACAAAAATCTGTGAAAAAAAATAAAACACAATCGACTAGATTTAGAGTTTGGCGGCCAAAGGGGTGCGTTAGCTACGCGTGCTTTTTTTCTCCCGCACCTTTTAAATACCGCTGGTATTTAGAGTTCACAGAATGGCTGGGTTTTCAGTGTGTTAGGCTCCAAAAAGGGAGCGTAGAGCATAATTTAACGCCACTACAACTCTAGATACCAGCGGTGCTTACGGACGCGGCCAACTTCAAAAACGTGCTTGTGCACGATATCCCCATAGAAAACAATGGGGCAGTTTGAGCTGAAAAAAAACCTAACACCTGCAAAAAAGCAGCGTTCAGCTCTTAACGCAGCCCCATTGTTTTCTATGGGGAAACACTTGCTACGTCTGCACCTAACACTCTAACATGTACCCCGAGTCTTAACACCCCTAACCTTACACTTATTAACCCCTAATCTGTCGCCCCCGCAATCGCTGACACCTGCCTGCATATTTTTTTTAACCCCTAATCTGCCGCTCCATATACCGCCGCTACCTACATTATCCCTATGTACCCCTAATCTTCTGCCCCTAACACCGCCGACCCCTATATTATATTTATTAAACCCTAATCTGCCCCCACAACGTCGCCGCCAGCTACCTACAATAATTAACCCCTAATCTGCTCACCGCTACTATAATAAATGTATTAACCCCTAAAGCTAAGTCTAACCCTAACACTAACACCCCCCTAAGTTAAATATAATTTTTATCTAACAAAATAAATTAACGCTTATTAAATAAATTATTCCTATTTAAATCTAAATACTTACCTAAGCTTCGTATATCATAACAGCCGAAATCATCATTTTCACAAGAAAACATTTGTTACAAAACATAAATTTCCGCTTATTACAGCTAACACATCTTTCTAACTTAATGTCCGTTCCAGATATTACAGCTCTGGGTTGATACATATATAATGCCTGATCGGCTAAAAGGGAAGATAAGAAGAAGAAGAAAAAGAAAAAGAAAAAAAAGAGAGAAAAGGAGAAAAAAAACCCCGTTATTTACACTGTCCATTACCACAGTTTGTAATCAGTTGTTAACCCATCCTTGACAGAGCGGCACTAAAGCCAATATGTCGGAAGGACCTCACCGACTACAAGTGCCAGAAAATTAACATTTTGCTTAAGTGGTAAAACAAATTGGATTTGGGCCTGTTGGGGCCATGCTAAGATTACCTTCTTCCATTTATCAAAGAAGTGCCTAATTACTTTTTCTGATCCTCCGGTAAAATACTGTCTTTCCATAATCATTTGTAACTTAATGGTATTAACAAATTCGGCTATCGTCGGAACCTCTGAAGCTCCCCATTTCACAAATATCATATGCCTAGCCGCCATAATTGCCATATTAATTAATTGACCCTCGCCTTTGTACTGCCCGTATTCTTTTAAAAGAAAAATATGTCGTAGTTGGGGGACCCACTCCACACGTAGAAATCTATTCACCCAAAATTGGATTTTACTCCAGAATTGGCGCACTTTAGGGCATTCCCATATGCAGTGTGGTAAGTCTGCTCCCTCTTTTTGGCATTTGAAACATTTACCCTTATGACACGTTTGTCCCCATTTGCTGATCCTCGTAGGGGTGAGATAAAAATTATTTAGGAGCTTAAACTGTGATTCTTTCCAATTGGTTACACTCGTGGCTGCCTTTGCCAGTCTTATACTCCTACCAATATCCTCCACTTGAAAATGATTAATATACTTATTCAAAAACAGTTTCCTTTTATTGACATGTGCTTGCCCTGTTATGTTTAGTAGTAGTGTATACCAGTATGATATTGATCTTTTCCCACTCACGTACAATTTCACTCCTGCCTCAATCCCGGGATCCCACAGAAATCTGTATATTTGCAGCGGTTTAGAAAGATAACTTCTGGCTTGCAAGTAGGCGAAGAATGTTTTTATCTGTAACTGATATTGATTAACCAGTGCTTCAAAAGTTTGCACGACTTGCCCTTCACCCTGGACTAACTGAAAAAAATATCTCAGCCCTTTCTTATGCCAGATTTTAAATGCCATATTATCATGAAATCCCGGTGTAAAATCCGGGAAACCGATAAACGGTAAATATTTTGAAAGATGAAATTCCTGCCCAACTAGTCCACAAAATTTCTGCCATGCCCGTACCACATTGACAAAGGTTAAAAGGTTACAAACATTACTAGGCAAACTCCTAAATGGGTTATGTAAGATAGCCTTCAGATCAAAGGGTTTTATTAATATGGTTTCTAAATCGTAATAAGTAACATAATTGGCTTCCGTTAGCCAATCTACTCCGAATTTCAAAAGAGAAACTATGTTATATCTTTCAATATCCGGCAGGGCCAAGCCCGCCCATCTTTTACTTTGAACCAGTTTCTCAGTTGCTACGCGGCTTCTTTTTTTCCCCCAGATAAAATACGCACATATTCTGTTGTACCTTGCTATATCCCGTTTATTTATTAATATGGGTAAATTTTGCATTAAAAATAATAACTTAGGAAAAATAATTGTTTTTATCAATACTGTCTTCGCGGAGAGTGATAGATATCTTACATTCCACTTACTTAGTCTGTCCTCTAATCTATCCAAAAAATCTGAGTAATTTAACTTATACCAATCATTAGGATTTTTGCTTATTTTAATGCCTAGATAATTTAACGATTTAGCAACTGTAAACCCATGATGCGAAAGGCTCGCTCTTGTTTGGTTTATCCATAGCAATTCTGACTTTTCTTTGTTGATTTTATATCCTGAGAAGGTTGTGAAGTTGTTAATAATTGCCAAACCTTTGGGGATACTTTTCTCCGTGTTCTTTAAAAATAACATAATGTCATCCGCGTATAATGAAATTGCAACATTGTGTCCCCCAAATTCTATACCTTTGAGTTCTTGCCTGATTTGTACAGCCAAGGGCTCTAATGCCAGATCAAAGAGCAAGGGCGACAAAGGGCACCCTTGCCTAGTACCTCTTTGTAAGGTTAGGTATTGGGATAATTCACCATTGACTAGCAATTGAGACCGTGGATCTTTTTAATTAACTGCACCAGATTACCGTCAAGACCGAATTTCTTAAGCATCATAAATAGGTGTTCCCAGATTATAGAATCGAACGCTTTTTCTGCGTCTATCGTGAGCATCGCCATATCTGCCTGTGATTTGTTGTTAAGTCTTTGTGTCATGTTGAAACAATGATCTAATATTACTAACACCCTCCGCATATTCCGTACGGGGTTTCTCCCCGGAATAAATCCGGATTGGTCCTGATGTATTAATTTACTCACCCCCTTTTTCAACCTATCTGCAATGATTGATGTTAGAATTTTATAATCTTGATTCAGGAGTGAAATTGGACAATATGATCCCATTTCCTCTGGTGCTTTCCCTTTCTTATGAATTAGTGTCACTATTGAATCAGTGAAATACAATGAATTTAAGTTACCGTGGATAAAGTACTCGTTGTATAATTCTGTTAATGTGCCTGCAATGTCGTCTTTGATCAATTTATAAAATTCTGATGGGAGTCCGTCAGGCCCCGGCGCTTTATTGGTTTTAATTCTATCTATCATGATTTTAACCTCGCTCTCTGTTATCAGAGCATTTAACTGTTCTAACTCTGCTGAATCAATTAAGGGGACTTGAATTTTTTGCCAAAATTCTGCCATTCTTGTCCGATCTATTTCCTCCTCGGAATATAATTTCTGATAATATCTATGGAAGGCCTTTCTTATCTCGCTAGATGAAGTCAACGCTTTGTTCCCTTCTTTGATAAATTGTATCAGGTTATTACTTTTCCTGTGTTTTATTAATTTGGCGAGCTGTTTTGTGGCGATCCCCTGATATCCCTGGCAAAATGCTCTTATGCGGATCTCCTCTCTTGCCCATTTCTATCTAAGAAAGGACTCACGCTCAGCTTTAGCGATTTTATATCTATTCCATGTATAACTATTCTGAGTACTTACATACCTTCTATATGTGTTGTTAAGTTGACTAGCCAATTGGATTTCCCTGACTTTTAGCTTCCTCTTCCTCTTAACCATGTAATTTTTGATTTCGCCACGCAAAACTGCCATTCCTGCTTCCCACAATACTTCAATACGACACGTGTCTAAACTGTTCAGTCTGTAATATTCTTTCCATTTTTCTGACAGAAAGTTCCTAAACTTTTCATCCAAATACATGTATTTAGGGAAACAGAATGCATTCCTGTTACTAGTTTTTATATTAGCGTCCTCAATCTGCAATGTAATTATCGCGTGATCTGAAATAATTATTTCATTTATATGTGCCACAGTTTCTAGTATCAGTAATCCTTCATTTACCAAGAACATGTCTATACGTGAAAAATTATTAAATGCTTTTGATTCGCATGAAAATTAACGCTCATCCGGATGCTGTATACGCCAGATGTCTCTTAGCTTTAATGTCTTGGCCATATCCCTCAAAAGCTTGGCCTCTCTGTTGTGTTTTGCTATAGCTCTGGATCGTAGTCTATCAATCTTAGGACACATTGTGGCATTGAAATCACCCGCCATTACTATATTTTGACCCATATACTTCATTTTATTTGTAATTGTCACCCAGAATTCTGGGTCAGTTTCATTTGGCCCATATATATTACAAAGTATCCATATTCGATTATTAATTTCAACTTCTACAAACAAAAACCTACCTTTTGGGTCTATAATTTGACTCTTAACCACGTATGTCAGCTTACTGCCGAACATTATGGCGACGCCCCGCTTCCTGCTGTTGCAGGGAGTCGCCACAATCCCGGCGATCCAGTTAGTTTGCAATTTTTGTATCTCTACTGCCTTCAGGTGTAACTCTTGCAAGAATATGACATCTGGCGTATGCAGTTTTAACAGTTTTAACACGTTCTTTCTTTTAATGGGGGAGGTAATACCACCCACGTTCCATGAAACAAACTTCAACATTTAATTTTACTATTTATATTAAAAACCATAATCAGGGATATATATAGAACGTAAAATTTTCCTACCTCTCTGTCAAGGACTAGATTTAACCTATCCAATTGCGCCATCATGACTGCCGCTCTTGGTGTTCCCCGGCGGTTGCCCATCCCTGTACTGACCAACTCAGCCCTGTTCCACTTCCGAGATCATACGGGATCGGGTGTTCAAGGCTACTGGCGGTGTCCTGTAGCATGTAAATAAAACCACATTTCATCATACATGTAGATAACGAGTATAAAGAAAAGCAAAAGAAAAAAAAAAAAAAAAAAAGAGGGAAGAGGAAAGAAAAAGATAAAACACTGTTATAGACATATAACCACATCATTATTGATCCAAAATACTATCTATAAAAAACAAAGACCATAACCTTTTCATTCTATCCTAGCTCTACACCCTTTTCAGTACAATATTTCTTTGCTTCCATTACTGTATTTAATACGGACTTATTGCCTTCTGAAAAAATAACAATTTTTGCTGGATACCACATATTCGCCTGAAACCCAGATTTAATTAGCCCTGAGCAGTATGGTGCCATTGCCTTTCTCTTTGCGGACGTCTCAGCTGAGAAATCCTGGAACAGATAGACCGGCTTCTTGTCTATCTTAAACCCCTGGGTTTTTCTATACTGGCTCATAATCTGTGTTTTATGTTGAAAATTTAAGTACTTAATTATGACCATCCTTTGGCGAATACTACCATCTTGGGGCTCCCTCACCGGACCTGTTCTATGTGCTCTCTCAACCTGTATTACCTCCGTTAGCTGCATACCTAACAGTTGTGGTAAGGTAATTGCAGCAAAAGACACTAGATCTCTATACTCACTTGTCTCTGGTAATCCGATAATACGGATATTATTCCTGCGGGACCTGTCTTCCAGGTCCTCTATTTTGGCTTGCATAATCTTAATTTTATTCTCATAGTTGGTCCAATTTGTATCATGTATATTTTGTCTGTCTTCTACCCCTGAGATCCTTTCTTCTACTTCTAATATTCTATTAGAAAAGGATCTGATCTCTGAGGATAGGGTGGCTATCTCCCTTTTGACTGAGTCAAATTGGGGCAGCATCATTTCTGCGAGCTGTTTGAGAGTCAGCTGTTTCTCTATACCTGATATTTGCGGGTCCGTACCTTCATCTACACCTGACTCGTGTGTTGATTTGGACTTTTTATCTTTCTTTGGGGGCATCGCAGGGGACTTAACTTTAAGGTTAGGAATATATCTTTCCATGAAATATGAGAGTGTGATATTGTGAGTGTAAAAAAAAAAAAAAGAAAAAAAAAAGCTTTTAATAATTTATCTAGTGGTGATATTCTTTTGGTTATGTGTTTGCAGTAGTAACTGCAGTATGTGATCACCTACAGTGGTATATCTCCCAATATGGAGTCTTTGTGAAGTGTCAAGTGTTTGTGCAAATTTTGCCAATGTGCTATATCTAAGTTGCAACGGTTACTGCGGTTGTGAAGGGGGGGGAAAAAAAAAATTAAAAAATGGAAAAAAAAAAAAAATTAAACTGTGAAGAACTCCAAGTGTCTAGGTTTCTGCTGAGGAACCTATTTAAACTACTGGTGTTTTGTGTCTCTAAGTCTTATAACATGGAACTCTAGCTGATGTTCTATAATCTAAACTACTTTCCACCCCTGTTGTGCTTTTTTATCATAGAATTTAAATTTTAGTCCCCAGTCAGTGAATATCCGCTGTCTGAAAAAAAATAAATAAAACCCTACAGTAATTTCTGCCCCACTTAGTCCCCAAGCACAAATATTGAAACAACTTTTTTTGCTTCCCACTCAATTTGTCTTACAGACAATTCTATTGTTAATGCCACCTGTACAGAGTATTTATAAGACCTAGCAATCTAGGCTCATCAAATATTATGCAGCAACAATGTATCAACTTTTACTTAATAGAGTCTTTTATGCTACTAACTGTTTCAGTGAGGGAGGCACAGATGATTTATCGTACTCAGTTCTGCCCCCTCATCTCCTTTGCCTCTAGTAGCTTTAGTCATAGAGCTGAGAAAAACTTTATCCAAATGCCCCAGCTGACAATGACAACTCTTTATACAAGAAGCTCTTATCTAAAGTGATCCAGAAAAAAAAAAAAAAAAAAAACACAGGGCTAATGTTCTCCTGTTGAGGGATACAGTTCTCGCTATGGCAGCCTCCAACACCTATAATAAAGTTCCCACATATGGGGGAGTTTATCTGAAAGCGGGGAAGACAGCCAAGAATGGAACATGCACATTAAACCTCTGTCAGTTTCTGAACTTTGGTCTAAGTCACAAAGCTATGGTAATTTGCAATCTCAATTATAATCCCAGGTGCTCTTTTATGCCGCTCCGTTTCCCCTGCTTTGGCATATACTGTTCACCATTCACTTAGTTTCAATATGCATGTATTCATATGTAATATTTCCAACCGCGTAGCACTTTGTATCTGGAGCTGTGAATTTTGGGTAACAGTTCTCGTTTGTTCCCTGACTGCCCCGCCACTTAATCAGGCCCGCAGGCCGTTGCTCAGTTGTTCTGGGTTAGCCGTCCTCACACCCCTTCCAAAATGCCTTTGGTTTTAGCAAAGTTCATCTTTCACACAGGCACACAGACAAGCACATTGAAAAGCAAGTGTACATAGAAAACCATACTTGCGTAGCCTGCTCTTCGTCTGCCGTCCTGCTTCTTCTTATGCACTGGCGTTATCACTATCTCGCCGCTTGCCGGCTTCAGCAGAGACACCTCCCGTCTGTTCCCCGGACCAGCTAGATAGTTAGTGCTGCTTGCCGTACGCAATCCTCGCTGTAATGTCGCTAGAGGGAACACAACAAAACTTGTTGGGGGTGTGAGAGTAATCCTCTGCAGCTTTTCTCAGCCGTGTTTCCTTTAGTGGTGATGTTAAGCTGGTGGCCGATACCAGGCTGCCAGGTTTGGTCTTTCAGACTTCCAAGTCACCGTGTTTACCTCTCCCCAGGCAGGATTCACCTTCCGGCAATAGGAGATTGGTGGCGGGGCTGGTTTGAATGCGGCTCTCTCTCACAGAGCGATGGCGTGCACGTCTGCTTGCACGCCCCTCCCACAGGAAGTCCACGGCAATGGTGTCCATTGTAGCTATTTTAGGATTAATATTTATTTTACAGGCAACTTTGTATTTATTTTACCCAGGTACAATAGCTATTAAATAGTTAAGAACTATTTAATAGCTACCTAGTTAAAATAATTACAAAATTACCTGTAAAATAAATCCTAACCTAAGTTACAATTAAACCTAACACTACACTATCAATAAATAAATTAAATAAACTACCTACAATTATCTACAATTAAACCTAACACTACACTATCAATAAATAAATTAAATACAATTCCTACAAATAAATACAATTAAATAAACTAACTAAAGTACAAAAAATAAAAAAGAACTAAATTACAAAAAATAAAAAAATATTTACAAACATTAGAAAAAAATTACAACAATTTTAAACTAATTACACCTACTCTAAGCCCCCTAATAAAATAACAAAGACCCCCAAAATAAAAAAATGCCCTACCCTATTCTAAATTACAAAAGTTCAAAGCTCTTTTACCTTACCAGCCCTTAAAAGGGCCCTTTGCGGGGCATGCCCCAAAGAATTCAGCTCTTTTGCCTGTAAAAAAAACCATACAATACCCCCCCAACATTACAACCCACCACCCACATACCCCTAATCTAACCCAAACCCCCGTTAAATAAACCTAACACTAAGCCCCTGAAGATCTTCCTACCTTGTCTTCCCCATGCCAGGTATCACCGATCGTTCCAGGCTCCGAAATCTTCATCCAAGCCCAAGCGGGGACTGGCGATCCATAATCCGGCGGCTGAAGAGGTCCAGAAGAGGTCCAGAAGAGGCTCCAAAGTCTTCATCCTATCCGGGAAGAAGAGGCGATCCGGACCGGCAACCATCTTGATCCAAGCGACATCTTCTATCTTCATCCGATGACGACCGGCTCCATCTTGAAGACCTCCACCGCGGACCCATCTTCTTCTTCCGACGACTTCCCGACGAATGATGGTTCCTTTAAGGGACGTCATCCAAGATGGCGTCCTTCGAATTCCGATTGGCTGATAATCAGCCAATCAGATTGAGCTTGCATTCTATTGGCTGTTCCGATCAGCCAATAGAATGCAAACTCAATCTGATTGGCTGATCGGATCAGCCAATCGGATTGAACTTGTTTCTGATTGGCTGATTCCATCAGCCAATCAGAATTTTCCTACCTTAATTCCGATTGGCTGATAGAATTCTATTAGCCAATCGGAATTCGAAGGACGCCATCTTGGATGACGTCCCTTAAAGGAACCGTCATTCGTCGGGAAGTCATCGGAAGAAGAAGATGGGTCCACGGTGGAGGTCTTCAAGATGGAGCAGGTCGTCATCGGATGAAGATAGAAGATGCCGCTTGGATCAAGATGGTTGCCTCTTCTTCCCGGATAGGATGAAGACTTTGGAGCCTCTTCTGGACCTCTTCAGCGGCCGGATTATGGATCGCCAGCCCCCGCTTGGGCTTGGATGAAGATTTCGGAGCCAGGATGGATCGGTGTGATACCCGGCGAGGTGAAGATAAGGTAGGAAGATCTTCAGGGGCTTAGTGTTAGGTTTATTTAAGGGGGGTTTGGGTTAGATTAGGGGTATGTGGGTGGTGGGTTTTAATGTTGGGGGGGTATTATATGTTTTTTTTACAGGCAAAAGAGCTGAATTCTTTGGGGCATGCCCCACAAAAGGTCCTTTTAAGGGCTGGTAAGGTAAAAGAGCTTTGAACTTTTTTAATTTAGAATAGGGTAGGGCATTTTTTTATTTTGGGGGGGCTTTGTTATTTTATTAGGGGGCTTAGAGTAGGTGTAATTAGTTTAAAATTGTTGTAATATTTTTATTATGTTTGTAAATATTTTTTTATTTTTTGTAACTTAGTTCTTTTTTATTTTTTGTACTTTAGTTAGTTTATTTAAATGTATTTATTTGTAGGTATTGTATTTAATTAATTTATTGATAGTGTAGTGTTAGGTTTAATTGTAACTTAGGTTAGGATTTATTTTACAGGTAATTTTGTAATTATTTTAACTAGGTAACTATTAAATAATTATTAACTATTTAATAGAAATTGTACCTAGTTAAAATAATTACAAAGTTACCTGTAAAATAAATATAAATCCTAAAATAACTACAATATAATTATAATTTATATTGTAGCTATATTAGGATTTATTTTACAGGTAAGTATTTAGCTTTAAATAGGAATAATTTATTTAATAATAGTTAATTTATTTTGTTAGATTTAAATTATATTTAATTTAGGGGGGTGTTAGGATTAGGGTTAGACTTAGCTTTAGGGGTTAATACATTTATTAGAATAGCGGTGAGCTCCGGTCGGCAGATTAGGGGTTAATGTTTGAAGTTAGGTGTCGGCAATGTTAGGGAGGGCAGATTAGGGGTTAATACTATTTATTATACAGGGAGTGCAGAATTATTAATCAAATGAGTATTTTGACCACATCATCCTCTTTATGCATGTTGTCTTACTCCAAGCTGTATAGGCTCGAAAGCCTACTACCAATTAAGCATATTAGGTGATGTGCATCTCTGTAATGAGAAGGGGTGTGGTCTAATGACATCAACACCCTATATCAGGTGTGCATAATTATTAGGCAACTTCCTTTCCTTTGGCAAAATGGGTCAAAAGAAGGACTTGACAGGCTCAGAAAAGTCAAAAATAGTGAGATATCTTGCAGAGGGATGCAGTACTCTTAAAATTGCAAAGCTTCTGAAGCGTGATCATTGAACAATCAAGCGTTTCATTCAAAATAGTCAACAGGGTCGCAAGAAGCGTGTGGAAAAACCAAGGCGCAAAATAACTGCCCATGAACTGAGAAAAGTCAAGCGTGCAGCTGCCAAGATGCCAATTGCCACCAGTTTGGCCATATTTCAGAGCTGCAACATCACTGGAGTGCCCAAAAGCACAAGGTGTGCAATA
Organism: Bombina bombina; assembly: GCF_027579735.1. Taxonomy (NCBI): domain Eukaryota; kingdom Metazoa; phylum Chordata; class Amphibia; order Anura; family Bombinatoridae; genus Bombina; species Bombina bombina. Next base: position 441,069,757 of record NC_069504.1, read on the forward strand.
CTCAGAGACATGGCCAAGGTAAGAAAGGCTGAAAGACTACCACCACTGAACAAGACACACAAGCTGAAACGTCAAGACTGGGCCAAGAAATATCTCAAGACTGATTTTTCTAAGGTGTTATGGACTGATGAAATGAGAGTGAGTCTTGATGGGCCAGATGGATGGGCCCCTGGCTGGATTGGTAAAGGGCAGAGAGCTCCAGTCCGACTCAGACGCCAGCAAGGTGGAGGTGGAGTACTGGTTTGGGCTGGTAACATCAAAGATGAGCTTGTGGGGCCTTTTCGGGTTGAGGATGGAGTCAAGCTCAACTCCCAGTCCTACTGCCAGTTTCTGGAAGACACCTTCTTCAAGCAGTGGTACAGGAAGAAGTCTGCATCCTTCAAGAAAAACATGATTTTCATGCAGGACAATGCTCCATCACACGCGTCCAAGTACTCCACAGCGTGGCTGGCAAGAAAGGGTCTAAAAGAAGAAAATCTAATGACATGGCCTCCTTGTTCACCTGATCTGAACCCCATTGAGAACCTGTGGTCCATCATCAAATGTGAGATTTACAAGGAGGGAAAACAGTACACCTCTCTGAACAGTGTCTGGGAGGCTGTGGTTGCTGCTGCACGCAATGTTGATGGTGAACAGATCAAAACACTGACAGAATCCATGGATGGCAGGCTTTTGAGTGTCCTTGCAAAGAAAGGTGGCTATATTGGTCACTGATTTGTTTTTGTTTTGTTTTTGAATGTCAGAAATGTATATTTGTGAATGTTGAGATGTTATATTGGTTTCACTGGTAAAAATAAATAATTGAAATGGGTATATATTTGTTTTTTGTTAAGTTGCCTAATAATTATGCACAGTAATAGTCACCTGCACACGCAGATATCCCCCTAAAATAGCTAAAACTAAAAACAAACTAAAAACTACTTCCAAAACTATTCAGCTTTGATATTAATGAGTTTTTTGGGTTCATTGAGAACATGGTTGTTGTTCAATAATAAAATTAATCCTCAAAAATACAACTTGCCTAATAATTCTGCACTCCCTGTAGGGTTATTGAGGCGGGAGTGAGGCGGATTAGGGGTTAATAACTTTATTATAATAGCGGTGCGGTCTGGTTGGCAGATTAGGGGTTAATAAGTGTAGGCAGGTGGAGGCGACGTTGAGGGGGGCAGATTAGGGGTTAATAAATATAATATAGGGGTCGGCGGTGTTAGGGGCAGCAGATTAGGGGTTGATAGGGATAATGTAGGTGGCAGCGGCGTGCGGTCGGCAGATTAGGGGTTAAAAATTTTTTATAGAGTGGCGGCGATGTGGGGGAACCTCGGTTTAGGGGTGTATAGGTAGTTTATTGGTGTTAGTGTACTTTAGAGCACAGTAGTTAAGAGCTTTATAAACCAGCGTTAGCCCAGAAAGCTCTTAACTACTGACTTTTTTCTGCGGCTGGAGTTTTGTCGTTAGATTTCTAACGCTCACTTCAGCCACGACTCTAAATACCGGCGTTAGAAAGATCCCATTGAAAAGATAGGATACGCAATTGATGTAAGGGGATCTGCGTTATGGAAAAGTCGTGGCTGGAAAGTGAGCGTTAGACCCTTTAATGACTGGCTCCAAATACCAGAGGGTGGTAAAAACCAGCGTTAGGAGCCTCTAACGCTGGTTTTGACGGCTACCGCCCAACTCTAAATCTAGGCCAATGTGTAGAAACTTCTCAAATATGTCCTCCTAATGAAATAAGGCTTACCTGGTAAGCCTTATTTCATTAGGAGGACATATTTGAGAAGTTTATACACATTGTGTTTCATTTTTTTCACAGGTTTTTGTTTGGCAGCGTGTTTGTTTGTTTTCCTTTGCATTTTGTATTTTTATTTTTATTTTTTCTGCGGTTTAGTCCCCATGGGTATCTGAGCACCAAGGGACAAGTATTATCACCACACAGCAAATATTGGACATTTTGTATTTTTATTTTTATTTTTTCTGGGGCTTAGTCCCCATGGGCATCTGAGCATCAAGGGACAAGTATTATCACCACACAGCAAATATTGGACATCATTGGACCACATATGTCACAGGACTGACACTTAATTACTTTTTGTTACACAATTTCATATTTCAATATCTCACAGGATTGTCTATTTTACTTTTTGGATCACTGTTACTATTTTACTTTTTGGAACACTGTTACATTTTTTGAGTAACTATTCACTTTTTATCACCATTCGAACCCAAGTGGAGTTTCTTTGGAGTTTTTTTTTTGTTTACACACATCAGAATCACTATTTTGTATTTGCATTTTTAGCATTTTCTCCTTAGGTATCACCAATGGTATTGACCATTATATATTACTAGTGCATACAACCTACCATGTGTTAGATTTGGCTTAATGCTTTTATGTTATTCTAGCGTGGATCCATGCTTTTTTAGAAATTTTAAAGCTTTTTATAAATTTTGTTATTGACTTTTATGTAACAAATTCGTCACTGTTATTAATAAATTTGTACCTTTTACCTTAGCCTCCAACTGTTGGCGCCTGGGCACACTCTTTACACATGCCTGTAAAATTAGGCATTGTTGCAGCCGCTGCTGTAGCAGCGGCCAGAAAAATTGATGTTTGTTTCCCAGGCAGAAAGTGCCCTAAAACATTGCGGCTTGAAACCTAGTTGGTGGCGGATAAGTCACGCAAGTCATTCGGCATTCAGAGATAAAATACAGCAGCGTGTGGACCATTTTTAGCCCAAGGCAGTTCATCTCATCAGGCCTTTTTTAGTCGAATGTATCGCCCACTGTCAGTCCCTTCGGGATCCATCCCTCATTCATCTTAATAAAGGTGAGGTAATCTAGACTTTTTTGACCTAGGCGACTTCTCTTCTCAGTGACAATACCTCCTGCTGCACTGAAGGTCCTTTCTGACAGGACACTTGAAGCGGGGCAGGCCAGAAGTTCTATCGCAAATTGGGATAGCTCAGGCCACAGGTCAAGCCTGCACACCCAGTAGTCAAGGGGTTAATCGCTCCTCAGAGTGTCGATATCTGCAGTTAAGGTGAGGTAGTCTGCTACCTGTCGGTTGAGTCGTTCTCTGAGGGTGGACCCCGAAGGGCTGTGGCGATGCGTAGGATTTAAAAAGCTCTGCATGTCCTCCATCAACAACACGTCTGTAAAGTGTCCTGTCCTTGCCGGCGTGGTGGTGGGAGGAGGTGGATTACTTTCACCTCTTCCCCTGTTAGATTCCCGTTGTGCTGTGACATCACCCTTATACACTGTGTAAAGCATACCTTTTAATTTATTTTGGAACTGCTGCATTCTTTCCGACTTGCGGTAATTTGGTAACATTTCAGGCACTTTATGCTTATACCGGGGGTCTAGTAGCGTGGACACCAAGTACAGGTCGTTCTCCTTCAGCCTTTTTATACGAGGGTCCCTCAACAGGCACGACAGCATGAAAGACCCCATTTGCACAAGGTTGGATGCCGAGCTACTCATGTCCTGTTCCTCGTCCTCAGTGATCTCACTGAAGGTATGTTCTTCCCCCCAGCCACGTACAACACCACGGTACCAGATAGGTGACAATGAGCACCCTGGGATGCTTGTTGCGGTTGGTCTTCTTCCTCCTCCTCAAAGCCACATTCCTTCTCTGACTCCTCTTCCTCACAATCCTCTTCCAGCATTGCCGCAGGTCCAGCAAGCGATGCTGATAAGGCTGTTTCTGGTGGTGATGGTGACCACAACTCTTCCTCTTCACGCTCATCTACGGCCTGATCCAGCACTCTTCACAGGGCATGCTCCAGGAAGAAAACAAATGGTATGATGTCGCTGATGGTGCCTTCGGTGCGACTGACTAGGTTTGTCGCCTCTTCAAAAGGACGCATGAGCCTACAGGCATTGCGCATGAGCGTCCAGTAACGTGGCAAAAAAATTCCCAGCTCCGCAGAGGCTGTCCTAGCACCCCGTTCATACAAATAGTCGTTAACGGCTTTTTCTTGTTGGAGCAGGCGGCCAAACATTAGGAGTGTTGAATTCCAATGTGTCGCGCTGTCGCAAATCAAGCGCCTCACTGGCATGTTGTTTCGCTGCTGGATATCTGAAAAGTGCGCCACACACCTTCCTGGTCTGCTTCAGGATGTCCTGTAAGCCTGGGTACTTATGCACAAAGCGTTGTACGATCAGATTACACACATGTGCCATGCACGGCACGTGTCAACTTGCCCAAATTCAATGCCACCACCAAATTTCTTCCGTTGTCACAAACCACTTTGCCGATCTCCAGTTGGTGTAGAGTCAGCCACTGATCCATCTGTGCGTTCAGGGCGGACAGGAGTGCTTGTCCGGTGTGACTCTCTGCTTTCAGGCAAGTCAACCCCAAGACAGCATGACACTGCCATATCTGGGATGTGGAATAGTACCTGGGGAGCTGGGGGGGTGCCGTTTATGTGGAGCAAGATGCAGCAGCAGAAGAGGACTCAGCCGAGGAGGTTATGGAAGAGGAAGGAGTAGGAGGAGTAGAGGAGGTGGCAGCAGGCCTGCCTGCAAGTCGTGGCGGTGTCACCAACTCCTCTGCAGAGCCAGGCATTCCATGCTTGGCAGCCATCAGCAGGTTTACCCAATGTGCAGTGTAGGTGATATACCTGCCCTGACCATGCTTTGCAGACCAGGTATCAGTGGTCAGATGGACCCTTGCTCCAACACTGTGTGCCAGACATGCCATTACTTCTATTTGCATAATCGAGTACAGGTTGGGGATTGCCTTCTGTGCAAAGAAATTTCGGCCGGGTACCTTCCACTGCGGTGTCCCAACAGCTACAAATTTTTTGAACGCCTCAGACTCCACCAGCTTGTATGGTAAAAGCTGGCGGGCTAAGAGTTCAGACAAGCCAGCTGTCAGATGCTGGGCAAAGGGGTGACTTTGTGACATTGGCTTCTTACTCTGAAACATGTCCTTGACAGACACCTGACTGTTGGCAGATGAGCAGGAACTGCTCAAGGTGAGACACGGAGTGGCGGATGGTTGAGAGGGGGCAAGGAGGACAGCAGTGGTTGACATGGCTAAAGATGCTGGACCAGGAGGAGGATGGCGGCTTTGAGTTTGTGTGCTGCTTGTACTCCTGTGTTGATCCCATAGGCGTTTGTGATGTGCGATCATGTGCCTTCGCAAAGCAGTTGTAAATAGGTGGGTGTTGGACTTCCCACGACTCAGTTTCTTTTGGCACAGGTTGCAAATGGCATCGCTGTTGTCAGAGGCAGACACACAAAAATAATGCCACACTGCTGAGCTCTAAAATGACGGCATTCTGGTGGTGGCAACAGCATGCGTTGATTGGCATGCTGTCTGGCTGACCCCGGGTGCCGATGCATGCTGTCTGACTGTGCCACTAGCTCCTTGTGACGACCTCCCTCTGCTTCCAACTCGTCTCCTCCTCCTCTCTGTCTCCCCATCTGAACTTTCCCCCTTTTCTTCTCTTCTAGCGGGCACCCACGTGACATCCACGGACGCATCGTCATCATCAACCGCTTCACTTGTATCTGGCAACTCAGCAAAGGAATCATCACACCGTACGGCCATGTGTGTAATGCTGCCTGACTGAGACATATCCCTGTTATCTACATCCTCTGGCAATAATGGTTGCGCATCACTATCACTCATTTCTTCCAACTGATGTATAAATAACTCCTCTGACAGATCAAGTGAAGCAGCTGTGGTGCTAGTGTTGGTGGTGGCGGCAGGCGGGCGAGTGGTAACTTGAAAGGTGCCCGAAGATAAGCTGGAGGAGGATGGTGCGTCAAGGTTCCGAGCGGAAGCTGTAGAAGATTGGGTGTCCTGTGTTAGCCAGTCAACTATGTCCTCAGAACTGTTCGAGTTCAGGGTACTTGGCCTCTGAACACTGGGCATTATTCTAGGGCCAAAGGGAATCACAGCACCACGACCACAACGGCCCATGCGGGGTGGCCTGCCTCTGCCTCTCATTTTTTTTTCGATTAGTGGTACTATGCGTGCAAGCTACTGTCACAACAGATATGAGTGGCACTGTACACTGGCAGAAGTTGGCAGAGTAGACGCTGTAGGCCTGACACACACGCTTGCAGACAACTAACTGCTATTCAATCTATTACAGTCAAAAAAAATTTTTTTTTTAAATGTACACTACTGTTACACCAGATATGAGTTGCACTGGGGTGACACTGTGCCCTGGCAGGCAGGCACTGAAACGCACACGTGTGAAGGAAACTGACTGCTATTATTTCACAGTCAAAAAAGTGTTGTTTTTTTTAAATGTACACTACTGTTACACCAGATATGAGTTGCACTGGGGTGACACTGTGCCCTGGCAGGCAGGCACTGAAACACACATGTGTGAAGGAAACTGACTGCTATTATTTAACACAGTCAAAAAAGTGGTTTTTTTTTTAAATGTACACTACTGTTACACCAGATATGAGTTACACTGGGGTGACACTGTGCCCTGGCAGGCAGGCACTGAAACGCACACGTGTGAAGGAAACTGACTGCTATTATTTCACAGTCAAAAAAGTGTTGTTTTTTTTAAATGTACACTACTGTTACACCAGATATGAGTTGCACTGGGGTGACACTGTGCCATGGCAGGCAGGCACTGAAACGCACACGTGTGAAGGAAACTGACTGCTATTATTTCACAGTCAAAAAAGTGTTGCTTTTTTTAAATGTACACTACTGTTACACCAGATATGAGTTGCACTGGGGTGACACTGTGCCCTGGCAGGCAGGCACTGAAACGCACACGTGTGAAGGAAAATGACTGCTATTATTTCACAGTCAAAAAAGTGTTGCTTTTTTTAAATATACACTACTGTTACACCAGATATGAGTTGCACTGGGGTGACACTGTGCCCTGGCAGGCAGGCAGTGAAACGCACACGTGTGAAGGAAACTGACTGCTATTATTTCACAGTCAAAAAAGTGTTGTTGTTTTTTTAATTTACACTGCTGTTACACCAGATATGAGTTGCACTGGGGTGACACTGTGCCCTGGCAGGCAGGCACTGAAATGCACACGTGTGAAGGAAACTGACTGTTATTATTTCACAGTCAAAAAAGTGTAAGGGCTGATGCTGAACTCCGGTCGTTACAACCCCCCTTAAAGGAAACTTAACTACTTAACACTACTTGAACTAGAAATGAAGACACAGACAACAGAGAGCTGGGTTTAAAGACCATATGAAATGGTCACATTTATTTAACCTAAATAAATAACTTGACTTCAACGGAAGTCGTAACTGAACTTTTGACCTGTGGCGGCATTCGAGGCCTAATACTAATATATATATAACAACTCCATATGACCAGAGGTCGCGGCCAAGATATTCTGGAATTGGAAAAAATTCACCAAGGGGGGCCGCAAAATGTGGCTCCACCCCATTCCTTCTAGGAGGCGCAGACGCCCTAAGGGATCTTCAGCCAGCAGACCCGCGGGGCGGGGGTCCCCAGGTCACGACCTGAGGACAGTTCTCCTGCCCATTAGCCCGACTGTCACCCCTACGGACTCTGCCCTCAGGTGTTTAAAGGCCACGACCTCCCGCTTCTAGGAGATCAAATTTTTTGCCTTTTGCTTCAGCCTATAAGGCACTGGTGGAACAAAGCCATGCAGCAATAACCACCAGGAAGCGGCTAAAGTTACCACTAAGAGCTTACGTTGATTAGGCCAACTAACCCTATCCCTGCCTTAGCCCTGACAAGAAACCAGCAACCATAAGGAAGCCATTTGCCTGAATGACGCCACTACTCCTACTGATATAACCACAACTCGGGGGTTGGGAGGGTGGGAAACTTTCACCTTGAAAATCCCAGGCAGAAGAGGCAGGAATATTCCAGAATCTTCTTTATAACTTGGTAAGCTGGGACTTTCCCTAACTTTGCAACATTGTTGCTACTTACACTACACTGGGATTTTCACTACCCTGTCATGCTCAGGCCCTTAACTCCATTACAGGATGCTCCTACCCTGAGCTCTCTCTGCTACTAGCAGCTTAAGCATCCTGAACATGCGCCTGTGCCCCTTACTGTTCAGACCCAGCTTCCTACCACTATCTGAATCTGAATCTGAGCTAGAGCCTGCACACTGTGTGTTCGACAACAAAGAAAATTGGTTCTCACCGGTCCCAGAAGTCGCTGCCATCGCTCCTGAGGGTCCTTCTCCAGCCTGTTGATTCGCCGCTTGTTCCACTGCACTGGCCATCCCTGCTGATGAAGAAGCCAGTCCAGAGCTCTGTAAGGGGGGGAGAAAGGAGAGGGGAGTACCAAGGCTGACCAGCGCAGCATCCCCACTGTGCCCAGCGACAGGGGTAGACACCCTCTGAGGCACGGCATTAACTACACCACTAGCGTCCCCCAAAGTACCAGTAATCTCCCCCAGAGGTGCATTCACACTTTTTACGGTCATACTATGCCCTGCCGGCACTTCCCGTATCACCACATCACTCACATTTGCAACCTGTGCTCCCGATGCTACTAGGCCCCCCTGAGCCTGATGCACATTATGATGTACTGTGCCAAATTGCCCCCTAAGTGCCCCTCGCAGGTTAATACCCCTTGCGCTGACTGACCTATCCCCTCTGAAGCACCCTCTAGCCATGGTACGACCTCTGCTCATCCATGCCACTCTTGCACCCCTTACACTTTTTGCAGAGCATTGCGCAGCGGAGCTAGCCAGCCCAGGCACTCCCCACTCACCTCCAGAAAGCACCCTGCTTGGCCTCTTCCTCTGCCTCCCACACTCCGCCACCGATCTGGAACCTCCTGGCCTGTGCGCGTCACTCCCGGAAGTGACGTCACACGCTACAGACGTTGGAGGCGCCGGACCGGAAGTGGGCGTGGCACACGGTAGGTCGTGCTCGGAGCCAGGCCCTAAAGTAAGTGAAGCCAACTGAGCCACCAATGTTGCCCCTGTATGCGGCGCCAGGCCGCTCACGGAGCTAGGCCCGGCTGCCGCAGGGCCCCCCTGAGCCACCAATTGAGCACCGGACCCATGCGCAACCGGTCCTGGAGCCAGATTACTATGAGCCTCACCCCCCGGAGGCAAGGCCAACGCCGGGAGTACCGCAGCTGTCAAGGCCTTGAACAGGCCCACTACAGCCGCCGCAGCCTCCGGTGTCATACCGGAGGCGGTAAGAGCCCCCACACCGGCCTCCAAGGCCTGTGTCAAATGTGGGGCTAATACTCCCCCTGCTGTGCCCTCCGTGGCAGTAGCCATGCCAGCAGCCACCCTAGAGTGCCCAGCAATAGCCGGGGAAGCAGGCAGTGTAGGGGCAGGGGGTATTTCAGTTGGTGGTATAACACTTACTGCAGGCAATGTCGAAATTGTGGGCCTAGGGCCCAGGACTGAGGATACAGGCCTGTTTTTGCGAGGTGTTGGTGGGATCACATCCTCAAGCTCTTCCTCCTGTCTTCCAGGTGCTGTGCTGCGTGTTGTCACCCCTGCAGCCTTCCTGAATCGCAGTGGCAACGCCGAAGTCCTCTTGGATCTGGACATGACTGCAAAGTTGATCACAGGAAACTTTCACCTTGAAAATCCCAGGCAGAAGAGGCAGGAATATTCCAGAATATTCTTTATAACCTGGTAAGCTGGGACCTCCCCTAACTTTGCAACATTGTTGCTACTTACACTACACTGGGATTTTCACTACCCTGTCATGCTCAGGCCCTTAACTCCATTACAGGAGACTTTGCTACCTTTCATTCCTCTTGTTTTTTTTTAAATGTACACTACTGTTACACCAGATATGAGTTGCACTGGGGTGACACTGTGCCCTGGCAGGCAGGCACTGAAACGCACATGTGTGAAGGATACTGACTGCTATTATTTAACACAGTCAAAAAAGTGTTGTTTTTTTTAAATCTACACTACTGTTACACCAGATAAGAATGGTGGCACTGGGCAATTGGGCACAGTATATGCTGTGAGTCTGACACACACGCTGGCAGGCAGGCAACTGTAATTAGAATACACAGCCATTTTTTCACAGTCAAAAAAGTGTTTTGTTTTTTTTCATTTACACTACTGTTACACCAGATATGAGTTGCATTGGGGTGACACTGTGCTCTGGCAGGCAGGCACTGAAACGCACACGAGTGAAGGAAACTGACTGCTATTATTTCACAGTCAAAAAAGTGTTGTTTTTTTAAATGTACACTACTGTTACACCAGATAAGAATGGTGGCACTGGGCAATTGGGCACAGTATATGCTGTGAGTCTGACACACACGCTGGCAGGCAGGCAACTGTAATTAGAATACACAGGAAAAAAAAAAAAGCAAACTGATGGTCTAGCCATAAAAAGGGCTTTTTGGGGTGCTGTCCTTACAGCAGAGATCAGATGAGTCCTTCAGGACTGTAGTGGACACTGAATACACTAGCCTAGCTATCGATTTCCCTATTAAATCAGCAGCAGCTACACTGTCCCTCCTCTTACTAAGAAAGCAGCTTCCAAATGAATCTAAAATGGATGCTGTCTAGGAGGTAGGAGGGTCTGGGAGGGAGGGTCTGCTGCTGATTGGCTGGAATGTGTCTGCTGACTGTGAGGTACAGGGTCAAAGAATTACTCAATGATGACGAATAGGGGGCGGATCGAATATGGCATATGTTCGCCCGCCGCGGCGAACGCGAACAAGCTATGTTCGCCGGGAACTATTCGCCGGCGAACTATTCGCGACATCACTACTTCCTACCATTAAAACTGTATGCAAAAAAAAATGCTGTTTTATCTCTTTATCTCTATCCTTTACAGAAAAAAAAAAAGTAAATTCTATTTTTTTACTAAATATTTTGGATACCCAATAAATAACTTTACAGCCGAAATGCATTGGATAATAATATAGTCTCCTACTAAGCTATATGTTTTACAGAAAAATCTTCATTCTTCTTCAATTTTAACATCATTTTAGGTGTTATAATTTTTATAACACCTAATATGAGATAAAACAGTTTTAATGGTAGGAAGGAATCAAATTATAAGAACATTGACATTCAAATCTCCAAACGTTTTTAAAATAATTACTGCAAAGAAAACTGTTTATAAAATGAAACAATTTATTTAATTTTGACATACATAAAAAAATTGGATTCAGATGAAAATGCTAGTGCTACTGACTCAGTAGTATCACCTAGAGGTATTCAACTAGCTCTCAGCAGTGTCACCTAGAGGTAGTCAGCTAGCTCTCAGTAGTGTCACCTAGAGGTATTCAGATAGCTCTCACTAGTGTCACCTAGAGGTATTCAGCTAACTCTCAGTATTTTTTACCTAGAGGTAATCAGCTAGCTCTCAGTAGTATAACCTAGAGGTAATCAGCTAGCTCTCAGTAGTATAACCTAGAGGTAGTCAGCAAACTCTCAGTAGTATCACCTAGAGGTAGTTAGCAAGCTCTCAGTAGTGTCACCTAGAGGTATTCAGCTAGCACTCAGGAGTATCACCTAGAGGTATTCAGCTAGCTCGCAATAGTGTCAACTGGAGGTATTCAGCTAGCTCTCAGTAGTTTCACCTAAAGGTATTCAGCTAGCTCTCAGTAGTGTCACCTAGAGGTATTCATCTGAGTCGGCATTAAAATGGTTCAGTTAAAAGGCATTAGCCTGGTGATTAGGCCTGTCATTTATTTAGGCAATAAGGGCAGCATACTCATAGTTACTTGCTGGCTGGTATGTAATGGGCAGCTCTGGAGTCCGCTCCTCAATGCTAGTCTGGCAGTCCGCAACTGAACTCTAGCATCGCCATCGACGTGGAACGACACCGTCTCACTCTCTCATGCTGTAAGCAGCAACACACACGCAGTGATGCCACAGGAGTCGGGACTCGGAGACTGACAGCCACAGACAGTTCACTCTCTCACTCTCACGACGACAGTGCGACACACAGTCAGTGTCAGTCACACCCATGTGAGTCGGCAGCAGTTCCATCCTGCTTCTTCAGTTAGTTCCCACCAGCATCAGTCCGCCCCCGACATCACTCACGTCCACACCTCCCCGGCAGCTCTGATAGCTGATTGGCTAATGTGGCTGTCTGGATTAGCTCCATCATAGAGGCGGTTTAGAGAACCGCCTCTATTGGAGCGTAGTATGGGCCAGCAAGAGCTACCACTAGGTGGCGCTAGCTGATAGTGAGCTGATAACACTATCAAGCATCCATGTTGCGCAATTAATGGAGGGCAGCTGAACGGCTCCTATCACTGCACATCACTGATTAGGAGTGGTAGTAACAGGGAGACAGTCATTCGGAGTGGTAGTGACAGGGTTAAAGGCATTAGGAGTGGTAGTGACAGGGAGACAGGCATTAGGAGTGGTAGTGTCAGGGAGATAGGCATTAGGGGTGGTAGTGACAGGGTTAAAGGCATTAGGAGTGATAGTGTCAGGGAGACAGGCATTAGGAGTGGTAGTGACAGGGAGACATCTATTAGGAGTGGTAGTGACAGGGTTAAAGGCATTAGGAGTGGTAGTTACAGGGAGACAGGCATTAGGAGTGGTAGTGACAGGGAGACAAGCAATAGGAATAGTAGTGACAGGGAGACAGGCATAAGGAGTGGTAGTGACAGGGAGACAGGCATTAGGAGTGGTAGTGACAGGGCTAAAGGCATTAGGAGTAGTTGTGACAGGGAGACAAGCATTAGGAGTGGTAGTGACAGGGTTAAAGGCACTATGAGTGGTAGTGACAGGCATTAGGAGTGGTAGTGTCAGGGAGACAGGCATAAGGAGTGGTAGTGATAGTGGGTTATGCATTAGAAGTGGTAGTGACGATAAGTATTAGGAGTGGTAGTGACAGGGTGAAAGGCATTAGAAGTGGTAGTGACAGGGAGACAGGCATTAGGAGTGGTAGTGACAGGGTTAAAGGCATTAGGAGTCGTAGTGACAGGTTGAAAGGCATTAGGAGAAGTAGTGACAGGGAGACTGGCATTAGGAGAGGTATTGACAGGGTTAAAGGCATTTGCCGTAGTAGTGACAGGGAGACAGGCATTAAGAGTGGTAGTGACAGGGTTAAACGCATTAGGAGTGATAGTGACAGGGAGACAGGCATTAGGAGTGGTAGTGACAGGTTGAAAGGCATTAGGAGTGGTAGTGACAGTGAGACAGGCATTAGGAGTGGTAGTGTCAGGGAGACAGGCATAAGGAGTGGTAGTGACAGTGAGACAATCATTAGGAGTGGTAGTGACAGGTTGAATTAAGACATTAGGAGTGGTAGTGACAGGGAGACAGGCATTAGGAGTGGTAGTGACATGGTTAAAGGCATTAGGCATTGTAGTGACAGGGAGACAGACATTAGGAGTGGTAGTGACATGGTTAAAGGCATTAGGAGTTGTAGTGACATGGAGACAGGAATTAGGAGTGGTAGTGACATGGTTAAAGGCATTAGGAGTTGTAGTGACAGGGAGACAGGAGTTAGGAGTGGTAGTGACATGGTTAAAGGCATTAGGGGTTGTAGTGACAGGGAGACAGGCATTAGGAGTGGTAGTGACAGGGTTAAAGGCATTAGGAGTGGTAGTGACAGGGAGACAGGCATTAGGAGTGGTAGTGTCAGGGAGATAGGCATTAGGGGTGGTAGTGACAGGGTTAAAGGCATTAGGAGTGATAGTGTCAGGGAGACAGGCATTAGGAGTGGTAGTGACAGGGAGACATCTATTAGGAGTGGTAGTGACAGGGTTAAAGGCATTAGGAGTGGTAGTTACAGGGAGACAGGCATTAGGAGTGGTAGTGACAGGGAGACAAGCAATAGGAATAGTAGTGACAGGGAGACAGGCATAAGGAGTGGTAGTGACATGGTTAAAGGCATTAGGAGTTGTAGTGACATGGAGACAGGAATTAGGAGTGGTAGTGACATGGTTAAAGGCATTAGGAGTTGTAGTGACAGGGATACAGGAGTTAGGGGTGGTAGTGACATGGTTAAAGGCATTAGGGGTTGTAGTGACAGGGAGACAGGCATTAGGAGTGGTAGTGACAGGGTTAAAGGCATTAGGAGTTGTAGTGACAGGGAGACAGGAATTAGGAGTGGTAGTGACATGGTTAAAGGCATTAGGAGTTGTAGTGACAGGGAGACAGGAGTTAGGAGTGGTAGTGACATGGTTAAAGGCATTAGGGGTTGTAGTGACAGGGAGACAGGCATTAGGAGTGGTAGTGACAGGGTTAAAGGCATTAGGAGTTGTAGTGACAGGGAGACAGGAATTTGGAGTGGTAGTGACAGTGAGACAGGCATTAGGAGTGGTAGTGTCAGGGAGACAGGCATAAGGAGTGGTAGTGACAGTGAGACAATCATTAGGAGTGGTAGTGACAGGTTTGAATTAAGGCATTAGGAGTGGTAGTGACATGGTTAAAGGCATTAGGCATTGTAGTGACAGGGAGACAGGCATTAGGAGTGGTAGTGACATGGTTAAAGGCATTAGGAGTTATAGTGACAGGGAGACAGGAATTAGGAGTGGTAGTGACATGGTTAAAGGCATTAGGAGTTGTAGTGACAGGGAGACAGGAGTTAGGAGTGGTAGTGACATGGTTAAAGGCATTAGGGGTTGTAATGACAGGGAGACAGGCATTAGGAGTGGTAGTGACAGGGTTAAAGGCATTAGGAGTTGTAGTGACAGGGAGACAGGAATTAGGAGTTGTAGTGGCATGGTTAAAGGCATTAGGAGTAGTAGTGACAGGGTTAAAGGCATTAGGAGTTGTAGTGACAGGGAGACAGGCATTAGGAGTGGTAGAGGCAGGGTTAAAGGCATTAGGAGTTGTAGTGACAGGGAGATAGGCATAAGGAGTTGTAATGACAGTGGGTCAAGCATTAGAAATGGTAGTGACAGGTTGAAAGGCATTAGAAGTGGAAGTGACAGGGAGACATATATTAGGAGTGGTAGTGACAGGGTGAAAGGCATTAGGAGTGGTATTGACAGTGAGACAGTCATTAGGAGTGGTGGTAGTGGCAGGTTGAAATGCGTTAGGAGTAGTAGTAACAGGGATGCAGGCATTAGGAGTGGTAGTGACAGGTTGAAAGGCATTAGGAGTAGAAGTAACAGGGAGACAGGCATTAGGAGTGGTAGTGACAGGGCTAAAGGCATCAGGAGTAGCAGTGACAGGGTTAAAGGCATTAGGAGTGATAGTGTCAGGGAGACAGGCATTAGGAGTGGTAGTGACAGGGAGACACGCATTAGGAGTGGTAATGACAGGTTGTAAGGCATTAGGAGTGGTAGTGACAGGGTGACAGGCATTAGGAGTGATAGTGACAGGGAGACAGGCATTAGGAGTGGTAATGACAGGTTGAAAAGCATTAGGAGTGGTAGTGACAGGGAGACAGGCATTAGGAGTGGTAGTGACAGGGTTAAAGGCATTAGGAGTAGTAGTGACAGGCAGACAAGCATTAGGAGTGGTAGTGACAGGGAAACAAGCATTAGGAGTGGTAGTGACAGTGTTAAATGCATTAGGAGTGGTAGTGACAGGCATTAGGAGTGGTAGTGTCAGGGAGACAGGCATAAGGAGTGGTAGTGACAGTGGGTCAGGCATTAGAAGTGGTAGTTACAGGTTTAAAGGTATTAGAAGTGGAAGTGACAGGGAGACAAGTATTATGAGGGGTAGTGGCAGGGTGAAAGGCATTAGGAGTGGTAGTGACAGGGAGACAGGCATTAGGAGTGGTAGTGACAGGGTTAGAGGCATTAGGAGTACTATCGACAGTGAGACAGTCATTAGGAGTGGTAGTTAAAGGTTGAAAGGCATTAGGAGTTGTAGTGACAGGGAGACAGGCATTAGGAGTGGTAATGTCAGGGAAAAGACAGGGACAGTGAACGATGCACTGACAGGTTTGAGCGAGGAAGTAAGAGAGATGATAATTTAAGAAGAAAAATAAATATGAGTGTTAGGAGTGTGAGATGTGTGAGTGAAAGAAGAAAAAAAAGAGAGGACAGGCACATTACAGGAAAGACGGTCAGAAAGAAAAAAATAAATGCTGTCGGAAAATAAAAATCGGTAGGAAGTACAGAATTAAATGTACTGTACAGATGCCGATTATACATCTGAAAAGTCAGGATTCAAATACGTACCTCTAAGTCCCTGAGACCCTGACAAACAGATGCTCAAGGTTCTTGCTTGATAAAAATGTTGCAGTAATGAAAAACATCATTGACCATTATGATTTAAAGGGGCATTGGGGCCGATTTATGAGCGTATCATGTTCGCCGCACATCGATAAATGCCAACAGCATACGCTGTCGGCATTTATCATTGCACAATCAGTTCTTGTGAACTGCTTGTGCAATGCTGCCCCTGGCAGATCTGCGCACTAGCAGGGGGGTTCAATCAGCCCAAACATATAGGATGGGGCAAATTGATGTCTGCAGCCTCAGAGCAGGCGGACAAATTATGGAGCAGCGGTCTTTAGACCACTGCTTCATAACGGCTGTTTCCAGCGAGCTCACTTTTGTTGCCAATAGTTTAGACATTAATGGCTGTGTGTTGAGTTATTTTTAGGGGACAACAAATTTACACTGTTATACAGGCTGTACGCTCACTACTTTTCATTGTAGCAAAGTGTAATTTCTTCAGTGCTGTCACATGAAAAGATATAATAAAATATTTACAAAAATGTGAGGGGTGTACTCACTTTGTGAGATACTGTGTATATATATAATATGATAAAACATATTTATGCAATATTCATATTTAATAAAAGTTTTAACAATGTATTTGCTGTAAATATTTCACATTCCAATGTTCTGCACATAGCAGAATATGTTCTATTTATTTTTAAATAGGTATTCATGTATATGTCTGTATACATCAATACCTCTATATAATCATGTATATATATATATATATATATATATATATATATATATAAATATATATACTGTATATAGGTATAGATATACAGTATAATGTACCAAATGCCATCAGATATATATAGAAATATGTATTTAGAATAAATAGAACATATTCTGCAATGTGCAGAACATTGGAATGTGAACTATTCATATTTTTATGTCGGGTTAGCACACATGAGAAAATGCGATCGGGTTCGCATGCAATCTTTGTCTTTTTTGCGCTCAGTTAAACACATATACAAAGTAGTGTGCGCTGATGAACCACCAAACTTCCCAAACCTATAGTCCCTCGCAATAGGAAAGAGCAGAAATAACAAGAAGAATAATATGGCGTCCCTTGAATTCCGATTGGCTGATAGGATTCTATCAGCCAATCAGAATTAAGGTAGGAAAAATCCTATTGGCTGATCCAATCAGCCAATAGGATTGAGCTTGCATTCTATTGGCTGTTCCAATCAACCAATAGAATGCAAGCTCAATCCTATTGGCTGATTGCATCAGCCAATAGGATTTTTCCTACCTTAATTCTGATTGGCTGATAGAATCCTATCAGCCAATCGGAATTCAAGGGACGCCATCTTGGATGACGTCATTTAAAGGAACCTTCATTCAGTGTTAGGACATCGATGGAAGAGGATGCTCCGCGTTGGATGTATTGAAGATGGACCCGCTCCACTCCGGATGGAAGAAGATAGAAGATGCCACCTGGATGAAGACTTCTGCCGGTCTCATGCTGTGTCTGACGGTATGAGAACAAGGCTCCCATTGGATCCTATGGAAGCATGCTTTTATGAGCGCAATGCTTGTGAGCAATTCAAAATGGAGGTTGCTTTCGCATTGCACCTCATTTGGAATACCAGTACACATTTGCGTGTGCTGGTATTACTAAGTTGAGCGCAAATTTTGCTTTTGCTGAAGCAATATTTTTTTATTTATTTTTTTTAACAATGGTTTTTATTGAGGTTTTGTATTGTACAACAAAACATAAAGCATTTCACACATATAATGAATAAATGAACATTATCTTTTCAGGTAAGAATAACAATGCTGACAGGTGAATGCGTGTTATGTTCATAGCATCACAATAGTCAAGAAAATATGAAGCCTGAGGAACCCAACTGGGCAATAATAAACAAGAACAAACAACTTAGACTGTGTATTTCAATGTGAGGATAAAAAGCAAAAAGCAATGTTGAAAAGACAGCACAATATGTTAGTTAGTACTGACTGAAACAAAATATCGCTTTATCCAATTTCGAAACAATTTTGGTAAACCTGTGTTATACTGTTGCAGCTGGTTGGATAATCCGTTAACCCCTTACATTCGCAAGACTCATCATTGGAAGTAGATAGAAATAAGCCAGATAATTCCAGCAAGTATGAAAATATAAAACAAACTCACTTGATTCTGAGATTGATATCCAATGTTAGATGAGATCCAGGAAAACGGAATTGTTGTATTCACTCTCTTATAGTGCAGTCAGTTGCAGCAGATGCAGACTCTGCCTAAATTCACAGCAGCATTCCGGCTTGTCTCACAGGTGTTGGGAAGGGCTCCCCTGCTAAGCCCTCGATTGAAGCAATAAGTGAACAAAAAATATTCAACACCTCTAGTTGAGACAAAAAAGAACCCAATAATAGAAAGAACAGTAAGGCTGATGATATACGTTTAAAATTTCACCTTTATTTAGACTCCGTGAGTATAAAGACAAAGGCACAGTACACAGACCTGACTACCGCTGACGCGTTTCCTGCCCTATTGGGCACTTCATCAGAGCTAACTTTCAGGTGTGTAAGGGCTCCTTAAGAATAGGATATGAGCCCTTCACACCTGTTGCATAGTTAATTACAAAAGAACAACAAAAATAATATTGTCAAATGAACACCAATCCAATGTGAAAAATAATACAAACTATACATAACAAACAAACTTGAGAAAACCATACAGAAAAAACACATATATTTATACTTAGACTATGTTTTCATATAAGATTTTAATACTTCATCTGTACATTAATAACGATAATATAATCAGAGTTGGGGGGCAAGAATGCTCATTCTATTCGCCATAGAATGGATATTTAAAGAGGAAATCACAGTGGTCTGAAGCTAACTAATTTATATAATTAAACAAGTAATTAAGTACTTAATTAAATATATATAGTTTACAATCCCCATAAGTCTCTAAGAAACTAAAAAGCGAAGACTTACGCTAGAAGTGACAAAGTAAAAAATGTCAACCTTTATATGAAAAGCATTAGACAATCTGTATAACAGAAACATCTGAAATATGAGTAAAAAGATTGGACAAGCATGAATGAAACCTCCTTTTTTCTTTTAAGACATAGTTATGAATTAACTACTGCACTTGTCACTCTTGGATCAATTATATTATAAATGTTATATCAAATGGCAGTTATTTAGGATCAATTTATAAAGATACAAATGTATGGTTAGCTGAATTGTTGAGTGAGATATTAAGCAAAAGGGTACAGTGGTCAAGAGCCGCTCGTATAAAAGGGGGAGGGGGGGCATTGCCTTCTAGTTCCAATATATGTATCCTCCTAAGAGTAAGATGACCAGTATTGGTCTTAAGTAAATGGTAGGGTACTGGTGTTTTTTTATGTGTTGATAGTTAGATAATAGCAAATAAAAATACAAACCTTCAAAACCGTGTAACTGGGTGTCCACATTTGACTAAAGGATATTAGCTAGTGGCTATTTGGTATACAGTTGTATATAAGGATTTGGAAAAACGAAAATGGCCTAGGTGCTCCAATAAAAGGTTAAGTATGAGGGTCTTTATTGGCAAATTGGTGGGTTACTTCTATGTGTAATAGATTACTAGACATTGTACCATGTTACTATACAGGAGTTGAGATAAAATATATCAGGTTACTGGTTCTAACAAATATATTAACTAGAAATTGGTAGAAAATGATCAGCCACTTTCAAGAATCTACTCAAGATAACTGCTCTATGTACATTTTATATATAACAGAATTGAGTTGTTTAAAAATATCACAGTGATGAAAAAGAAAAGCAAAAGAAACCTCTGAATTTATTTATATATCTGTTGTTAAGAAGGTGCATGTCTCCATTAAACTTCCAATACACAAACTAATGATGGGAAAGCAAAGTAAAGCCTCAGTTTACATGCTATTAGCTTATAGTCAAGGCAGTCCTAAATATCCTGGGGCAGAACTACAAATACAAACACAGAGAAACAGAAGGTATCAACGCAAATGGGAAGAGAAAGTCCATGCTGACCTATCAGTAAGGAGGACTATTTATAAAGCTGTTATGTAGGAGCAACATGGATCATCAAAGAATAGGTAACTATGTACCCCGTAGTGTAGAATTGTCAGGATCCCTACAGTCAACCAAGACCTCTCTTATGTAGCCAATCCAGACTAAGTATATAGGGCAAGAAAGTGTAGGTCTGTTGGTATAAAGATCACAACAAAACAGGTAGCTTCAGGCTCCTGAGATTATTGCATATTAGCGAGATCAAACAAATATATGTCCCCTTAGTAGTGCGCTGCCTTCCACAACTTCCAGCACATTGCCGGGAACTTCCTGCCTCTCTGCAGTGCTATAGTCTGAAATTTGGTTGAATTGCTGTCGCTTACCAGGAGACCAGCCGCATTATCCTGGTACACGAATAGAGAGGGCTCTGCCTGAGATCTACATTGCTGCAAGACGACACCAGATCTAACTGTAGCATGACAGTTTCCACATTCCCATTTAAGTAGGGTAGGTTTCTGCTCCACTTCTGTCTCACTAGTCTACAGTAAGCAGCTCTGATTGCGGTCTGTCATAGGATAATAGGTATCTTCAGTAGCTAGAGGTTCCGTATGCTGCATGATGTCACCCCCTCTTTCCGCCATCTTAAGTGCACTATTATATCCTTCCACACTTGGAACTCTGATTATCTGTGTGAGTTCATTAAAACTTTCATGCATCTGCAGGTCTCACTTCATGAGAAGTGCCTGTATCAGTGGTGCTGCTCCTCCTCCATGTTCATGCCAAAATGTGTAGTTAGTGTGGTCTCTAGTCCTCAGCTGCAGTGGCTATCAAAGTAATGTGGAAGAGCACAGTAAATTATAATATTGGCAGACCAATAGATCTAGAGTATGAGCAGATTTTACCCTTTGTGTCCGGGGGGGGGGGGGGGTATTAAGAACTCGTGTGAGGGCCTCCCCCGGAGCTCATGACATGCTAAATCAGGTCCCGGAAAGCTCAAAAAGACGCTCTTGGTATAATGGATCTCCCACGTTATAAGGTAGCTGAATGTTACAAATATGGGAAAGAATGAGAAATATCTTCTAGAAAACTTGATGAACAATTAGACTTTTACACGGAGCTTCATGAAATGTGACTGTTCATGGCCGCTTCCTAGCCACGCCCCCCCCCCACCCCCCCGAAGCAATATTTTGAGCTCAATTTGTAATATGGCCCAAAATGTTTTGTGTGATTTTTCTCTGTGGCAGCAAGTTTTTGATCACTAGACCCTAAATGAGCCCACCCCTGATCTCATAAGATGTGTTCTGTAAAGATTGCAGAGACACCCAAATGTATGGGTTACAGTATATCTGATTTTAACAATATAGCGATAGAGTACAGGTAAAATTTGGAGATAAAAAAAACCACTAACTTAATTTGGAGTGATTATAGTTACACCTACCAATGGACTCAAGTAAGCAACAGTCCATAACAGTATACGAGTCTGCAAGTGTGAAATAGTTGAAGTACAATATCTTGTTAGTTCTGTTAGTGCTCTACAAATAATTGATAATAATAATAATAATAATAATAACAGTTATGGAAGACACTCTGAAAGTTCTTATTCCAATATATCCTCTACACAGCCAGCAGTCACTAGACTTGCAATAAAAAAAACACATCTCGAGCTCCCTTTCTAAAGATAAAATGGCAAGATGAAAGATTTTAAATTGGAATTTTTACTATGGAGGCCATTTTATTTTTTGCTGTCCCTTCTAGATCAGTTGTTTTACAAAAGGAGAACACATGGAAACTCCATATGCATCAACCTATTTTGTGTCAGTATTTCTAAATGTATGTTAGAAATGAAAATGAAAGCTTGAGTTGAGTACTGGAGGGCAGTGGAAAGGTATTTGAATGTATCATATCTTCTCAGTTTCTATTTGTGTCCCTAGTGGGGTTTACCCACAGTTTCCTCTAGGGAAAGCTGTTTGTGCCACTGGATGTGCAACTAGTTTAACCTGACAGTGCAGCCCTTTTCTATATTTTGTAAATAAATAAAAAATAAATATAATTCAACTTTTTAATATTTATAAATTGATTTTAATGTTGTAAATGCACTAATAATAAAAGTTTAGCATTTAGTGAAAGGCTACAAGCGTTCTTTACCCAAATGCTTACTAATTTTATTACCCAAATGTTGTACTAATTGGAATAATAATTGACATAAATAATATTATGTGCAAATTAAATATGCAGTATAATCAGTCAAAATAGCATTTGCAAAAATTGTTATATTAATAAACATGTCAGCATTTAATTTAATTTTTGCATACTATTTATAATATTTGTCCTTGTCATATTAGTAAAATATAATGGTATTTTTCCACATATACTTCAGTTCTGAATCTTTATTAGAGTTCCTATGGTTCCATGCTCAAGAATATGACAGATTCACGTTTATCCTAAATATCTGAATGCCTGAGGCACAAGACTCACTTTCATTTTATTCTCTTTCCTACCCGGCTTTTAGCCCAGGGATAGTTTAATACTTCATGTGGGAGGCATGACCTTCAGGTCTACAGAGCATGCACTTCTTTCCTCCTCAAAGGAAGAGGTCAAGGTTCAACGTCAGCTAATGTAATTGTTCTTTTACTCTCTTCTTTTCTCTCATGACCTTTCCTATGCAGATAAATTTCCTAAGCTTTAGAAGAACATTGTGCATTTCATTATAGCATTACAAATATCATATGTGAAGTAAGAATGTGTGTATATGTATATAGATAATATATTTTTAGACATCACATATTTTAGCAACATTTAGTGTCAAATGTTTTTTTTTACTTTCTGCTTTTTGTGAAACTAAAAGTTATTTTTCTGATGAAGTAACTATAATGTATAAATGATTTGTAGCATTTTTTCCACAAAGTCCATTAAAGAAAATAAGCACTTTAGAACAGGTCACTTATTAATTCCCTTTTACCAGTTATAGATTTTGGTTCAGTATCTTTATTTTTGTATCCCATGTATAATAAAAAAAAAATCTCACCAGCATGAGTATTACATAAAACTCTTATTAAATATTAGTGATCTAAAATTATTAAAATTATTTTTTGAAGCCTGTATGCTTTAATGTTGCTTAAAGTTTGATTGCACATTATGAATAATTTATTTGAACTTTGAAAAATCAGAATTATTGTTATATCATTAAATGTGTTTATAGATAGATAGATAGATAGATAGATAGATAGATAAGATTCTTAACTAGTCTGCCACCTCTGCGGTGGCGGACAGCAATCAGCCCGATCGGAAACGATTGGGTTGATTGACACCCCCTGCTAGCGGCCGATTGGCCACGAATGTGCAGGCAGCATTGCACAAGCATTTCATAAAAAATGCTTGTGCAATGATAAATGCCCACAGCATATGCATGATTTGCTCGCACTTTGATAATTCGGGCCCTAGGTCTGAGAAAAACAGTTAGATGTATTTTTTTAAAGTTGCATTAGTAGTTTAAATAGTGACAAAATAAGTATAAAGTTTCAATGTCTATAAAACAATATGAGCTGCCATGTTGTAACTTAGGTTATTTTCTATGCTTTGGCCAATTAGAGACAATTAAAACTAGGTCACTAGAGTGTGCAGCTGATGGCTGTGTGGAATATAACAGTGTTCTGTCCTTTTATTTCTAACAGGAACTGAAACGCTAACAATTTCAGAATAGAATTACAGGAAAAGGGGACAATATAAATATTCTCATATTTTACCTCTTCAAAAGTTCTGGTTAGTGATGTTCTGCTATTTCGCATTAATGGAATTCCAAGGGATAGTCTAGTCAAAATTAAACTTTTATGATTCAGATAGAGCATGCAATTTTAAGCAACTTTCTAATTTACTCCTATTATCATTTTTTTCCATTCTCTTGGTATCTTTATTTTAAAAAGCTGGAATGTAAGCTTAGGAGCCGGCCCAGTTTTGGTTCAGCACCCTGGTTAGCGCTTGCTGATTGATGGCTACATTTAGACACCAATCAGCAAGCGCTGCCCAGGTGCTGAACCAAAAATGGGCCCTGTATACATACATAGGTGGAAAAATAAAACGATGGCTTACTAGTCAGAGGTTAAAAACTACTAGCCCAGAGAGAAAAAGTTAGTAGTCCAGTCAAACTTAAAGATAAGAAATAAGTCAAATTCCCAAGTTGTCCACTGCAATTTATAAGTCGTCTGGTACCACTAGAAATATTAAGCCCTATATATATATATATAGTATATAAGTATATATATATATATATATATATATATATATATATATATATATATATATATACAGTATATCACATGCCTGAAGAAGCCTAATCAGATTAAGTTCTGGGTGAAACACGTGTCGCAGTTTGTTTCAAAGCTTTTGATGAGCCTGGTTTGAATACTGTGGTCCGGTAAGTGGAGAAGTTTGGGAGATCAACACCTAGAGGCTACTAAGGAAGTCTGGAGGAGCTGGTAAGAATTTTATCACACCCGTGGCGGTCCATAGCCAATATGTCAGCACAGGATACCGTTACCACTCTAGGAGGACTGAATATACCAGTAGCCACATGCTTCCATTTGCATGCTATACTTGAGACTCTGCAATTTGTTTTGCTGCTTCTATTTCTGCATGGATTGCTACACGCTTACTGCATTCACTTCATCAATGCTTGTTGAGTGGAATACAACTAACTTCACCTTATCACACTTTCACTCTAAGCAAATGATGCATGGCCCTTGCAATACAGCGTAACCCTTGCGTAACATATATATGATCATATAGCTACATAATTGCTCTGCATGTCATACAGCATTAAGTGTTCCTAACTACATGCATGCTCTCCATTGACTTTTTTGATACTTTGATCTTTGATGAACTGCTGTATTTAAGATACAAGGGGACTTTGTATCTAGTGCCACATTGTTGTATCCTTGCATTAGTGAAGCTGTAAATAATTATCTTTTTGATTGTATGTATTTTCCTTGGGAGTCTCATGTAATGTTTTGACTTTTAGTGTTCTTATTTATGTGTTTAATTTATCAACATTTAATAGCATCCACTGAATATAAGTGGTTTAATAAATGTTCAATTTTTGGATTTTGAATCTCACTTTGTCTCCTTGATCATTCCACCTGAGTGTGTGATTTTTTTCATTGATGATTTTATGAGTGAGTGCTGGATAAAGGTTTTCTGGTTTATCTCTTTTTATGAATGAGTTGAATTTTTGAACCTCCGTGCACCCTTTTATTTTTAACCCTTTGTACTCACATATTATTAGAACCTTGATAGCTTGTATATTTTATTATATAGATATATAGATATATACAGAATATATATATATATATATATATATATAAAAATATACAGTATGTATATATATATATATATATATATATATATATATATATATATATATATATATATATATTATATATATATATATATATATGTATATATATATATATATATAAAAGATTGGTTAGTGGTGAGGTATGGGTTAACTTGTACTTAGCTTTGGAGTTTGAACACTGTCGTCCATACAGCATGAAGCAGGTTGTGCATCCGGAGATCAACACACAGCGTGAGGAAATCCACTTTGAGCAATCCGCTCTAAACACATATGTCAAAAAGGAAAACTCCCAAAAGCGTAAATAATTGTGGCCATAGAAGACAAAGTTATAGCAAACAGTGTAGGCTGAGGTTAAGCACTATGCACAAGCACCTTAAGTAAAACCATTGAGGACATTTTTATTCAATATACATTAAAAAGTCACACAAAGTCTATACAGACACAAACTCACGGATAGGTGAAAGACAAGGGGAGGAGTGACGTCTTCTGACGCGTTTCACACCGGTTGCCACTTTTTCAAAGATAGTTTGAGAGTGTCTCAGGATGAATTTAAGTAGCCACATTGGAACAAAAACATGCCCTCAAACAAACTGACGTTCATGTCAATTATGCAAATTTCCACAACGCCAAAGACTCATCATATAGCTCGCTAGAAATATATATGTAATATCATCTATTAGCAATTCAGAGAAAAGCACAAGTCAATTGCAGCGGAGGAGTGCATAATGGAGACACAGACTTAAAGGCAGACACACAATATAAACGCTATAATAAACATATCAAATTAGAACTAAACAAAGTGTTACATATTTATGGATCAGTATCATATAAAACAGATACTTTAAGGAAATTTTTAATCATATATACAGAAAAAAATAACTTTAACCCCTTAATGACCACAATGTACCCTGTATGTCACTGGTCGTTAAGGGTTTTTTCCAGGACATAATAGCACAAATCTAGCAAGAACATGCTTTTAATGCCCTCCCTCCAGCAGGCTTTGTGGAATAGAGCAGTCTCAACGCTGGTGGCAAGACCACGCTATAAAACAATCAAGTCCCAAAAAAAGGCCAGCGACATACAGGGTACGTCGCTGGTCCTTAAGGGGTTAAAGTTACAAATACTTTCTGTTATTTCACATTTTTAATGTATTAGTTGTACATATAGATTGTTAGGACAGATTGCTAACTTAACACATTTAGATGATCTGTTTATATTAGTTCCATTGAGATGTAATAATAATAGCCCACATTAGACTAAATATTAATGTTAAAAAGCAAAAACTATATAAAACAGTATAAGATAAAAAACAAAAAAGTTTTTTTTATTAAAAATGACAACAGACGCACACTTATTGCAAACAAATGAATGGTCAAATATTCCAGACTACAGATTGCAATAAAGAGTACAGGAAGAGAATCATTATATTGTTGTTCATACACAGTTACATTATATTTCTATACATTATGTTTCTATATATGACAAAACAAATATTTTATACCAACCAATGGGTACATTTCCATAAACCAACAGAGGAATTAAGCACTTCAGGCTAGCTTGTATAGCTATGTGTCAAACTGCCGACGGTCACGTAACTGAAGCTCCTATTCAGGATAGTATAATATTTATCTATGTATTGTGTCAAGTACTTTATGAGTAGAGTCTTACAAGACAACTTTCAATGGCATTAAAGAGACCTTGACTAGGTGTACCTCTGTTATATACAATGATATATATATATATATATATATATATATATATATATATATGTTCTTATAAACCCTGATAGAGGTCCAGATCCCATCTCAAATTAATTCCCTTTGGTTCCTTAGTTTCTAGTTTGAAGATCCATTGTACTTCAACATTTAATAGTTTTTTTTATACCTATCTCCACCTCTTTTGTTAATGGGAATATAATCAATTGCTTGAAAACTTAACGCTTTCTTATTTTCTACATGCAAGTTAAAGTGTTTAGCCACTGGGAATTTAGGGGGGTCCCTATCAATAGATGTGAGATGTTCACATATCCTATCCTTCAAATTTCTACTTGTAGAGCCTGTATATTGTTTTCCACATATTTTGCATATAATTACGTAGATAACATATTTTGAACAACAGTCCAGCCTGTATTTTATATTGTGTTTAAAGTTGTTAGCAGTTGATGTAAATGTATCTCCTGTTTTGCAGTGGATAAATACATTACAATGTCTGCCACAACGAAAAAAAACTTTTTTAGCTAGCCATGTCTATTTAGTTTGGGACTTGGAATTATATACATATTTAATAAGGCGACTTCCAATAGTGGCTGCTTTTTTCGGAATAAATTTAATTCCTTTGTCTAGAATAGCTTTGCATTCTTGATCAAGAGTCAGGATGTCAAGATTTTTACTTATTATGTTCTTTATTTGTCCAAATTGATTACTAAACTGTGTAATGAATTTTGTATCATCTGAAGATACAGTCTTTTCCTGTCTTTTTTTTCTGTTTCAGTAAAATATTCATCCTGTTCATATTTCTGACCTTTTGTCTAAGGTAGGATAGAGTTTCTTTTTTATATCCTCTCTCTTCTAACCTATTCACAAGGTCCAGAGGGTGTTTATCATAACTTTCTATCAGTACATATCCTCCTTATTCTGATTAGTTGGCCCTCATGAATACCTGTTTTTAAGTGTTTAGAATGACAAGAGTCAGCTCTTAAGATTGTGTTCCCTGCAATTTGTTTTCTAAAAAGTTCTGTAGATACCTTCCCTTTTTCTCCTTTTAATTGAATATCAAGATACTCTATAGAGTGTTTGTTAAGTTGATAAGTAAATTTTAGATTAAAGGAATTATCATTTAGATAATGTACAAAGTTATTGGATTGTTCTTCCGTTCCAGACCATACTATCATTAGATCATCAATATATCTTAGATATGATTTTATAAAATGGTTATAGATATTTTGCTAACCATAAATATATGTTGACTAGTACCACCCCAGAAATAGATTTGCGTATGAGGGGGCAAATTTGGCCCCCATCGCCATTCCACATATCAGTAAATAGTAGCACAAGTCAAACATAAAGAAATTATGAGTGAGCAAAAATCTAAGAACCTCTAGAATGAAATCAATCAGTTCTTCTGGGAAATCACTCCTCAGCTGGAGATGATATTTCACTGCCTTAATTCCCAAATCATGGGGAATACAGGAGTAAAGTGATGACACATCTATGGTTAGCCAGCTGAAGGATGGTTCCCAGACCTGGTTATCCATTTTATTTATTACATGTGTTGTATCTTTTACAAAACTGGGAATTGTTTGAACTATTGACTGGAGTATGTTGTCCAGCCATTCTCCAAGATGTTCACTCATAGCACCAACCCCTGATACTATTGAACGTCCTGGTGGGGACTCCAAATTTTTATGTATTTATGGTACCAGACAAAAATTGTCTGTAATAGGTTTGTCTATGTACAGATATTCACATAATTTTTTATCTAGTATACCTAGATGTTCACCCCAGTCTCACAGATTTTTCATGTTTAGTTGGAAAGTATGTAATGGATTTCTTGAGAGTTTTCTATATGTAGTTACATCATTTAGTTGTCTGCCTGCTTCTAAATAGTAATTGATGGTATTTTGAATTACTATTGACCCACCTTTGTCAGCTGGAGTAATTGTGATGTTTTTATTTTTCTCTAGAGATTGCAATGCTTCCCTTTGTTTATATGTAAGATTTGATTTCTGTTTATATTTGTGTTGTTGAACAGTGGACTTAAGTTGTCGATGTAATTCGACTAGGTCACGATGTGTCTTTTCCTGAAACATATCAATGTAGTTATTACGTGAATGTATCGGATAAAATGTTTTTTTAGTTCTAAGATGTTTTTTTAAACATTTTTATTGAGGAACTGCATAATACAAATAGCAAACATACATAAGAATATACATTGGTGATAATACAGATGTTATGTAATAAACAGATATTCATTAGGTATTTAGAGAGTCCTCTGTTTTTGTTTATGATTTCTGCCCCTGTAAATACAATTCAGGTCGCTCTTGGACCTTATCATTTAAATTAAGGTAATGTTAGGGACCATTATGAACAAAATAAAGAAAGCAGTATCAACGAAAATAAAGAAAAAAAAACAAAAAGATAAGTCAAACACACAAAGAGATAAACATTATAGGAGAGAGACATGGATTAAACCTTCAGGTGTCATTTTGAAGAAGACTAGTAAATTCACACTCTATGTTTTGTGTTCTACAAGGGGACAACACAGCATTGAACATTGCTAAGGAATTATTGCTCCAAATATTCCAACTCTGACCATTAAAATTATTAATAGTACTTAATGACTTAAATATGGCAACCGAATTTGCATAATACATGAGTAACAAATGCCCCACAGGAAGGGCTTATGATTAAGGATTGTTGTCTACATGGTGATACATATAATTCAATATGATTTACATAAAGACCCACATCATCTTATTAAAGATTAAAGTATGTCCTACTTCGCTCATGGCCTCGGCCGCAGGCCACTAAGCAAGCTTAAATTATGGCATGTTGCGGGTATCTTCAATGTTGTCCTAGAGTATACTTCTATCGTTTAAAATGCTCCACCGGTGGCCCCCCTCTTACCCTCAGCAGAAACAAACAAAAAAGGCATTATTAGGACTATAACTATATCTGCAGGATTAATGTCAATAACATAGTATCATGAATAGCAAAATTGACGTAGTAATGTTCTGATACAATCCTGTGGAGTCATATAATGTGCCATAGCTGCCACCCATATTTTAAATTAAACACATATCTGATAAACCAAATGGCTAAAATATAAGTAACAGTGCAACTGGGTTAAATATTAATACTGTACGAGCTGGAGATCAGAAGTATGTTTAGCCCCAAGGTTTAGTTTACCCATTTGGGATTACAGGATCACATGAGTCCCCATGTAAAACAGGAGAAGAATGGCTCCGGAGAAGAAAAAAAGTTTTATGTGTAGCCACAAATTCATACACCATGCGGAGATCACTCTGTATCATTTGAGGTGCCTCTGAGGATTGATGACTCTGAGCATAGGTGTCAAACACAGCCGCCAACACAGAGAGCGACTGCGACTCAGCTGTGGCCCCCCGAGGGTCCCCCCAGAAGCCCTTCGCATTCACCATCAGCAGACTGTGTCCTCTCATCCACTGAAGCCCGCTTGATCTGCCGGGTGAATGCAAAGTCTCATACCTTGTTGAGTTCTTCTGCTCCGGAACTGTTGCGTGTGGGCTATTTGCCCTCTCTAGTGTCGGCATAGCCTGCCGCGGTTCGTGCAGTAAGATACCCTCAGCGGGCCCCTCTTGTGTGCTGGATAAATCTAGGGAGAACTCCTCCGTGTGTTCAGCAATTGCCGGTATGAAGCGCTTCATGAGAATGTCATATGGAGCGTTATCACTTAGTTGCTGGCACATTAATTCAAGTTTACGCCATCATTCAAGGAAATTATCATGCTTGTCTGGTTCTCCCGCGGTAGCCATCTTAACTACGCAGTGTGTATTGTTTCGCTTCAAATTCTAGTGATATAATTGTGCAAATCCAGAAGGTAGTATATTCATATATCTCAATATGTTATTTCTGAAAAAGTCAGTAAGGCAGATACCTGCTGCCAGCACTGAAAACCCGGTGGAGCCGGGGGAGGTCGTTACCTATAGATAGGCCGCCGCCTTAGGTCTTGATCGCCCGAACTATAGCTCTGTTATCATAAAAACAGCAAACAAAGAGTATGATATAGCCACCGTAACTCCAGTGACTGTGATATGTTAAAATATTCAGGTGGTTTAGTTGTAAAGTGCTCTTAAATCAGCGGATTATAGAGAGTTCCTACAGAGCTTATAGTAGATGCGTCCTGTCAGGAACGCTGCTCGGACACGCCCCCGTTTGTTTATACTTTTATGTGTACTTATATCAGATACGTGCCTTGTGGAGCTCAGTCATTATAAGATCTTCTAATATTTGGCCTGTTATAGCATCCTCAAAGTTTAAGTCTACGTCTTCATTTGTATGGTTAGCTAGGGATGAAATGGCTAATGTACTCTCATTAACTTCTACTGTATGGTTAGCGGGAGATGAAATGGCTAATGTACTCTCATTAACTTCTTCTGTCAGACATGACATATGATTGGACTGATGACTCTCATTACATTGAATGAAAGGTGGAATCTCTTCATTTCTATCTGTTGATCTTTGGGTGTGTCTCAAAGAACTATCAAAAGATTTTATTTTAACAAAGTGCTTTTTCAGCACTAGGTTTCTCACAAAACGATTTACGTCTGTAATTGTGCGGAATAAGTCAAAGTCTGAGGATGGCGCAAAGCCAAGTCCTTTGTCCAAGACTTCAACTTCTTGCTTACTCAGCACCTGGTTGGATAGGTTCACTATAGTGCATATCTTCACGTGGTTGGTTTCGCTTTCTTCTGTGGCTTCCCCGACTTTTTTGATGGCTTTTTAGAGGTAAGCTCCTCCTCTTTGGGGGTAGATGGTTCTTTATCACCCAGGTTTCTAGGGGTTTTAGGTCTTGCACCTAGTTGTTCCGAGTAGCTCTGTTCCTCATTGCCATCCAGATAGATACTGGTTATTTCTGTGGATGTTGATATTGGAGTTGAGGCAACATGGCTCCTTACAGAAAAATTGGAATCTGAAAAGTTCACTTATTTTTCCTTATGTTGGCTGCCTTTTTTGCCATGTTGTTTATTTTGTTTTTGGGTATCTTTGGAGCCTTGACCCTTCTTATTGTTATATGTTGAATTATTCCAGTTGTATACCACATCCAATGCATAATCCTGCTCATCTCTGAGCATTTTATTATCTTTTATAGTGGTTAGATCTTGTTCCAAGTCATCCAAGTGTGTAGCTAACTCAGTATCATATTTGTTATACTTTTCATGTGTCTGTAGGGGTGTCATCTTTTGATGTAATTCTTTAATCTCCTCTAATACTTTTGTTCTTTTCATATTTTTATTAGGCAGGAGTTTATTCATCAACTTGATTGAACATTCACTTAGTGTCTCATTCCCTTCTTTCATGAACTCTTTATCAGCTTCTTTATCAACGTTGGGGTATTTTTTCATATGTAATCCCCTCTGTATTATTGCTGATTTTATATATTTGTCTAGGCATATAATTTCATACCATAGTTTGAGCTCCTTTATTCTCAGATTTTCCATACTGAGAAAAAGTTGTCGTAAATCATACAGTTGTGATTGATTCAGTGATAGTTCACCTTGTCTTTCTTTGAAAGTGAGTTTTCTGTTAAATATATCTTCTAGTGCTTTTGATTGTGCCATAGTGTTAATATACCTCTTGGGTTAATAGCCGTTAAATACCTGTGTGTTATATTGTAATATTTGTTGCAAAAACTGTGTGTCTTCTGGGGTGATTGTAAAGAGATTTCACATATTATCCACACATATACTTTGTTATCTTGATTCTTTATGCAAAACAAATTGTATCCACCCTGTATGCACACAGGTGTCTGTAAAAGGCAGTCAGATTCAATTGGTCGTTTTGTATATGATTTTTTTTTTAAATTCTCCAAACTTCCACAGTGATTCAATAGTTGGATAGACTTCAGGTATTCAAACCATAGGCCTAGATTTGGAGTTTGGCGTTAGCCGTGAAAACCAGCGTTAGAGGCTCCTAACGCTGGTTTTAGGCTACCGCCGGTATTTGGAGTCACTCAAAATAGGGTCTAACGCTCACTTTTCAGCCGTGACTTTTCCATACCGCAGATCCCCTTACGTAAATTGCGTATCCTATCTTTTCAATGGGATCTTTCTAACTCCGGTATTTAGAGTCGTTTCTGAAGTGAGCGTTAGACATCTAACGACAAAACTCCAGCCGCAGGAAAAAAGTCAGTAGTTAAGAGCTTTCTGGGCTAACGCCGGTTTATAAAGCTCTTAACTACTATACTCTAAAGTACACTAACACCCATAAACTACCTATGTACCACTAAACCGAGGTCCCCCCACATCGCCGACACTCAAATAATTTTTTTTAACCCCTAATCTGCAGACCGCCACCTACGTTATCCTTATGTACCCCTAATCTGCTGCCCCTAACACCGCCGACCCCTGTATTATATTTATTAAAACCTAACCTGCCCCCCACAACGTCGCCTCCACCTACCTACACTTATTAACCCCTAATCTGCCGACCGCAAAGCGCCGCCACCTATGTTATCCTTATGTACCCCTAATCTGCTGCCCCTAACACCGCCGACCCCTATATTATATTTATTAACCCCTAATCTGCCCCCCACAACGTCGCAGCCAGCTACCTACAATAATTAACCCCTAATCTGCCGACCGCAAAGCGCCGCCACCTACGTTATCCTTATGTACCCCTAATCTGCTGCCCCTAACACCGCCGACCCCTATATTATATTTATTAACCCCTAATCTGCCCCCCTCAACGTCGCCTCCACCTGCCTACACTTATTAACCCCTAATCTGCCGACTGGAGCTCACCGCTATTCTAATAAATGTATTAACCCCTAAAGCTAAGTCCAACCCTAACACTAACACCCCCCTAAGTTAAATATAATTTACATCTTACGAAATTAATTATCTCTTATTAAATAAATTATTCCTATTTAAAGCTAAATACTTACCTGTAAAATAAGGATTAATATTTATTTTACAGGTAACTTTGTATTTATTTTAACCTGGTACAATAGCTATTAAATAGTTAAGAACTATTTAATAGTTACCTAGTTAAAATAATTACAAAATTACCTGTAAAATAAAGCCTAACCTAAATTACAATTAAACCTAACACTATACTATCATTAAATTAATTAAATAAAATACCTACAATTACCTACAATTAAACCTAACACTACACTATCAATAAATAAATTAAATACAATTCCTACAAATAACTACAATGAAATAAACTAACTAAAGTACAAAAAATAAAAAAGAACTAAGTTACAAAAAATAAAAAAATATTTACAAACATAAGAAAAATATTACAACAATTTTAAACTAATTACACCTACTCTAAGCCCCCTAATAAAATAACAAAGACCCCCAAAATAAAAAATGCCCTACCCTATTCTAAATTACTACAGTTCAATCAGATTGAGCTTGCATTCTATTGGCTGATCGGAACAGCCAATAGAATGCGAGCTCAATCTGATTGGCTGATTGGATCAGCCAATCGGATTGAACTTGATTCTGATTGGCTGATTCCATCAGCCAATCAGAATATTCCTACCTTAATTCCGATTGGCTGATAGAATCCTATCAGCCAATCAGAATTTGAGGGACGCCATCTTGGATGACGTCATTTAAAGGAACCAGCATTCGTCGTTCAGTCATCGGCCAGGATGGATGTTCCGCGTTGGAGGTCTTCAGGATCCTGCCGCTCCGGATGGATGACCATAGAAGATCCCGCTTGGATGAAGACTTCAATCAGATGGAAGACCTCTTCTGCCCCGCTTGGATGAAGACTTCAGCCAGATCATGGACCTCTTCAGCCCCCCGCTTGGGCTTGGATCAGGACATCGGAGGAGCTCTTCTGGACAGATCGTTGAACCCGGTGAGGTGAAGACAAGGTAGGAAGATCTTCAGGGGCTTAGTGTTAGGTTTATTTAAGGGGGGTTTGGGTTAGATTAGGGGTATGTGGGTGGTGGGTTGTAATGTTGTGGGGCTTGGGTATTGTATTTTTTTTTTTACAGGCAAAAGAGCTGAACTTCTTGGGGCATGCCCCGCAAAGGGCCCTGTTCAGGGCTGGTAAGGTAAAAGAGCTTTGAACTTTAGTAATTTAGAATAGGGTAGGGCATTTTTTTATTTTGGGGGTCTTTGTTATTTTATTAGGGGGCTTAGAGTAGGTGTAATTAGTTTAAAATTGTTGTAATATTTTTCTTTTGTTTGTAAATATTTTTTTATTTTTTGTAACTTAGTTCTTTTTTTATTTTTTGTACTTTAGCAAGTTTATTTCATTGTAGTTATTTGTAGGAATTGTATTTATTTAATTGTAATATTGATAGTGTAGTGTTAGGTTAATTGTAGGTAATTGTAGGTAGTTTATTTAATTAATTTATTGATAGTGTAGTGTTAGGTTTAATTGTAACTTAGGTTAGGATTTATTTTACAGGTAAATTTGTAATTATTGTAACTATTTTAGCTATTAAATAGTTCTTAACTATTTAATAGCTATTGTACCTGGTTAAAATAAATACAAAGTTACCTGTAAAATAAATATTAATCCTAAAATAGCTATAATATAATTATAATTTATATTGTAGCTATATTAGGATTTATTTTACAGGTAAGTATTTAGCTTTAAATAGGAATAATTTATTTAATAAGAGTTAATTAATTTCGTTAGATTTAAATTATATTTAGCTTTAGGGGTTAATACATTTATTAGAATAGCGGTGAGCTCCAGTCGGCAGATTAGGGGTTAATAATTGAAGTTAGGTGTCGGCGATGTTAGGGAGGGCAGATTAGGGGTTAATACTATTTATGATAGGGTTAGTGAGGCGGATTAGGGGTTAATAACTTTATTATAGTAGCGCTCAGGTCCGGTCGGCAGATTAGGGGTTAATAAGTGTAGGCAGGTGGAGGCGACGTTGTGGGGGGCAGATTAGGGGTTAATAAATATAATATAGGGGTCGGCGATGTTAGGGCAGCAGATTAGGGGTACATAGGGATAATGTAAGTAGCGGCGGTTTACGGAGCGGCAGATTAGGGGTTAATAATAATATGCAGGGGTCAGCGATAGCGGGGGCGGCAGATTAGGGGTTAATAAGTGTAAGGTTAGGGGTGTTTAGACTCGGGGTACATGTTAAAGTGTTAGGTGCAGACGTAGGAAGTGTTTCCGCATAGCAAACAATGGGGCTGCGTTAGGAGCTGAACGCGGCTTTTTTGCAGGTGTTAGGTTTTTTTTCAGCTCAAACAGCTCCATTGTTTCCTATGGGAGAATCGTGCACGAGCACGTTTTTGAGGCTGGCCGCTTGCGTAAGCAACTCTGGTATCGAGAGTTGAAGCTGCGTTAAATATGCTCTACGCTCCTTTTTTGGAGCCTAACGCAGCCTTTATGTGGACTCTCAATACCAGAGTTATTTTTATGGTGCGGCCAGAAAAAAGCCGGCGTTAGTTTTTCGGGTCGTTACCGACAAAACTCCAAATCTAGCCAATAGTTTTTTAAGTCCCACATAAAGCGTATATTAAGGTAGTACTTTCAAAATGTAGGTTTTTAGTGGTTAAGAAATAAGTTACCGTCTTTTCAAACAACCTGTTTAAACCCTTTTAATATTTATATAACAAAATCAAGCCTTTTGTAGGCATTCACAACATAGCTGCATTTCGGGTAAATGTGAAAGGGGTTTGAAATAAATGACCGACTTTGCCAACAAGACATTAAACACACTCGCATTAATTGTAAACCAGTGCCAAACTACTTGCAGACGATACTAGAATGAACACGCTAGGGTAAATATAAGAAAGATTGGTTAGTGGTGAGGTACGGGTTAACTTGTACTTAGCTTTGGAGTTTGAACGCTGTCGTCCATACAGCATGAAGCAGGTTGTGCATCCGGTGATCAACACACAGCGTGAGGAAAATCCACTTTGAGCAATCCGCTCTAAACACATTAGTCAAAAAGGAAAACTCCCAAAAGCATAAATAATTGTGGCCATAGAAGACAAAGTCATAGCAAACAGTGTAGGCTGAGGTTAAGCACTATGCACAAGCACCTTAAGTAAAACCATTTTTATTCAATATACATTAAAATATATATATAGTGCAGGCAACTGTAGTTTAGAAGGTAGAAAAGGGCATGCTCTCGCTGGATTTGTGAAAATAAGGTGCTTTTATTGGCACATCAAAAACAGGTAACATTCCGGGGGTTAATCATCCATTCATCAGCACCTTATTTTCACAAATCTAGCGAGTGCATGCCTTTTTCTCTTTTTCTACCTTATATATATATATATATATATACAGTACTGAGTGAAAAGTCTTAGGCCACCATTAGTTTTGTTGTTTTAGCAAAGTTTTAATGGCCATCCATATTATTTTTCAGTCTCTTTATCCCCTTAATGACAACTGACGTACCAGGTACGTCATGCATTAACTTACAGTTAATGACAATAGACGTACCTGGTACGTCAGTTGTCTAAGAGAGTGCTGGAAGCGATCGCAATCGCTTCCAGCAGCTCTCAGGGTATTGCAGTGATGCCTCCATATGGAGGCATCCTGCAATACCTTTTCAGAAGACTCCGATGCAGAGAGAGCCACTCTGTGGCCCTCTCTGCACCGGTAGCGATGGTGCCGGTTCGTTGGTGGGTGGTAGCATATCAGGGAGGCGGGTGGGCGGCCCATCGCTACCCGGCATCCGGTTCCTGTAAGTGCTATGTGCATGCCGGGTGCCGGGAGCATGCGGGGGCGTGCGTGGGCGCGCGGGGGCGCGCGTGTGCACGCGATTAGCTGGCCACTGACACCAATGAGAAAGTAGAGGGGGGGAAAATGTATTAAAAATTAATAAATATATAAGGATCTGGGAGGGGGAGGGGGTTGGGGTATTGTGGGGGGCTGCTACACTACAGAAAACATTAAAAATTGCAAAAAATTGCAAAAAAAACACTTGATTTTGGGGCAAATTGGGTACTGGCAGACAGCTGCCAGTACCCAAGATGGCGGCAATTAGGTAGGGGAGAGGGTTAGAGAGCTGGGGGGGGGGATCATGGAGGTTGGGGCTAAGGCAGGGGTCCATCACAGCTAAAACATTTTATTTTTTTTTATTAAAAAAAAGAAAAACTCCTTTTATTTAGTACTGGCAGACTTTCTGCCAGTACTTAAGATGGCGGGGACATTTGTGGGGTGGGGGAGGCAACAGAACTGTTTGGGAGGGATCAGGGGGTGGGATGTGTCAGGTGGGAGGCTGATCTCTACCCTAAAGCTAAAATTAACCCTGCAAGCTCCCTACAACCTACCTAATTAACCCCTTCACTGCTGGGCATAATTTACGTGTGGTGCGCAGCAGCATTTAGTGGCCTTCTAATTACCAAAAAGCAATGCCAAAGCCATATAAGTCTGCTATTTCTGAACAAAGGGGATCCCAAAGAAGCATTTACAACCATTTGTGCCTTAATTGCAGAAGCTGTTTGTAAATAATTTCAGTGGGAAACCTAAAGTTTGTGACAAAATTTGTGAAAAAGTGAACTTTTTTTTTTATTTGATGACATTTGGCGGTGAAATGGTGGCATGAAATATACCAAAATGGGCCTAGATCAATACTTTGGGTTGTCTTCTAAAAAAAAATATATTCATGTCAAGGGATATTCTGGTATTCCTGACAGATATCAGGGTTCCAATGTAACTAGCACTAATTTTGAAAAAAAGTTGTTTGGAAATAGCAAAGTGCTACTTGTATTTATGGCCCTATAACTTGCAAAAAAAGTAAAGAACATGTAAACATTGGGTATTTCTAAACTCAGGACAAAATTTAGAAACTATTTAGCATAGGTGTTTTTTGGTGATTGTAGATGTGTAACAGATTTTGGGGGTCAAAGTTAGAAAAAGTGTGTTTTTTTTCAATTTTTTCCTCATATTTTATATTTTTTTTATAGGAAATTATAAGATATGATGAAAATAATGGTATCCTTAGAAAGTCCATTTAATGGCGAGAAAAACGGTATATAATATGTGTGGGTACAGTAAATGAGTAAGAGGGAAATTACAGCTAAACACAAACACCGCAGAAATGTAAAAATAGCCATTGTAATTAAGGGTAAGAAAATTGAAAAATGGTCCTGTCATTAAGGGGTTATTAGGATACAAACAGAAAATACAGCAAAAAGGTACACAAAATATAAAAAACACAATTGTCAGAACAAAATTGCTACTTCAGGCAAAAGTCATTATTTAGTGTGATCTCCCTCGGCATTAAGCATATCTTCAACTCTTTTGTGGAGATTGTCCTGACGTTTTCTGAAGTATATTACACCAGGCTTTTTTCAACACTTCCCAGAGTTCTTTAGATTTCGGTTGTCTTGCTGCCTCTATAATATTTAGATATGGACACTGGGGAGGCTAATCCATGGCTCTCAGTGTTTTATCAGCTGTTTTTCTCACCAATTAGGATTTAATTGCATTAGCAGTGTGCTTGGGATCATTGTCATGCTGAAAAATAAAAGCATCAGGCACTTTCCAGAAGGAATGGCAGGATGAATTATAACCTGTCTGTATTTTTCATGATCCCATCAATTCGGGTAAGATCACCAACACCACTAACAGAAATGCAGTCCCAAACCAGGACAGACCCTCCACCAAAAGCGTCAATGTGTTTTGTCTGCCTATGGGCAGAATCTTTCAAGAGGAAATGTGATCAGGACACTTTTAAAGGGACATTGTACACAAGATTTTTCTTTGCATAAATGTTTTGTAGGTGATTCATTTATATAGCCCACCTGGGGTTGCTTTTGTAAAAATGTATAGTTTTGCTTATTTTTAAATAACATTCTGCTGATTTTCAGACTCCTAAACAAGCCCCAAAGTTTTAGATGTATACTAATGTCTACAGACTCCAGCGTGCTCCTGTTTGTATAATGGGTCTTTTCATATGCAGGGAAAAGAGAAGGGTCTGCTCTCAGCCCATTTCAATTGGTGCCCAAGTATAACCTCATCAACAGTGCTAAATTGGGAGCTTATAAGTAAGTTTTTATATTGGATTTTTATATCAGTATCTTTGCATATTCTTCTTTATAGTAGTGTCTATTACATGCAGTTATATGAAAATTGGTGTATACTGTCCCTGTGCCACAGATGAAGTCACTAAGAGATAGCAGTACATAAGTAAATTGGTAACAATTTTATTTGCTTATTATGGGGTGCTAGGTTCCACTTTTTATGACAGATGATTGACATTTAAATTATTTTTTAATGGGGGGGGAATTGTGTATATTTGTTTTGTAAGCCATCTTTAGGAGATAGAGGCTAACTTAGAGCCATTGCCCCCATAAACTAAATAAGATATGTAGGTAGGTAATTTTTATGCCAATCACCTACTAGTGAGTATGGGGTAGGAGAGCCCACATTGAAAAAAGGATTCCTTCTTTAAATTGGCCTATCATACCCCTCTGTGTTTTATAGAGGGTGGGGGTTCTAAAAACTTTCCACTTCCCCTTCTCAAACACTGTGTGGGTGTATATTTCATGGCCACATGAAAATTAGAGGGGGATGTGAACCCTTACTTAAAATAGGCAAATCCCCTCTTTCACATAAGAACAGTGATACCCCTTTAATTAAATTAGAGTTGGAGATAGGGCTCTGTAATAGAAATACTTTTTTTAGTGGGCCAGGTGATTATTACGTGACTGATTAAAAAGAGGAGAGTCTGCCTTTCAAACAAGGACTCACTTCTCCGCAAACAGGGAGGTCTCCATTAGGGCAGAATCCCATCTTTAAAATGAGGAGTCACGTGGCCTGAGGGCAAAGATCCAGGATTCCAAAGCCCTTCTTCTAGTCCCCTGGCTCACTGTCTCTAACTCCCTGCTTCAATAGAGTCAGAGTTATCCCTCTAAGAGTCGTAACTTGCATGGGGAATAGATGCACATAACAGCAATGGGTTGTCGTACGCATCTAATACAGGCTTTAGAGGGTCTTCTAGCATATGGCATATTCTGTTTCTTTTTTATGTGAGTGTTTTTTCTACCATTTAAATTGGAAAAAGAAAAAAACAAGAAATGAGGTTTCTGTTTTTCATTTGCTTTGATAAACCTGTTACAGGCAATATTGTCATCTTGAAGTATGTACATGGTAATCTGTATCATTATGTTATATAATGTCTGTGTATTTGCATTTAAAGCTCAATAAAAAAGATATATACTGCAACATATTCAAACCAGATTAAATTGTTTTGCATATTTTTGACACAATCTCGCTACCTTTCAGACAGCGAGATCTTCACAGGGGTTGGGTCAGAATGTTTAGAGAATACAGCAAGACCTAGCAGAGGACTTTAAGCATGTCCATAAAATGCCCCCGTTCAGCACACGAGAATATGTTGTAAAACTTATTTTACAATAAGAAAAGCAATACACCTTGAATTTCTTACTTATATGTACAAATTGTACAGCATTTTTGTACTTGCTGTATAATTTTATTATGATTTTTACTGTATGCATTAAATTGTTTTTAAGCTGCATGTTTTCAGTATGCATTTTTAATTTTGTTCCATAAAACAGTACAGCCCAGATAATCAAGTCAATAGCGCTGCAGAATCTGTTGGCGCTCTACAAATAACCGATAGTAATAATAATAATAACAGTGGCTGAGAAGACAGAGATGAGTTGATTGTAGAATACGATTAGTGAATTAAGGCAAGACTGAAAAATAAAACTGGCCTGCAAATTAATTGAGGTTAGGCATGTGTACACATAGAAAATTAAAACACAACCAGGAAAATATGCCATTACTAGATCACATATTACATCAGTGCCATTTTTGGTGACATCACAAAAACATAACAAAATAGGGTGAAAATAGGATTTAAATTAAGAGTTTTCTTACATTTAAATTTATGAAGAAATTCTGTAATCCGCTGATTATCAGATCAAAATGATGTTGCAACTGCCCTTTTGCAAGTGTATTGCATAATTAACTTGTATGCTGTTTGAATTACCCAGGCACCTCAAACTGGACAGTTGAGGCCTAAGACAATGGCCATCTTTACAGCCCCAGCAACCCCCCCAGGATCCTGGCTGTTCCCTCCACATCTTAAAGGACCACTTTAAATATTCCACATATAAGCTAGAGACTGACTATTGATTATTGCTATTTCTTGGGTACTGCTTTTTATGAAAGGGCTACAAAGATGACTACTGCAAAGGATTGCAGAAATGTGACAAATAACTTGCTAGGCTAGAGAACCTCCTGCTACGCATATGTGGTTTGTGGTTAATGAACCTAATTCAAGGAAGACCCATTAACACCAATCAGCATCAGAGAGACTTAATAGTATTAAAAATATGATGGCTGACAGAGACACAATAAATCTTTCCCTATGGAGTGAAGAACCTGTCTAGCCTTTTGAGGATCATTTGACTGATTTAGAACAATGGAATATGGAAACTTTTGAAGAAGGTTTGTATGATTCCTCACCTGCGATTTGTTTGGAGGAGCACCAAGTGCATAACGGCAGAAATACGAATATTGATGCCAGGGAAGTGGCGGAGGCCAATGTAATGGGCTGTTTGGAAGAGCTTGACAATGCAGCCAACACAAGGATACAGGACTGACTCCCAACCACCGAATCTGAAGCT
Organism: Bombina bombina; assembly: GCF_027579735.1. Taxonomy (NCBI): domain Eukaryota; kingdom Metazoa; phylum Chordata; class Amphibia; order Anura; family Bombinatoridae; genus Bombina; species Bombina bombina. Next base: position 441,112,459 of record NC_069504.1, read on the forward strand.
TTCCCACTACTGAATATTTACATTGTTTTGCAGAGCTCTTGACCTGCTGTGTCACTACAGCCAACTACTCCCATCGGTACTTCGATGTCGACCCCGAATGACACTTGTTGTATGTGTCTACTGTACCTTACCACAGCAGGATTCTGTTGTAAGACATACTAGACTGTACCCTCTGATACAGACATTAGCATTGTTCTCATAGATTATAACATGGAAAATTCATTAAATCCAGTGCCACAATGTATGGACTCCTACAAAATGCATGGCATGGCATAGAACTTGATAATTCAGTGAACAGCAGTACACGCTTCAGAAGATATTCTGAAGGATTGAAATTGCAACTATATTTGTTAAAGGATGGTTTCTGCTAATTTTTACTTTTTAGCCTTAAAAAACATTTTTGATGTTTGCTTCTGATATTTTTTTTGTCTTATACACGTGGATAAGTTGAATAAATTGTGATTTCTACATGGTATATATTTTCTATTATTTTCTTTACAGTTTTTTCTATCAAATACAAATATCTTCTATTAACTTATGATGTAACAATATGGCCTTTAATAGGAACAATATGTATAGTCTTTTATAAGAATATTTCTGTACACCGTGTGCTATAAAAAAATGTACTGCATGTGAGGTCGCCTTTATTAGATTATAGCATTTCCTCGACAATAAGAATCATAAATTTGATCTAATTTCGATAATGGTCAAAGGTCCAGAGAATGTAACTTTTTATACAGACCATGACAGAAAAAATTAACTATCAACAGCAGTGTCTAACAATGATCACTCTATAACTGGTGTAATCAAGAGTGAACTGTTCACTACCATTTTTTAATTCTATGTTATCATTAACATTAAAGACTTTTTAATAAAGGGAGTGAAAGAAATACTGTATTCTCAAAAGCCATATCTCAAGGCCACTTCTTTTAAGAAGAAGCAGTTGAAAGCAGGTTCATAATGTTGAAAATAATGGTATTATAAACCATTGTCGTCTATGAAATTGCCTGAAGGTTTTTAAGTTCTGTTTTTCAACTAAAATAGTCACAGTAGGGGAACATGTTCTGAATAACTGTGATTTTGTATTAAATATGTGAAAATTATGTTTTCTATATTCTAAATTATTTTCAGAGTATTTGGGGTATATTTGAAAAGTGCTAGACAGCGTGCTAGACAGCTCTTAAGGTAAAATACACTTTGCATTTCAAAAATTATTATAAACAATAAGGAAAAATATAATATAGAACTAGATTTATTAAAAATATTTCCTGATGAAAATAGTATATATATAGATAATCAATAAACAAATATTGGTGCAAATTTACATATTTCTCAAGTAGAATATCATTTGCTGATATATGCTTAGCTCCATGTACGAAGCAGCGTAAGCTGCTCCGGAGCCCTTGCAGGGCAAGTTCACACGTATGTAAGCTGCTCCGGAGCCCTTGTAGGGCAAGTTCACACGTACGAGCCTGCTTCCCACAATGTAAGAAGCAGCGGCCATTAGAGTCCAGTCTTTCTGAGAGCTTCCCAATACTTACCAAATTTGTTTGTTGTAGGTTTTTAAATGCAAGTCCATTTAATTTCATTCATAAACTACACAATAGCATATCTATCTAATGTTTTTCTAAGCACCCATCCTATGTAAACACACTTTTTACCCGGCATGGGGACAATTAAGTATAATTTTTCCAAAAAGCCTGGGGCGCGATCAAATATATGGCGCAGGTTTCGGCGCAAGCGTGGGAACCCGTGCCGCCCATAATTTCACCTTGCACATCGGGGTATTACATATACTGTGCCGTTAGATGCTAAACTGGCGTAAGACAAACTAGCGATCTTCTGAAATGTGCGCAAATACACATTTTAGTCGTCGCAAGTAACTTACGCCAGTATTTTGTCCAAGCAAAGTGTCATTAAAGTGTAGTTTTATGCAAATTAGGCTAACACTCGTAAAAATGAACCGCGATTTGAAATAACATGACGCATTTAAAAGAAGAAGGTTTTCTTTGGACTTGACTGTCCCTTTTTTATATTTTGGCATCAATGCCAAGCTGTGTTAACATTAGAATAAATTACACTCCAGTGGGTTCTAAAGAGATGAAGGTAATACAATTATGATTTCCCATTGTTCTCTCCAAGTATTGTTGATTGTGTTGAGAAGAAATTTAAAGTAAATAAGCAAGTATATGTCTACAATGTGATAAAGTACCTACAAGCTCAATCCATTTGATCATGTTGTGGCTTCAAACTATTTCAAATACACAAATAAACTTTAAAACAACAATATCATAGTATACTGTCCCTTTAACCTTGAGATGCTGCTTAAATGTATGTGTTTGTTAAGACTTCCAGGGAATTACGTTGCTTTTCTAGACAGTGCAAGGATTCCTGCGCCTGCAATATGTGGCGAGATGAGAATGGATTAGATTTTCTGAATTCTGCGCGCGTAAGTCCTTACGCTGTATATTGGATACCAAATTGCACGGGTTTTCTATGTTAGTCTATGGCTAAAAAAATACGTCCGAAGGGTGAAATATACGCGCATAACTTGTATACTACGCCGTATATGTAATACCAAAATCGCATAAAATCTGGCGACGGAAGATTTTGCGGGCGACGCTGCATATGTAATGGAGGCCCCGATATTTATTTTTTCAACTTTTATTCAAAGGATTTTTGTTAAAGGAACAATGTACTGTTAAAATAGTTTTTCCGTTAATGTGTTTCGAACAACTTTTTAATCCCAGCTGCAGAGTATAAAATGTATAAGACATTGCATAAAATGTATAAGACATTGTATAAGACATTGCTGCTTTAGGTTTATTTTAGTATATGAAATAGCTGGACTTGTTCTTTTAAACCACCACTCATTAAAATTGGTTTAGCTTACAGGGAAATTAGATCTTCTTATTTTGTTTTATCACTCCTGTACATGCACGTGTATTGTTATATTATCTCTGTCTGTATACCAAAGCTTAATACTTAGGGGCTGATTCTGTAACATTTGCCAGTCTATACATGGTTTTCTCTGCCGACACTCGGAGGGACAGCCCTAATGGAATTCTATAAAACAAAAGAGCTGCCCATGCAAGTGGCGAGATGTATAGCGCATAAGATAGTGCTCCACTTGTAATCTGACCGTACAGCAGGTAAAATGGATCACTGGGAACAAATTAAAAGGGAAAAAATAGGGTACACTGTCCCTTTAAAGATTTTGTTCATTTGTAGCTCAAATTAAAAACAACATTTAGGGGTTAAGAGGCCTCATATCTAATTTTTATTAGATAGTGTTAATATGAGTGTAACTTTACTTTAACTGTATTTTTGATGGGTTTTGTAACACATTTTTTGTCAAGTATAACAGTTAACCAGAGCTCTAAGGTCGCAGTAATCATTCAAGCAAAAATCGTGATTGCGCTCACGAGTTAGCATTTACTTTAACTTGTAATAAGAGTGGAATTTAACTTGTGCACAAACGACCAATATATATCACATTATGATGAATTCTTGCACATGCTCAGTAGGAACTGGTGCTTCAGAAAGTGTAAACATAAAAAGCACATTTTGATAATGGAAATATATTGGAACGTTTTCTCTTTTAAATTCCATGCTCTATCTAAATCATGAAATATTAATTTTAATTTTACTGTCCCTTTAAGTGACCAATCATACCCACATCGATCGTGTCCAAATTGTTAAATAGTGTGCAATTAAATTATATATAATAATGTTTTGCAGGTGTATGAAACATATTTTGTTAACATACAAATATATATTTGCAGCATTTATATAACACAGTTTGGGGGTTTTTTCCAAATATTTACCATATACTTTTTATATTTTTATGGTGTTTTTAATGTGTTTTATCACTCTATTCTATTTCTGTAAATGCTTACAGGCCATGTGCAGATCGGTCATCCAATGATCCTAGAAAAGTGCAGAAAGAAATGTGCATGTGCAACATGTTACTATAACAATAAGAATAAACTGAGCATGCATAAGTAATTTCACATTAAAAAAATATGTTGTTTGACAGAAACCAAAATGCTACTTCATTAAATACCTCTTTAATTTATAGTTAGACCTAATTAGTCACAATCTAGGCGGGAGATAAGATAAAAGATACTTACCATTTTTGAAGTAGTTTTACAAATAATAATGTATCAGTTGTAAATGTTTGAACACATCTAATTTGCAGTTCAGTACTTTATTGCCTGTATAAACAAGGTTTTTATGAAAAAATACTTTAATGTACTTTAAACATTTTAAAATCTCATGTACAGTACATGGAAGCTACTGATTAAAAATTTGTATTCAAATGAATTGGCATTTAACAAAACTATTAACTTTTGAACTTATATCAGATGAAAAATATTTTAGAGGTTCTCTTGATTTTGCTGAAACTATTCTAAAAAGTACAATTTTGTGCTTGCTTGCGTTTCTTGCGCTTGGCTTTTCACTCTCGTATTATGTTTTGAAAGTAAAAAGTTTATGCTCGAGCGCATGCATACTCACTATAAAAGAAAAACTATCACCTAGATTACGAGTTTTGAGCGCTATAGGGAAAGTAAAGAACGCAACAAAAGTTGTGTTATTTAACCCCCTACAGCGCTGCCATTGCAAGTTTAAAAAAACTCGGCTTGCGCGGGCAATATGGAGATTTTGAGCTCCATACCGCACCAAAAACAAGCAGTGTTTTAACGTGCTTGTGCACGCTTTCCCCATAGACATCAATGGGGAGAGCCGGCAAAAAAAAGTCTAACACCTGCGATTGCAGAAACAAAAGCTCCGTAATGCAGCCCCATTGATGTCTATGGGGAAAAAGAAAATACAGCTTAAACCTAACACCCTAACAAAAACCCCACGTCTAAACACCTCTAATCTGCTGCCCCTGACATCGCCAATGCCTGCCTACAATTATTAACCCCTATACTAAAGTTATTAACCCCTATTCCGCCACACCCCAACATCGCCGCAACTATATTAAAGTTATTAATCCCTATTCCGCCGCACCCCAACATCGCCGCAACTATATTAAAGTTATTAACCCCTATTCCGCTGCTCCCAACATTGCCGCAACTAAATAAAGTTATTAACTCCTAAACATCTGGCCTCCCACATCACTACCACTAAATAAACATATTAACCCCTAAACCTCCAGCCCCCCACATCGCAACAACCTAAGTTAAACTATATTAACCCCTAAACCTAACCCTAATGTAACCCTAACCCTAAACCTAACCTTAACACCCCCTAACTTTAACATAATGTATTTAGATCTAAATTAAATTTACAATTATTAACTAAATAATTCCTTAACTAAATACTGTGAAGTAAAACCTAAGGTAGCTACAATATAAACAATAGTTACATTGTAGCTAGATTAGGTTTTATTTTATTTCACAGGTAAGTTTGTATTTATTTTTTACTAGGTAGACTAGTTAGTAAATAGTTATTAACTATTTACTAACTACCTAGCTAAAATAAATACAAACTTACCTGTGAAATAAAACCTAACCTTACACTAAAACCTAACATTACAAAAAATAAAAAAACGTACCATTACAAAAAAACAAACAAAACAAAATTATCCAAAAAAATAAAGATTATTCCTATTCTAATACCCTTTAAAAAATTAAAACCCATCCCTAAATAAAAAAAAACTAATCTAGAATAAACTACCAAGGGCCCTTAAAAGGGCTTTTTGGGGCCCTTAAAATGGCCTTTTGTAGGGCATTGCCCTGAGTTAAACAGCTCTTTTGCTAAAAAAAATAATACTAACACCCCCTAACACTATACAAACCCCCACCCCCAAACTACCAAGGGCAGTTAAAAGGGCCTTTTGGGGGGCCCTTAAAAGGGCCTTTTGTAGGGCATTGCCCTGAGTAAAACAGCTCTTTTGCTAAAAAAAAATGCAAACACCCCCTAACACTATATAAAAAAAAAAAAACTACCAAGGGCCCTTAAAATGGCCTTTTGGTGGGCCCTTAAAAGGGCCTTTTGTAGGGCATTGCCCTGAGTTAAACACCTCTTTTGCTAAAAAAATAAATACAAACACCCCCTAACACTATATTAACCCCCACCCCCCAAACTACCAAGGGCCCTTAAAATGGCCTTTTGTAGGGCATTGCCCTAAGTTAAACAGCTCTTTTGCTAATAAAACAACACCCGCTAAAAATATACATTACACAAAACAACAAACACATTATGAAAAATAAAACAAATATTCCTATTCTAATACCCATAGAAAAAAACACCCCAACATAAAAAAAATATTCTAGCAATAAACTACCAATGGTCCTAAAAGGCATTGCCCTAAAGAAATAAGCTCTGTTTATGAAATAAAAATTCAAATACCCACTAACATTATAAACCCCCAAACCCACAAAATAAAAAAGAACTATCTAAAAAACCTAAGCTACCCATTGCCCTGAAAAAGTTATTTGTATGGGCATTGCCCTTAAAAGCGCATTTAGTTCTTTTACTGCCCAGACCCTAAACTAAAAAATAAAACCCACCCATTAGACCCTTAAAAAAGCCTAACACTAACCCCTGACGATCCACTTACAGTTTTCAAAGTCCCCCTTGAACGATCTTCATCCCGGATTTAAAATCCTGATCCAGGCAACAAGAAGTCTTCATCCAGGTGGCCTCTTCAATCTTCATCCCGGCAGCATCTTCTATCTTGATTCCAGAGGCGTGGATCGGGTCCATCCTGAAGACATCTGGCGTGGAGCATCCTCTTCATACGATCGCCACTGTACACTGAATATTCAATGCAAGGGACGCGATTCAAGAAAAATTTGAGTCAGCCAATTGTATTTAGAGCTGCTAAAATCCTATTGGCTGTTCAAATCAGCCAATAGGATTTAAGCAGTTCTAATTCTATTCCATATGAAGAGGATGCTCCTGGATCAGGACTTCAACTCCGGGATGAAGTTCGTTCAAGTGGGACTTCAAAAACTGTAAGTGGATCATCAGGGGGTTAGTGTTAGGCTTTTTTAAGGTTTTTTTTGGGTGGGTTTTTGGATAATCTTGTTTGTTATTTTTTTGTAACATAGTATTTTTTTATTCTTGTAATTAGATACTTTGTAGTGTAAGGATTTTGTGTAGTTTAGTTTAATTTAATTGGTAGTTAGTTTATTTTTAGTTTAATTATTATATTAGTGAAATTGGTAGTTTAAATTTAGTTTTTTAATTTGACAGGTAAATTTTAATTTAATTTAATTTAAGCTAGGGAAATTGTAATACATTTTAAGCAAAAGTTAGGGGGTTGTTAGGTTTAGGGGTAGATAGTTTAATTTAGTTTATTTTGATGTGGGGGGCTTTCGGTTTAGGAGTTAATAGTTTAGTTTAGTATATTTCATTGTGGGAGGCTTTTAGTTTAGGGGTTAATAGGTTTAGTATAGTGGCGGCGGTGTATGGCTTAATAACTTTAATATAGTGAGGGTGATGTGGGCGGATGGCAGATTAGGGGTTAATAATATTTGAATAGTGTTTGCGATGCGGGAGGGCGGTTGATTAGGGTTTAATAACTTTAGTATAGTGGTGAGGATGTCAGGGAACGGCAGAATAGGGGTTAATATTTTTTGAAAGTGGCGGCGATTTAGGGAGGTGCAGATTACGGGTTACGAAATGTAATATAGTGTTTGTGTTGCGGGAGGGCCTCTGTTTAGGAGTTAATATGTAGTTTATGGGTGTTAGTGCACTTTTTAACACTTTAGTTATGAGTTTTATGTTACAGCTTTGTAGCGTAAAACTCATAGCTACTGACTTTAGATGGTGTTACAGATCTTGTCTTAGGCTGTAACGCTCGCTTTTTAGCCAGAAGTCAAAACTTGTAATACCGGCGCTACGGGAATCCTATTAAAAAACTTAATTTTTACGAGTGCGGTACTGACTTTGCGTTACAGGCTAAAAGGCTTGCGGTACAGCTATACCAACAAGACTCATAATGGCTGCATTAGGGAAAATGATGCATTATGGGCCACAACGCTGCTATTTGACTCATGACGCACAATTCGTAATCTAGGTGTATGCGAGGTTGTGAACCCCCATAGACTTTAATGGAGCCGAGATTTTTTTAAAAAGCGTAGCACCCAAGTAATACAAACCCATTAACTGTTAGTTAAATGCTCAAATACAGAAGCTTATAAGATATAATGTACATTCTAATATTCGAAAAAAGCAGAATATGTTGTATATTTTGTTAAATATATATTCCTATATATCTGATGGAATTTAAGTTAAATATATATTTACATCGATCTATCTGTATAAATATATATATATATATATAATTATATATAGATATAGATATATACAGATACATATAGGAATAGCTATTTAACCCTTTAAGGACACAGCTTTCAGTTTGCTCAATTGTTTTATGACGGAAAAATTCCGTCATATGTCCTTAAGAGGTTAATAATACATAGAACATATTCCCCTATGTGGAGAACACACTATGAGGCCAATTTAACAAATGTCTTGTGGACCTGATCCGACAGTGCGGATCAGGTCCGCAAGACATCGCTGAATGTGGAGAGCAATACGCTCTCCGTATTCAGCATTGCACCAGTAGCTCACAAGAGCTGCTGGTGCAACGCCGCCCCCTGCAGACTTGTGGCCAATGGGCCGCAAGCAGGGTGTGTCAATCAACCCGATTGTACTCGATCTGGTTGAATTCTGGCGATTCCTGTCCGCCTGCTCAGAGCAAGTGGACAGGGTTATGAAGCAGCGGTCTTTGTGACTCGCCAGAAACACGGGCCGTCAAGCTCCGTTCGGAGCTTGATAGATAGGCCCCTATAACACTTTATTAAATATGAATATTGCATAAATATGATTTTTCATGTTTTGAGCTACTTAACTAAGTGTATACATATGTATTTTTTGTGTTTATATGTGTATATATGTCTGTAAATGCATACATCCACATATAAATACATAAATACACACACATATATATAGACATGTATATTTATGTATCTCTATGTTAGATCCCTTTGCAGGCCTTATATTCTAACAACTGAGACCTCATATCTTTAAGTCCTAATAACTTTATAATGCAATTTTGTTTTGCAATAAAAAAATGTCAGACTGTAATAATATGAGTATAACTGTACTGTTAAATGTATTTATGATGTTTTGTGCAACTTTTTTGTCTCGCGTAACAGTTAACCAGAGCTTTCACTTTGCGCTAATCATTCTAGCGTAAATCACATTTACTTTCAACTCATCATAATACGAGCGGTATTTAACTTGTGCACAAACAAGCGCAAAAAATGATATTGCTCACTCACAACAGTGAGCGTGCTGCACGTAATTTAGCCCTAACTGTTGTGCAAGATATTTATCATTATTAAATATATAAATATCTTCCCTGTCTATTTCACTTCTTTTTTCTTTTTTTAAATGTTGGCATCACAGAGATTGCAAATTGCATCTTGACAGCCTAAAAAATGAAATACGCTGTCTGCTTTTGCTGCTTATTTAGGAACACTTTTATTAGGAACACTTTTATTATTTGTCTTTAATTCTACACAGAGCTTAATTTCTGAGTATCCTGACATCTTTTTAGAGGTTTTACAATAGCTTTTGTTTAATGCTAATCTTCATTATATTTCATTTTACCATTAGCAGTGCCCTGAGACAGCAGTCTACCTCAATAAGTATAAAATACATGACATGCAATACTATAATTATAGTGTCTGGAAACTCTAGTGACCCATTAAAATTGATTTGTATAGTAAGTAAAGATTGTAAGGATAGAGGCAGGTGAGACCTTAATGCCAGCCTGCAGGAATCATTCATTGCCAGCATATGCAGGACAAAAAAAGCATGGTGCAAAAGAGAAAAAATCAATAAGTTTAAACTTCTTACAGGCTGAATTTAATTAAATTATTGTTCTGTAAAAAAATGTATACGTTAATTAAAATACATTCATTATGGTTTGTCTCAATGGGTTTCAATGCAGATATTTAAAAAGGAATTATATTGTAAACTAACATTTTCAAGTTCTAAAAATGTAGCCATATTTTTTAAAGTAATAATAAATTCTTTATGAAATTATTATAAATTGACAAACTACCATAGTTACAGTAATAAAAGTGAATGCAATATCAAGGTATATTTCTACAGGCAGATTTTGATAATAGTAATTATATTCTTGGTTAACAAGTAATATTTTCACTCAAAATATTCTTTAAAAGGTTGACTTAGAACTCTGAAAGCTGTATACATGCACTGCTGTGTAGTAGAGAAAAGATCTTTGCATTGTTTGCAACACAGTTGAGACTGAAAACATTTAGCTAAATCAGCTGTAGAAATAAAACGTGATTGTGTCTAGTATTTTACAATTACTATGGTAGCTTGTCTAAAATGTCAGGTCATAATTAGCAGCAGGATCTGAGGAAAGCTCAGGCATGCACAAAAGAGAAATACAAGATGGGGCACTATAGGGAGCCACCACCGCAGAACAGGGGCTGCAGCTCACGAAAACAATGAGCAAGACTATCAGACAACTAGACACCCACTCTAACCAAGATTCTTCCTGCTATATTCAAAATGTAAAAACAGTGGAGGTGTGTAATTGTGTTTAAATTGCTGGAAAGCTTGCAAGATCCACATTTTTCCTTTCTATTTAAAAATACCTCAAGTGTTGCTATTGGCGTTTGACTTATTTAAACACTTTGAGCTAGGTTACACTTAATTTGTTTCCGCTTGAGCACAAACACTGCTCAAAGTATTAACATGGGTGGGTTAGCGTGCATATTAAGGGCCAGATTACGAGTGGAGCGCTATCCAAACGTGCGCCCGTAAAGAGGCAAATTTGCCCCTTTACGGGGGCACTTTAAATAACCATTCATTACAAATGGCTGGTTAATGCTCCCGCAAGCTCACAGTTTTACTTTGAGCATAGAGCAATTAACCTGAGGTCGGGTTCGCATTGCGCCTCACTTGTAATTCCACGCACAATTATGTGCACTGGTATTACTGATTGGATCGCAAATATCATGCTTACGTAAGATCAATATTGCGCTCTACCGGTAATCTAGAACTAAAAGTTTAAAGAAAATTGTTTGCGAATGAGCAAAACCCAATCCATGCTCACTTCAGGACTTTGGATATCAACACAACATTAACTTCTTTTCCCCATAGACTTCAATGGAACTTACACTAAACCGACACCAAGTTACACATACAGCGCTAAACCCGAAGGTAGAGGCACCATTGTGCATGCAGTATATTAAGGTGAGTCAGGATACTGAGGCTGCCGTGCCTGTTCCCAAACCCCTCAGAATTCCTCAGATACGCAATCTGCTGCATATTTTTTTCTGTCAACCTGTTGACAGCTGAATTCCACCACTGGCCACAATCTGCTAACATGATTTTGTCTTTAGTTGTTGGCTCAGGCTCCCGGATTTTCCATGACAGATTTGTGACGTCCGTCACTGAGCAGCCATGTCTGCCCAGACTGGCGCTTTCATCTTGTGTAAGCAGCTTCTTGAATGCAGTGAAACTGGTTCCAGCAAGAAAATGGAAACTGTTGGGTATGGTTGTTACAGCTGCTTCATGTTTCTTACATTTGTGAGGTGAAGTTAGCATTTTAACCCCTTGGTTACCAGAGAAGGTAAAGCATTGTAACCAAGGGTTTCATGCAACAGTGAAAAAAATGTGTTTATTAAATATAGCTCTAAATTGCTTCTTTCTGTTAAACCAGGATTTCAGGATCTCTCTGGTTGTAAGTGAGTTTAAAGGGACAGTAAGGTCAAAATTAAACTTTCATGATTCAGATAGAGAATGCAATTTTAAATTTACTTCTGTTATCAAATTTTCATTCTCTCGGTGTCTTTAGTACTCTATGGCAGCAAAAAAAGCTAAAAAAAAATGTTTGAATAAGACATGTGCACACTCTTGAGCTCTAATGTGCCAACCTAGTTTTAGAATCTGTTCTGGGTCCTCTACTCTTCTCCATCTATACTTCTTTGCTGGGTAAACTTATCAACATTTATGGATTCAAATATCACCTCTATGCTGATGACACCAAGATCTACCTCTCCAACCCTGCTCTCTCTCCCTCTGTCCTTTCTCATGTCAGCGACTGCTTATCTGGTATTTCTTCCTAGCTGGCCTCTCACCACCTAAAGATTAACATGTCCAAGACTGAGCTCCTTCTTATCCCCCCCTCAAGCTCTACACTGACTTCGGACTTCTCTATCCCTGTTAACGGCATCACCATTTCCCCATTGCCCCACGTCCGCTGCCTCTGAGTCACACTTGACTCAAATCTATCCTTCGTCCCCCATATCCAATCGCTTTCTACATCCTGCCTCAACCATCTACGCAATATTTCCAAAATTCGCCCTTTTCTGAACGCTGACACCACAAAGCAAATCATCCACTCCCTTGTTATCTCCTGACTTGACTACTGCAATAACCTGCTCGCTGGCCTTCCTCTTTCCCGCCTCTCTCCCCTTCAATCCATCCTAAATGCTTCTGCCAGGCTGATCCAACTTTCCCGTTGATCTGTATCTGCTGCACCTCTCTGCGAGTCCCATCATTGGCTCCCCATTCACAACAGAATTAAATTCAAAATCCTCACCCTTACATACAAAGCTCTCACCAACACCGCTCCCCTCTACCTATCCTTTCTAATACACAAGTATACTCCAGCCCGTCCACTAAGATCCAACAATGACCTGCTCCTTGCATCCACAACAATCACCTCCTCTAATGCTAGACTGCAGGACTTCTGTTGTGCAGCACCTACCCTATGGAACACTCTCCCTCGTGCTGTCAGGCTTTGCCCTAATCTGTCTTCCTTTAAATGTTCCCTGAAGACTTTTCTGTTCAGGGAAGCCTACCACCCAACTCAATAATAAATTAATTCCACTTACCTAACATTTCTCTCATCTAACTCTGTATTAACATCTTTCTCAATCTTGCAGTCCTCACCTCCTGTTTCTCAACCGCCTACCCTTCTAGATTGTAACTTCCCAGGGGAATAGGGCCCTCAATCCCTCCTGTATGTGTATATAAAATTTGTCCTGTCTCTTACAAGTCTTGTATTGTTTTATTTAAATGAATGTATCCATGGACAGTGCTGCGGAATATGCTGGCGCTTCATAAATAAAGTATAATAATAATAATTCTTCAATAAAACATACCAAGAGAACAAAGCAAATTTGATAACAGAACAGGGTTAGGCACAGACAAAGGCTGTGGCAGACATTTTCCTAAGTACAGACCTTAGTGAAGGACACCAAGGTACATTTGAAATTAAAAACATTATTTTATAGTGCTTGGTGTTATTATACTGATACATATACCACTGATCCTATAACCAGCCCTCGTCTGGCTATACCCATGTGCCAGTGTCACTACTGTGTCATTATATAGAGCTGGGTGTTATTATACTGATGCAGATACCACTGATCCTATAACCAGCCCTCTTCTAGCTATACCCATGTGCCAGTGTCACTGCTGTGTCATTATATAGCGCTGGGTGTTATTATACCGATGCAGATACCACTGATTCTATAACCAGCCCTCCTCTGGCTATACCCATGAGCCAGTGTTACTACTGTATCATTATATAGTGCTGGGTGTTATTATACTGATGCAGATACCACTGATCCTGTAACTAGCTCTTCTCTGGCTATACCCATGAGCCAGTGTCACTACTGTGTCATTAAATAGTGCTGGATGTTATTATACTGATGCAGATACCACTGATCCTATAACCATCCCTCCTCTGGCTATACCCATGTGCCAGTGTCACTACTGTGTCATTATATAGTGCTGGGTGTTATTATACTAATGCAGATACCACTGATTCTATAACAAGCCCTCCACTGGTTATACGCATGTGCCAGTGTAACTACTGTGTCTTTGTATAGAGCTGCGTGTTATTATACTGAATAGTTTAGTGTTTAGGAGCGCCTATTCAAAGGCTAAGTCTAATGAGGGTATAGACAAAAGTACGTAGTTATATATACCAGCACAAGGAGCCCAAGAGTGTAGAGGATATTTACAAGTTTAATGTAGTATTTAAATTAACAAATTTATTAAGGCAATAGCTTGATGTCTATGGTTGCAAACAGATTTATATAAGCATAAAAGTATATGGATCCATATCACTTAATAAATAAACAATAATTAGAAACATTCACTGGTGTACTGTATCTGATAAAATCAATTTTACAGTCTATGATAAAACTGGTTTGGGTGAAGTCAAAAAGATGTATCAATGATACAGTAAAATACAGTAAAAGATGTACAACTGATACAGTAAAATACAATAAAGTAAAATACAATAAAATACAAAAATAATACAATAAAATACAAAAATAATGCAATAAAATACAGTTTTGTTTTTTATGAGTGACTCTTTTGCGGATTATTGACTTAATTTTGGACACTTTTTGACTTCTCACGAGGGGACTCACACACATTTTTATCACATCCTTCATCAGGCTAAAGACAACATTTCACTTTATTTATTTTTCTAAAAGATTATCACATTTTTACTTTATTTTATTTTTCTAAAAAGATTATCACATTTTTTCACATTTTTTCTCATATTAAATTAGGAAAACATCCTTCACATATATGTTTTTATCCTAGGTCACACGACCTATCCCCATCTGCTGCTTTTTTTACACCATTCCTGTATTTTATTGCATTATTTTTGTATTTTATTGTATTATTTTTGTATTTTATTGTATTTTACTTTATTGTATTTTACTGTATCAGTTGTACATCTTTTACTGTATTTTACTGTATCATTGATACATCTTTTTGACTTCACCCAAACCAGTTTTATCATAGACTGTAAAATTGATTTTATCAGATACAGTACACCAGTGAATGTTTCTAATTATTGTTTATTTATTAAGTGATATGGATCCATATACTTTTATGCTTATATAAATCTGTTTGCAACCATAGACATCAAGCTATTGCCTTAATAAATTTGTTAATTTAAATACTACATTAAACTTGTAAATATCCTCTACACTCTTGGGCTCCTTGTGCTGGTATATATAACTACGTACTTTTGTCTATACCCTCATTAGACTTAGCCTTTGAATAGGCGCTCCTAAACACTAAACTATTCTGTCTAACTCCCTCTTGGGTATCTAGAGACCCTCCCGTTATAGGAGCTAAAGTCCTGTAAGTTAGCGCCGTCGGAAAGACCATACACCACCATGTTATTATACTGATGCAGATACCACTGATCCTATAACCATCCCTCCTCTGGCTATACCCATGTGCCAGTGTAACTACTGTGTCTTTGTATAGAGCTGCGTGTTATTATACTGATGCAGATACCACTGATCCTATAACCATCCCTCCTCTGGCTATACGCATGTGCCAGTGTAACTACTGTGTCTTTGTATAGAGCTGCGTGTTATTATAGTGATGCAGATACCACTGATCCTATAACCATCCCTCCTCTGGCTATACCCATGAGCCAGTGTCACTACTGTGTTATTATATAGTGCTGGGTGTTATTATACTGATGCAGATACCACTGACCCTATAACCAGCCCTTGTCTGGCTATACACATGTGCCAGTGTCACTACTGTGTCTTTGTATAGAGCTGCGTGTTTCATGATTCAGATAAAGCATGCAATTTTAAGCAATTTTCAAATTTTTCTCCTATTATCAATGTTTCTTCATTCTCTTGGTATGCTTTGTTGAATGAGCAGCAATGCACTATTGGTTGCTGACTGAACACATGAGCTAATGACAATCAGTATATCAGTATATTTATGCAGCCACCAATAAGCCGCTAGAACCTAGGTTCTTTGCTGCTCCTGAACTTTCCTAGATAAACCTTTCAGCGAAGGATAACAAAAGACAGAAGCAAATTAAATAATACAAGGAAATGGGAAAGTTGTTTAGAAATTATATCTATCTGAATCATGAAAGAAAATTTTTGGGTTTCATGTCCCTTTAAGTATTTTTGTACAATATAACAGAAGTGGAACACATTAACAGATCAGTCATATTGTGTTCTTGACAATCGGAATCATATACTTCAGTTAAGCGTGCACAACACAGAGCAGTAGCTGTACATTTTGCAGGGGCTGCATTTCACTCTATTATTCCTGGGGGCTTTTTTATATTATTATACTAGTATGACACTCTTGCGAATACATGATCTCTAGTATGACACTCTTGCGAATACATGATCTCTAGTATGACACTCTTGCGAATACATGATCTCTAGTATGACACTCTTGCGAATACATGATCTCTAGTATGACACTCTTGCGAATACATGATCTCTAGTATGACACTCTTGCGAGTACATGATCTCTAGTATGACACTCTTGCGAGTACATGATCTCTAGTATGACACTCTTGCGAGTACATGATCTCTAGTATGACACTTTTGCGAATACATGATCTCTAGTATGACACTCTTGCGAGTACATGATCTCTAGTATGACACTCTTGTGAGTACATGATCTCTAGTATGACACTCTTGTGAGTACGTGAACTCTAGTATGACACTCTTGCGAGTACATGATCTCTAGTATGACACTCTTGTGAGTACATGATCTCTAGTATGACACTCTTGTGAGTACGTGAACTCTAGTATGACACTCTTGCGAGTACATGATCTCTAGTATGACACTCTTGTGAGTACATGATCTCTAGTATGACACTCTTGTGAGCATGTGAACTCTAGTATGACACTCTTGTGAGTACGTGAACTCTAGTATGACACTCTTGCGAGTATGTAAACTCTGGTATAACACTCTTGCGAGTTTGTGAACTTTGGTGTGACACTCTTGCTAGTATGTGAACTCTGGTATGACACTTTTGCGAGTATGTGAACTCTAGTATGAAACTCTTGTAAGTACGTGAACTCTAGTATTAAACACTTGCGAGTAAGTGAACTTTAGTATGACACTCTTGTGAGTATGTGAACTCTGGTATGACACTCCTGCGAGTATGTGAACTCTGGTATGGCACTCTTGTAAGTATGTGAACTGTAGTATGACACTCTTGCGAGTAAGTGAACTTTAGTATGACACTCTTGCGAGTATGTGAACTCTGGTATGACACTCTTGAGAGTATGTGACCTGTAGTATGACACTCTTGCGAGTACTTGAACTCTGGTATGACACTCTTGTGAGTATGTGAACTCTGGTATGACACTCTTGCGAGTATGTGAACTGTAGTATGACACTTGCGAGTACGTGAACTCTAGTATGACACTCTTGCAAGTATGTGAACTCTGGTATGCCACTCTTGCGATTATGTGAACTCTGTTATGACACTCTCCTGAGTACTAAGCAGCAGCCTCATCTCCTTGCTATTCCATCTTTATGTCTTTTGCGCATGTGTGAAAGTGACTTGCAACTTAAAGAAATAGTAGAGAAATACCACAATCTGTGATGTCAAGCTGGATATTTTATTTTTATTTTAAAATACACATTAGAATTTAGTTATTGCATTATAAAATAAATGTTTACAATGTATACAAAACTATAAAATACCCCTATACTTACTTAAAAAAAACTAACTACTTAGTACCTAATCTTACATTTTTAAAACAAAAAACTAACACTACTAAAAATACAAAAAAACTAACATTACACAAAATAAAAAAAACATAACATTGCATAAAATAAATTAAAACCATAAATAAAAACCCCTAACATTACAAAAATAAAAAAAGTCTAAGATTACATAAAATTAAAAAAAAATTAACTTAACAAAAACTAACAATAGTCTAAGAATACAGAAAATAAAAAAGTAATTACCAAAAAAATAAAAATATTAATCCTATTCCAACACCCCCCTCAAAAAAAAAAAAACACCCCAAAATAAGAAAAAGCCCTATTCTAAAACTTTTAAGGGTATTTGGTAGTTTAGTTTTAGAATAGGGCTTTTTCTTATTTTGGGGGCTGTTTTTTGTGGGGGGTTATTATAATAGGATTAATATTTTTGTTTTGTTAACTACTATTTTATTTTCTGTATTCTTAGACTTTTTCAATTTTTTGTAATGTTAAGGTTTTTTATTTTCTGTAATTTTTTTTCTGTAATTTTTTAATTTTTTATTTCTAGTAATGTTATTTTTTTTTATTTTTAAAGGTAAGATTAGGTTTGTATTTCCTTTTACAGGTAATTTTCTTTAAGTTAGGTAGGATTTTTTTATAGGAACTTTAGGGGTATTCTAATTTGGGTTAAAGGGCCATGAAACCCACATTTTTTCTTCCATGATTTAGAAAGAGAATGTAATTTTAAACATCTTTCTAATTTACTTATATTATCAAATGTGTTTTATTCTCTTGATATTCTTTGCTGAAAAGCATATCTAGATATGCTCAGTAGCTGCTGATTGGTTGCTGTACATGGAAGCCTCATGTGATTGGCTAACCATGTGCATTGCTTTTTCTTCAACTAAGGATATCTAAAAAATGAAGCAAAATAAATAATAGAAGTAAATTGCAATGTTGTTTAAATTTCTAGTCTCTATCTGAATCATGAAAGAAAGATTTTGGGTTTAATGGCCCTTTAAGTTAGGTGGTGTTAGGTTAGGGGTTTTAGATGTTAGTTTATTACTTTGAGTTGTGGGGATGGCAGTTTAGGGGTTAATAGTTTATTTAGATCATTTGTGTTGTGAGGGGATGGCAGTTTAGAGGTAGGGATGGGCGAATGTTTCTAAAAATTCAAAATATAAAACAAATTTTGATACATTCGTTCGTTCAAATCAAATTTCAAATGTTTATATAAGATTCTAACATTCTATTTTCGACTCTTCATTTTCAAATTTTTCAATAAAATTTGAAAATATTTGTTTGAATAATAGAATGTTTAGCTATGTATTCATTCAATTTCGAAATGTAATATTCAAATTTGAATGTGACATTCAAATTCTAAATAGTATTTCTAGTCTACAACTGTGTTTAATAAATGTAATATTCTAATTCGAATGCTACATTCGAATGTCACATTCGAATTTGAAATAGTATTTCTAGTCTAATACTGTGTTTTAAATGTAATATTTGAATTCAAATGTGACATTCGAATTTGAATGTCACATTCGAATTTGAAATAGTATTTCTAGTCTAATACTGTGTTTTTTAAATGTAATATACAAATTTGAAAATGACATTCAAATTCGAATGTGACAGTATTTCTAGTTTACAACTGTGTTTAATAAATGTGATATTCGATTTGAATGTGTTATTCGATTTGAATGTGATATTCGATTCAAATGTGACATTCGAATTCGAAATAGTATTTCTAGTCTAATACTGTGTTTTATAAATGTAATATTTAAATTCAAATGTGATATTTGATTCAAATGTGATATTCAATTTGAATATGACATTCGAATTTGAAAGTGTTTCTAGTTTACAATTGTGTTTTATAAATGTAATATTCGAATTTGAAAGTGACATTCAAATTCGAATGTGACATTCGAATTCAAATGTGACATTCGAAAACTGTAAATAACATTTGAAATTCGAATTTTTAAGAATATTCGTTATTATCAACATTCTATTATGTAAATCGAATTTCTACAATAACATTTGTTCTAACATTCGAATTCGAATATAAACATATTCGCCCATCCCTATTTAGAGGTTAATAGTTTATTTAGATTGTTTGCATTGTGGGGGATGGTGGTTTAGGGGTTAATAGTTTATTTATACTGTTTTTTATGGGTTGGTGGCGGTTTAGGGGTTAGTAGTTTATTTAGATTGTTTGTGTTGTGGGGGATGGCTGTTTAGGAATTATTTGACTAGGGGCTTATGGTAGAGTGTAAGGTTCTTTACTTTTTTTTCATCCATTGATTTCTATAGGGAATGCGAAAATGCAATGTAGTTTGCACGAGTAGGGTGTTAGGTTTTTTTCCCCACTTTTTGTCTCAATTGATTTCTATGGGGGAATACATGCATGCGCATGCAAAAACTCGTTAGAATTTTTGCGCTTTTCAGGTTAACGGTAGCGCAAAATACTTTTTTTTAACTTGTAATACAAGCGCATCCCGTCAAACGCAAAAAGCTTAACGCTAGCAGTGATTTTGCGATCACTGGGAAAAAAAATTACACCACTTGTAATCTAGGCCATAATGTGAGTGTGTCTAAACCAACTACTTTATTGTTATAATAAATCGGAAAATGAAAACATGTGTATGTTTACATTTACACACAAGAATACACTCTAATGCGTGAACACTTGCACGTGTGCACACAAATGACATGATCCTTTGGGTTTCAAGTCTTTTATATTGACATTCAAGTTTGTGTTTACTAGAGTATCTTTGCCACATTAACTTTTGACAGACACAACTAATGAAACGTGCACAAAACACTATCGATGCACAACTTGCTAACATTTTGAGGTATGGTTTGTATCTATTGGTCCCAGTAACTGCATAATCGAAAGTTGTTAGGAAAAGCCTTAAAGGGACCTAAAACCCAGACTTTTTCTTTCATGATTCAGATGGTGCATACAATTTTAAGAACTTTACAATTTAATCCTTTTATCAAAGTTGCTTCATTCTCTTGATATATTTTATCTATCCGAACACATTGGGGAGCCAATAACATTTAGGTGTAGCCACCAATCAGCAGCTAGCTCCCAGTAGTGCATTGCTGCTCCTAAGCATACTTTTCAGCAAAGGATACAAAGGAAATTATATACTAGAAGTAAAGTGGAACGTTGTTTAAATGTGTATGTTTTATGTGACTTATGAAAACAAATGTTGGATTTCGTCTCTTTAATGCAATTTCACAAGGATGTAATGTATGTTCAATAAACCTAGTAACATCATTCAAAAGACACACAAAATTTCTGATGAGGGGGCTTTTTTTTAATAGAATGTTTTATTTTTTAACTTAACATTTGTGGTGTACGCTCTAGTTTTGCAGAGATTTAACGGTTGCCCTCTGCAAGGTTTAATTTAAAGGGACAGTAAAGTTAAAATTTAACTTCAAGGGACACTTAAAACAAAATTAAACTTACATGATTCACATACAGCATGCAATTATTTTTTTATGATCTTTATTTACAGCCAACAATGTATACAACAGCATGCAATTTTAAACAACTTTTCAATTTACTTCCAATAACAAAATGTGCAGTCTTTTTATACAGAATATATGTAAATGCATTTGTGATTGGCTGATGGCTGTCACATGATGCAGCGGGAGTGGAAAAAGATATAACTTTGAAATTTGTCAGAAAAAAATCTACTACTCATTTCGAGTTCAGACTAGGGGGCAGATTTACTAAATGTAGAGCGGAAAGATTCGCTATAGCAAATCATGTCCGCTCGACATCACTAAATGCTCGTGCAATGCTGCCCCCTGCTCACTGGTGGCCAATTGACCGCTAGCAGGGGCTGTCAATTATCCCGATCATAAAGGTGGTGGAGAGGTTAAGAAGCAGCCGTCTTATCAACGCTGCACTCGCTGCTTCATAAATGGAGCCCTAAGTGCTATTGCATTTTCTTTTTTATTATGCATTTATTGATTAGGCAAATATACTGAATTTACTGGTCCCTTAAATGGATTGGCTAGAGTATGCAATTTTAAACAACTTTCCAATTTGCTTCTATTATCAATTTTGCTTAACTCTCTTGTTATCCTTTGTTAAAGAGTAATCCTAAGTGAGCTCAGGAGTGTGTGTGTGTCTTTAGCCATTTGGCAGCAGTGTTTGCAAAAAAATTTATACCAAGGAAATACAAAGATGCAAACACTGCTGCCATAGACTGCTAAAGACACATGCATGCTTGTAAGCTATTATCAGCCTATCTAGATTTACTTTTCAACAAAGGATACCAAGAGAGTAAAGCACTTAAAATAATAGAAGTAAATTGTAAATGTGTTTAAATTTGCATGCTCTATCTGAATCATTAAAGTTTACTTTTGACTTTACTGCCCCTTTAAACTATTATTGTATGTGTAGATGCATGTGGAGGGGGGCGTCACTTTACCTCTAACCACACCAAGAACCTTATTGATATTGACAAAGCTTCAAAAGCTCACAGTTAGATGGTATGCACTTCTATACTGAATAACTCAGTAGTATTCACAGCACCCTATTCGGCAAATAGTTATCTTTATAGGAAAAAAAGGGAATTTATAAGTGGAATTCCCTTTGATGAAGTATTGTAAGCAAAAAGAAAACTTTTTATGTGTGTTAGCTTTAAAAATGCTTTAAAAAAGCACACAACATTAAAAGAACATTGTATTTTAAAAATGAATTACTCTAATTTGTTAAAGCATTTGATTTTTTTGCATTACTGACCCTTGATAACTATCTATTTAACCTTTCAAATGAGTTAGATATGTAAAGTCCTACTAGGGAGCTGCAAGCAATACAACAACCAAGAATAACTTGGATTTCACCAAATCAAGAGTGTCAGTAGCACATCCCTGGCAATCCCATGTAAGTGCTGTTCAGTAGCTGCAGTCTCAGATAACTTATGTGCCTCACTCCTTTCCCATATAGTTATCAAATGGCAAAAAGATGATATTCTAACACATTAAAGCATATCATTGTTTTTGCATAAGATATAGGTTTTTTTTGTTTTTGTTTTTTAAATGATACATAGAAACTAATTGCATTATTCACTTTCTTCTACAGAATTTTTTTTATTAGCCTTTTCTTTTCTGGTAAAGAGGTTTTATTGATGACATTTTATCCAGTTATTTCTGCTTCCACATTATTAAATTTGCTGTTTCTTTAGCAGTTTATGTCTTTCAGTGACATATCTAGAACAAGACACTTACTGCATGTATATAATCGCTCTTCTCAATTGTTTTTCCCCTCTAATCAAATTATAATTCACAGCCAATTGCTTGTTCCATTATGCATGTTTGCTCTGTCACCAGTAATGCCTTAATGTCCAGCAATGTGTTCTATACACATAACTTGTTTTTCTTCTGGATTTATGTGGATATTGATTACAAGCACCTTGACTCTTTTGTTATTATCAATACATCTAGCCTGAAACTCATAACTAGGAGGCTGTTGATAATGTAATGGAATCATGCTTTCTTCTAAAGTCGTAGTGAAATCCTCTTGTTATGGAGGATTCACTTTCTTTTTTACCCTCTTGAAGACCTGCTTTGTTTCTCTGCAGGTGGCAGTCATCTTTATTTGACAAAATTGATTGTTCTTGCTGCCTCATGCAGAGTGAAACCTTTCTGCTTGTAGTCAAGTGAACATCATCATGAACATATGTATCTCTATAAGTTTACTTTAGGGTTAATAGATTTACTAAAATGTTCTCTTTATTGTTTAAATTGCAGTAATATTAGAAGTTACTGAGCTGTGCCTCATTCAAAGTGCAGTATTTATACTCAAAGCAATCTTCTAAAAGGCAATATAAATTCAACATAAGTAATGATGATAGCGCAGTTCCCGATGCACTATATTGCTGGATGGACTGCATTTACATTAGCGCGCAACTTGATATTACAAGTCCATTGTAAGCCATGTTAACCAGAGAAGAGTTAGTGTAGACAACTTTGCTTGAGCGCAACCTATGCTTTCAATGGATATCGCAACCATGCTAACTTGCACTGGTATTACAAGTTGAAAGTTATAGTTTGCACTACAGTGCAAGCTGCAACTGAGCTAGAATATTTAGCCCGGTTTGAGACCAGTAAGTACTTACACATGTATGCACTTATTTACACACACACACACACATACTTTAAATTACTATGTCCTTCACTTAGAAGAAAATGTTATTTTAAAATATATATTTCTATATACAATATCTAGCTATCCATATATATTCAAATAGATATATAGCTATGTAATTTACAAAAAAATACATATGAATATAAATAGAAATATATATTTAAAATATAAAGAACATTTATCTTCTAAGTGAAGAATATAGGTATTTAAAGTATTGCTAATGCGCCTACTGCTTTAGGACAGTTGGTCTCGCACACCTTCGAGATAGCATACGATCGCTTAAAAAAGGCTTTTTTATCGTGCTCCATAAGTTCTATGGGTATAGGGAGTTAGTGCAATAGCGATATCTAATACAGATGTTAGCTCACCTGAATCTTGAGCTAAATTTTAAATTTCACCTTTTAATATCATCTCTAACAGGGTAGGTAAAAATGTGTCGCTCAACTTGTATTCTAGGCCACTATGTTATTCTATGATATCGTTCCTCCAGGACCGTACTATTACGACCTATCTTCTGGCTGCAGACTTCCTGGAATAGCGAGGTCAGCTATAAAAAAAAAAATCCACATTCAAAGACCAGCGATTATTAAGGGGTTAAAATCCTTTTCCAACCATTTTGATTTTATCAGCAGTAATACAATGGAACAAGGTTTATGTTAAATCAGGTAGAAAATTGTTGCAAAATGAAATTGTAAAGTACACTCCTATGTGTGGTCCAGAATAACTAAGAAAAGTAAGCAGTGGGATACTACATTAGAATTCAGCTCTTTGCTTTTTAAACTCCAGGATGGTTTGTTGTGTAGATTTAACAAGGCTGTAAACTGCATCAATTAGCATTTGCATTACCTTCTAAACCAGATACTATTGTTTTTATTTAAATTCCCAGTAGTAAAACAGCTAAATATAGGCACTTCTCCTATTTATTCTGTTACAAATTAACCTGAAAACAGATAAACTTCCCCTGTATCTAATATTATTTTAGTTCTACTAATAATGTAACAAGTCTTATATTCAAGACTATGGAGTCTATTCCAATCTTTCTGATTTTTTTTTTTTCAATATAAAAAATCTGAATAACAAAGAGGTGACTGTCTTTCTGAGATAAACACAGCCTTGCTTGATAACTAACACAACATTCAATCTACATTTTGCCCACAACAGCACTCTGAATGGACGATAATGGTTGTTGATTAACAAACACCGGAACTGATACATCAAACAAAACGCAAATCTAAAATGGCAGATTCAAGCTCTTTTTGCCTTAAATTACATCCCTAATGCCTCCACAGAAACAAATTCTGTTCTTTTTTTAATCTATATAAATAAATGATAATAATAATAATAATAATAATAATAATAATAATAATAATAATAATAAATAAATTATAATAATAGTAACATGGCTTCACCTGTGAGTAATTCAGTTTATTGAAAGTTAATAGGGTTAATTGATATTTTTATACTTGAGCGCAATTGTTATTTACGCTAATTCAACACTTTAACATACAGATAATTGATAGAAAAAAAATGAATATAGGTAAACAGCAGAAAACATAATGAGTCAAGTTGAACAAAAAAGACCCCGTAAGTTTCCATGAGATCTGTTGCCGTCATCTGGTAAATTTTCTTTAACAACAATAGTGCATATTAATGATTTATTAATACAAAGTGTATATAAAGCCTAACGAAAAATAGCACCTCTGGGTAATTGTAATCAAAGAATAATTGAACTAATATAACATCTTCAGCAACATAAAGTTTTAATTTTAATTCTTCAAATTTTCTCTAGGCTCATTTGCATCTAATACCCCGGATATGATCCTATACTTTTATTTGTAAAACATTAACTATATTATATATTTGTGATTGCCATTCCGTTATCGTTGGGGCTCTTTTCTGTTTCCAAAGACTTGGTATTATCTGTTTGGCCCTATTCAAAAGATTATATAATGCTCTATCATATACAGTTGATAATTTTAATATTGGTTTATATAATAAAATTGTTATAGGTTCTAAAGGTAGAGAAGAGTAAAAGGCGTGCAACAGCACTACACTAAGATTTGGGAGTTGCTTTAATAAAAGGAACAATGTATTGTCCTGAGCTTGAGTGCTTATGCATGAACTGACTTTGGAAAATTGTCAACATAGAAGTTGGGCAAAAGTATGCATCTATATAGCACTTCACTCTCCCTTAGATTGTTTAAAGTAACATCATAATCGAAGGTTGTGGTGAAGTGATGTGTTTAAAATTTAACCTTTATTGGTTTTATTAAAATTGCAAAACAAACACAACATAACATTTAAAAAAATATCCATACACGGTAGCAGAGCTATTGTTCCACTGGTCTAAATTTTATTGTGTTTTTTAAATGTTATGTTGTGTTTGTTTTGCAATTTTAATAAAACCAATAAAGGTTAAATTTTAAACACATCACTTCACCACAACCTTCGATTATGATGTTACTTTAAACAATCTAAGGGAGAGTGAAGTGCTATATAGATGCATACTTTTGCCCAACTTCTATGTTGACAATTTTCCAAGGTTCTAAAGGTAGTTGTACTGATAGTAATCTATTTATCTCTGTTATTATTAAAGACCAATAATTAGATATTATTGGGCATAACCACCATATATGTAACAACGTACCTATCTCTCCACATTCTCTCCAACATTTTTCAGAGGAATTAGGGAATATTGCTTTAATCCTATTAGGGGATGAATACCAACACATTAGTCATTTATAGTTTGTTTCTTGTATCCCAGCTGATATTGAAGCTTTGGCATGACGCTGAAAAATTATATTCCATTCTTTCCTTGTAGGGGGTGTTATAAGATCTTGGGACCACACTTTAGTATATGATAGTAACTCTGAGATTGTAGTTGTCATTATTATTTTATATATAAGTGATAGTTTTGTTGGTAAGTTCCCTGAACAAAGTAATTCAAAAAGGGGATCTTTGTCTAGTTAAATCCTGTTTCTTTGTATGTGTAGTTAAGAAGTAGAAATTCTACTTTTAGATTATTTCCATTCATAAATATGTAGAATGGTAGTGAATCATCCAAAGTTTGTATATTAATTTCTCCTATATATTCGCTAAATTATATAGATTCATCCAATATAATAGGTGTAAGTGGGGATGGAATTGTTGAAATTTGATTTTTAAGTTTAAGAATGATTTTTCATGTTCTTAACAGTTTTCTTGCATTATTTTAGGCCATGTTTTTATTGATAGCCAACATTTACCTCCTAATTGTCTAAATTGTATTAAATTATGCTCTAATTGTACCCATTCTTTCTGTTTTATATTTTTGCACCAATCAACTATTCTTTGTAGTATTGACACGCTCCTAAATTTCAATAGACAAGGTACCCCCAGCCCCCTTTATCCTTAGGAAGGTAAAGGGTTATTTTAGATACTCTTGGGGCAGTTCCAAGCCATATATATTTATTTAATAGAGATTGATACTTAGTAATATAAGAAATAGGTAGAGGAATTGGCAATGTCTGAGATAAATATAGCAATCTCGGTAAGATAGTTATTTTCACAACTTGGATTCTGCCTAGCCAGGAGAGAGGTCTATTTTTCCATCTGTTAATTTCTATTTGAGTTTATTTAAACAGTTTGTCATAATTTAATTTAAAGGTACACTGAACCGAATTTTGTTCTTTCGTGATTCAGATAGAGCATTCAATTTTAAGCAACTTTAAAATTTTCTCCTATTATCAATTTTCTTTGTTCTCTTGCTATCTTTATTTGAAAAAGAAGGCATCTAATCTTTTTTTGGTTTAGAACTCTGAACAGCACTTTTTTATTGGTAGATTAATTTATCCACCAATCAGCAAGAACAACCCAGGTTGTTCACCAGAAATGGGCCGGCATCTAAATTTACATTCTTGCATTTCCAATAAAGATACAAAGAGAATGAAGAAAATTTGATAATAGGAGTAAATTAGAAAGTTGCTTAAAATTTCATACTCTATCTGAATCACAAAAGAAAAAAATTGGGTTCAGTGTCCCTTTAACTAGTTCATTTTGATTATTCGCTATGGTAATTCCCAAATATTTTATGGTATTTGAATTTATTTTTAAATTAGTGTTTTGGGTAATTAACTGAAGGTTATTTTTATCTAGTCCATAGCTCAAACGATTTCGAATGATTTATAGAAAAATTTGAAAATTTGCCATAAGTTTTAGGTGTAGTTAGAACTGCAGGGATAGATTGAGCTGGTTCAGAAAGTGTAAAAAGGTCGTCATCTGCATACAATTAAATTTTAAAATTCATATTTCCTATATTAATTATCATTTTGCCTAATTTTGGATGCCATAACTTTGATTGCTAGTGCAAATAGTAGGGGTGATAATGGGCACCCTTGTCGTGCGCCATTATCTATATTAAACGGTGCTAATAGAGAATTATTAAATTTAACAGTTGCATAAGGAGCTTTATATAAAGAAAAAATGCATTCTACAAATAATTTACTAAAGCCAAATTGATATAAAGTAAAGCGCAAAAATTGCCAATTAAGCCAATCGAAAGCTTTTTCCACATCCATTGCTAAAATAACAGATGGAACACCTTTGTTCTTCACAAATTCTAAAATCTGTATGACTTTATTAGTACTGTCCCGTGCTTCTCTCCCTGGGATAAAACCCACTTGATTAAGATGGATAAGATAGGGTAGAAAATTATATATTCTAGTAGCTAAAAAATTTCCATATATCTTTATGTCTAAATTTAGTAGAGAAATAGGTCTGAAATCACTTGGGGATTCCATTCATTTTCCCAGTTTTGGAATAACAGCTATTCTAGCTTCTAACATACTTGGTGGAAAGGGGTTACCTACGTCTATTTGTTAAAAAACAGTAGATGAAGAATAAGTATTTTCTGAAAGATTTTATAATATTTTGCAGTTAAGCCATCTGGGCCAGGGCTTTTGCAAACTTTTAGATTTTTGATAGTATCTGTTAATTCTTTAGTTGTTATTAGTTGATCTAACACATTTTTCATATCTATTAAAAGAGATGGTAGACCTGCCTTTTGAATATATTCGTTGCATTCTTTTACAAAATCTTCCAAAAAAGATTTGTCTTGTAGATTATATAGTTCTGAGTAATAATTACTAAAGATTTGTCCAATATCGTTAATAGTCTTAACAGTTTTCCCTTCTTTACGGCTAGATTTAGAGTTTTGTCGGTAAAGACCCGCGTAGCTAACGCAGCTTTTATTCCTACCGCTGCTTCCAAACAACGCTGGTATTGAGAGTTGTCTGAAGGGCTGCGTTAGGCTCCAAAAAGGGAGCGTTGAGCCGAATTTACCGCCACTTCAACCCTCAATACCAGCATTGCTTACGGTAGCGGTAAGCTGGCCAAACGTGCTCGTGCACGATTCCCCCATAGGAAACAATAGGGCAGTTTGGGCTGAAAAAAACCCTGCAAAAACCCTGCAGCTCCTAACGCAGCCCCATTGTTTCCTATGGGGAAACACTTTCTAAGTCTGCACCTAACACCCTAACATGAACCCCGAGTCTAAACACCCCTAACCTTACACTTATTATCCCCTAATCTGCCGCCCCCGCTATCGCTGACCCCTGCATTACACAATTAACCCCTAATCTGCAGCTCCGGACATCGCCGCCACCTACATTATCCCTATGAACCCCTAATCTGCTGTCCCCAACATCGCCGACACCTACATAATATTTATTAACCCCTAATCTGCCCCCCCAATGTCGCCGCCACCTAACTTCAAGTATTAACCCCTAATCTGCTGGCCGGACCTCGCCGCTACTATAATAAATGTATTAACCCTTAAAGCTAAGTCTAACCCTAACCCTAACACCTAATCTAACGAAATAAATTAACTCTTACTAACTAAAGTATTCCTATTTAAAACTAAATACTTACCTGTAAAATAAACCCTAATATAGCTACAATATAACAAATAATTACATTGTAGCTATTTTATGATTTATATTTATTTTACAGGCAACTTTGTATTTATTTTAACTAGGTACAATAGCTATTAAATAGTTAATTTAATAGCAACCTAGTTAAAATAATTACAAAATTACCTGTAAAATAAATCCTAACCTAAGTTACAATTAAACCTAACACTACACTATCATTAAATTAATTAAATAAATTAACTACCAATACCTACAATTAAATACAATTAAATAAACTAAACTAAATTAAAAAAAACCACTAAATTACAGAAAATAAAAAAATATTACAAGAATTTTAAACTAATTACACATAATCTAAGCCCCCTAATAAAATAAAAAAAAACAAAATAATAAAAGTCCCTACCCTATTCTACATTACAAAGTAATCAGCTCTTTTACCAGCCCTTAAAAGGGCTTTTTGCGGGGCATGCCCCAAAGTAATCAGCTCTTTTGCCTGTAAAAGAAAATGCAACCCCCCCAACATTAAAACCCACCACCCACATACCCCTACTCTAACCCACCCAAACCCCCCTTAAATAAACCTAACACTACCCCCCTAAAGATCTCCCTACCTTGAGTCGTCTTCACCCAGCCGGGCCGAAGTCTTCATCCGATGGGGCAGAAGAGGACATCCAGACTGGCAGAAGTCTTCATCCTATCTGGGCAGAAGAGGACATCCAGACCAACAGACATCTTCATCCAAGCGGCATCTTCTATCTTCATCCATCCGGAGCGGAGCCATCTTCTTCCCAGCCGACGTGGATCCATCCTCTTCAACCAACGCCTACTCGCCGAAAGATGGTTCCTTTAAATGACGTCATCCAAGATGGCGTCCCTCGAATTCCGATTGGCAGACATCTTCATCCAAGCGGCATCTTCTATCTTCATCCATCCGGAGTGGAGCGGAGCCATCTTCTTCCCAGCCAATGCGGATCCATCCTCTTCAACTGACGCCTACTCACCGAATGAAGGTTCCTTTAAATGACGTCATCCAAGATGGCATCCCTCAAATTCCTATTGGCTGATAGGATTCTATCAGTCAATTGGAATTAAGGTAGGAAAAATCTGATTGGCTGATTCAATCAGCCAATCAGATTCAAGTTCAATCCGATTGGCTGATCCAATCAGCCAATCAGATTGAGCTTGCATTCTATTGGCTGATCGGAACAGCCAATAGAATGCGAGCTCAATCTGATTGGCTGATTGAATCAGCAAATCAGATTTTTCCTACCTTAATTCCAATTGACTGATAGAATCCTTAGTTCATGTACATAGGATTTAAGGCTCTTCTTTTTAAGGGTCCATGCTAATAATTTTTTGGATTTATTACCTTCATTAAAAAATGTCCTCCTTAAATAGAAAGCTGATTTCAAGCTTGTTGATTTAACTGGCTTTGTAATAACTGCCTAGTGTCTGTCAGTTGTTTTAATATATTATCATCCTTGGGATATAGTTTATGTAGATTATCTAATCTCGATAGATCCGAAGTTAAGGAGTTATATTTTTCCCTTTTTAGTTTTTTCAAATATGCGTTAAACTTTATAATAATAATATAACGTTTATGTGTTTCCCATAATGTTGATGGAGTCACATCCGATGATTTGTTTATACTAAAAAATTCTTGAAGTGACATAGAGAGTTTCTGTATAATGACTGGGTCAGACAGCAGAAAGTCATCTAATCTCCACAAAAAGGGAGTATTTGGTTTAGTAGGCCAATCTAAAGAGATTATCATTGCTGAGTGATCTGACCATGATGTATGACTAATATAAGCCTTATTAATAAACTGTAAACTATTCTGATCAAGAAATATATAATCAAGACGTGAATATGTTTTGTTTGGATATGACAAGAAGGAGTAGTCTCTTTTATTGGGGTTAAGATATCTCCATGAATCATATACATGTCTCTTAGCAAAAATAGACCAAATAGTTTTAAGTGTTTTTTGAGAGACTGTGGATTTTGATGTGGATGAATCTAACTTTGGATCAAAAGGGAAATTTAAATTTCCTCCTAAAATGAACATTCCTTGAGTAAAGTCTAATATTCTATTAAATACATTTTTGAAAAAAATCAATATTAGTTTGATTAGGTGCATATATATTTATAATTGTCACTAAATTCCCAAACAATAACCCCTTTATTGCCAAATATTTACCCTCTTTATCTTCATCTACCTTATGTAACAAAAACGGTATCTCTTTCTTAAGTATAATAATGACCACTCTCTGTCTAGAATTGAACAAAGTATGATAATGGCTGTCAAAGTTAGTTTAAAAATATTTTGGCTCTTCATTCTGTCTAAAGTGTGTCTCTTAAAGCATCAGGGTATCCGTCCCTCTACGCTTGAAATCTAGAAATGCCTGTTTCCTTTTTTGGGGTATATTAAAGCCCTTTACATTCTGTGTAATTAAAGTTAATTGTTGTTTATTAGTTTGAGCCATATTCTAGGTTAAAGTGAGAATTTTGTATTCTATATTGCTGAGGATGTCTAAACATTTGATTGAAAAATAAGTACATAACTAGTATTGGTATATATCTGCTATAATCATATAACATACAGTTCAACGTTATTCTGGCCATTCCAGATAGTTGATATGTCATATAACTTATACCCTAGAATAAAAAATAATAAAACACTATAAATGACTTAAAAAAGAAGCCAAAACTGCATCTCTCAATGAGAGTGAAGTAAGGGAAGGACCTTGGAGACCATTTTCTTTGTTGGTTATTTAAACTAGATCAATACGAAATAAGAACTTATGGTGACTTTCATATTTCACATATTATAATTTTCAAATATCTATTATACATATGGTTATTTAATATATATCTAGCATATTCAGACAAGTCATGTCTACTTTTTAACGAACAAAACAATGCAGAGTAAATAAAAAAAACTGTACCTCTCCGAAATCTTCTGCTAGACTGGATAACAATAAAGTTATATGTCTCTTAAGGAATCTTCTCTTTCCCTATTTGG
This sequence comes from Bombina bombina, assembly GCF_027579735.1. Taxonomy (NCBI): domain Eukaryota; kingdom Metazoa; phylum Chordata; class Amphibia; order Anura; family Bombinatoridae; genus Bombina; species Bombina bombina. Next base: position 441,145,085 of record NC_069504.1, read on the forward strand.
TTGAACTCCTGTGTCTCTAGTATTTGGACTTTTCACTAGTGTATCAAGATTAGGATTAGTCCCCTTTTTCTTCACAGGAATCTTTTCCTATTTTTCTTGCAGTTTCCTCCTGGTATTTCCAATGTCAATTATGTCCTTTACCTGTGAATGAAATGATAGTTCTGGTTGCTCTATTCCTAAAGCTTTGCAGAAGTCCCGTATCTGTTAATTTGGAACAAGTGATTCTTTTATCTTCATATATCACTGAAAGGTGAAATGGAAAACCCCATCAGTAATTTTTTGTTGTTGATCTTAATAAAGCAGTAAGAGGAGCGAATTCTTTTCTTCTGTGAAGTGTTCTTGGCGATAAATCTACATAAAATTGTAAAGTTAAACCTCTGAATTTAATCGGTTTATTCTTCCTTGAAGCTGTCATTATTTCCTCTTTCTTCAAAAAATTCTTAAATGTTATTATGTCTCTTGGCGTACAGTATCTGGTGGTCTTGCCCTCAGAGCCCAGTGTGCTCTTTCCCATTTAATATTTGTTAGAGCGGAGTCTCCTAAAATAAAGGCGAAAAGGGCTGTAAGATAAGTAGGAAATTCTTTTGGTGTCAATGATTCAGGGAACCCTCTAATCCTTATGTTCTCCCTCCTACTCCTATTCTCTAGGTCTTCCACTTTGTCCTGTAAAGTAAAAATTAGGTCTGCTTGCTGTTCCATAGTTGTTTGAATATTAGTTACTTCTTATTTTATAGCTGATTTATTGTCTTCCAAGGCTTCTATTCGGAAACCCAAAGAGTGGATATCTGGACGAAGATCTGCTAATTATTCTCTAATGCAGGACCTAATTATATCTGTGAGATCTTTTGTGGAAGCCAGAGGAGGAAGAGTGTTTACAGTTGTTTGAGTAATATCCACTTGTGGAGAAGAGGATGGGATATTAATAGGGATATTCACACTTGATTCTGGTGTCTCTTTATTATTTGCTTTTTGTTGATGATTTTCTATTGGTGCAAAAAATGTGCTTATTGTCTGTTCTCTATTGCTGTTAATTTTTGTCTGTTTTGCAGACTTGACGCTTTTCTTTGACTCAATTTTTTTCCGTTATTTATTTCTCAGTTGCAGAGCTATATATATATATATATATTTATGTTTATTTTGTATTTATAAAGGCACCTTTCCTGACACCTTTTCCACCCTTCCAAGGAGATACTAAACCAGTGTCTTATAATCCAAAACAAAAATGTTATTTCTCACTGGTTTATAACTCTAGACTATAGACTGATTAAATTCAATTATTTTAGATATTTTTCAATTTTACAATGTGCATAGCTGTGTTTTGTACTGTCACATTTACATTCATAGCACATTCCTAGCACATTCATAGGATCATCATAGGGTCATCCTAGGAAAAGTTCATCAAAGTTCAACAAGATTCAGCAAATTAGGAGTGCAAGAAATGAAATACCAGGTATCTCTATTATGACTTTGTTATAGCTCTTTTTTTTTGGTTTGAGGTATATTCCTGTTTTTCACTTCGGCCTACTCAGGCATACAGAATCAGGCAAACAAAATCTGGTGTTTAATTAGACCAGTATAAAGTATAGAGTTTAATTAGACCAGTATAGAGTTCTCACATACTTCTTATATACTTCTCTTATACTTTATAGGCTTTATCTATGCCTTATATATGCCTTATTAATGCTTTGTATTGTACTTTACTTTATGTAAAGGCTGTACTTTATATGTAGGGGGATATTTATCAAAGCGTCAACTGAAAATATGCTTGAATTCCGCTTCATAATTTTCTGTGAGTTTGATTTGCCATAGTTCTAAAAGCATCAAGATCGTCAAATGTTGAAATTTGTGACGTAACATACGATCCGGCAGTCTCAATCCAACGCACATCGATTTGAGTTGAAAACCCGTGGAATTCGAGTGGAATTGTGTTCATTCGCCCTTCTATTCAACACTATTTGAAGCTCTTACGAAGTTATCAAAAATTCAACTGTTATGCTTGCGTCTTTTCCGACGCAGCGTACCTAGTTTTCAATCCGCCACCCTTGAGGTCGCAGATGCCTTAGAACTCAATGGGAGTCGGAAAACACTGAAATCTTATGTTCGATGCTGCAAGACAATGAAGCATATCACCTAATAAAAGTAATTTACAAACTGTATTAAATATGTATACCATTCAAAAATAAAACAATATTATTGTTACACATTTGGTGCACTATATAGAGATAAAAAAAACATATAGCTATTTCTATTTTTTAAATCTATTTGCACCATGTTTAATCCTTTGAGTACTAATGATGGCTATGAGCCATCACTGAGTTTCCCACTCTAGTGCTAATGACAGCTCAGAGCCGTCACTATCACTCTCCCACCTTGCGGGAGATCTGGGGGGTGACAACCGGTCCTACCCCGGTGATCGTGCCTGTAGAGTGACAGGCATCGCCGGGGCATCACGTTTTGTGTGGTGACGTCATGTGCAATGACGGGATGACGACGTCACCACGCAACTTTATTAACAATTTGTCAATACAAAGTATAGGGAAAGGGGACATGCTGCTTAGAAGCCTGTATCTTAGGCATCTAAGCAGCTACAGACCCCCAAGACCCACCATTGGAAAGGTAAGTATTGGGGATCTGAAAAAAATAAGAAATGTTAAAACCATTATTTTTCACAAAATAATAAAAATAAAAAATAAATTAAAGGAACACTCAATCAAAATTAAACTTTCATTATACAGATATAGCATGCAATTTTAAACAACTTTCTAATTTACTTCCATTGACAAAATGTGCGCAGTCTTTTTATATTTAAACTTTTTGAGTCACCAGCTCCTACTGAGCATTTGCAAGAATAAGTGTGCATGCTTTTGTGAATGGCTGATTGCTGTCACATGGTACGTGTATGCATTTGTGATTGGCTGAAGGCTGTCACATGGTACAGGGGGAGTGGAAAAAGACATAAATTAAAATTGTCAGAAAAAAAATCTACTACTCATTTGAAGTTCAGACTAAGTGCTATTGCATTGTCTTGTTATCTTGCATTTGTTGATTATGCAAATCTACAGTGTTGACTGGTCCTTTAAATCAGCTTAGCACTCAGGTGGGAAAGTGCTTAGCACTCAAAGGGTTAATGTTGTATAGACGCAAAAGACAAATGTTACCAACACAACGTTATTTAATAGCATTCCCTTTCTGTCATGTTTTGCAATGTTGATACTCTACATTATTCTTTAATTCACAAATATTTTTGGAACAAAGGATAGCAAGAGAATAAAAACAGTGGCATTAAAATACATTGACATAATTTTAAAATGGCATTTGAATTCAAACATAGGATAGCAAGAGAATGAAAACAATGGCATTAAAAATACATTGACATGATTTTAAAATTACATTTGAATTCCCACAAAGGATAGGAAGAGAATGAAAACAGTGGCATTAAAAATACATTGACATGATTTTAAAATGGCATTTAATTGTGTGCAGGTTCGCCAGCTGTAATAAATGCAGGTGTAATAAATGCAGGTGTATTCTGTGTGCAATTCAATCAATGACTTTTGCACAACACATGGATATTTAGCTAGGGATGAAATTTGAACTCTGATTTTCTGTGTTTGCACGGCAGCATTGTGGAGGCTTAAAAGGTCAGTAATTATATTTTTTAACCAAAAAAATATTAGTACTGTTTTCATCCAGCTTCTATCCTTTGTTGGAAGTAGAATGCCATTGTAAAGTAATTTCTATGTATTTTGCATGCCACTGTTTTCCTTTGTGCTTGCGAAATACATTGAAATTACTTTAAAATGGCATTATCAATCCCACAAAGGATAGCAAGACATTTTGTAACAGTTGCACAAATAATTGCATATCATAATGTTCGACATTGCATTCTCTTTCTAACTTATGTTTGGCAATGTTAATACACCACATTGTTCTTTAATATGGTATTTCCAAAACACAGTAATCACTGACCTTTTAAGCAACCACAATGCTGCCATCCACAGAAAATCTGATTTATGATTCCAACCAGAGCTAAATACTCATGTGTTTTGCATAAGATATTTACGGCGAGATTACGAGTTTTGCGGTAACAGGGGTACGTTGTTAACGCTCCTTTTTTTCTTACCGCTCACTCAAGACAACGCTGGTATTACGAGTTTTCAGCAAGCCGGCGTTAGCCTCAGAAAAGTGAGCGTTGAGCAAAATTTAGCTCCACATCTCACCTCAATACCAGAGTTGCTTACGGTAGCGGTAAGCTGGCAAAACGTGCTCGTGCACGATTTCCCCATAGGAAACAATGGGGCTGAGCTGGCTGAAAAAAAACTAACACCTGCAAAAAAGCAGCGTTCAACTCCTAACGCAGCCCCATTGTTTCCTATGGGGAAATACATTTTATGTCTGCACCTAACACCCTAGCATGAACCCTGAGTCTAAACACCCCTAATTTTACTCTTATTAACCCCTAATCTGCTGCCCCCGACATTGCCGACGCCTGTATTATATTATTAACCCCTAATCTGCCGCTCCGGACTCCGCCGCCACCTACATTATACTTATGAAGCCCTAATCTGCCCCCCCATGTGTTTTGCATAAGTTATTTATGGCGAGATTACGAGTTTTGCAGTAACAGGGGTGCGTTGTTAACGCTCCTTTTTTTCTTACCGCTCACTCAAGACAATGCTAGTATTATGAGTTTTCTGCAAGCTGGCGTTAGCCTCAGAAAAGTAAGCGCTGAGCAAAATTTAACTCCACATCTCACCTCAATACCAGAGTTGCTTACGGTAGTGGTAAGCTGGCAAAAGGTGCTCGTGCACGATTTCCCCATAGGAAACAATGGGCTGAGCTGGCTGAAAAAAAACCTAACACCTGCAAAAAAGCAGCGTTCAGCTCCGAAAGCAGCCCCATTGTTTCCTATGGGGAAATACATTTTATGTCTGCACCTAACACCCTAACATGAACCCTGAGTCTAAGCACCCCTAATTTTACACTTTTTAACCCCTAATCTGCCGCCCCCAACATTGCAGACACCTACATTATACTTATTAACCCCTAATCTGCCCCCCAATGTCGCCGCAACTATATTAAATTTATTAACCCCTAATCTGCCGCAGCAAACGTCGCCGCCACTATAATAAATGTATTAACCCCCCAACATTAAAACCCACCACCCACACACCCAACCCTACTCTAAAACCCACCCAATCACCCCTTAAAAAAACTAACACTAGCCCCTTTAAGATCACCCTACCTTGAGACGTCTTCACCCAGCCGGGCACAAGTGGACCTCCAGAGGGGCAGAAGTCTTCATCCGATCCGGGCAGAAGAGGTCCACCAAGCGGCAGAAGTCTTCATCCAGGCGGCATCTTCTATCTTCATCCTCCCAGAGCGGAGAGGGTCCATCTTCAAGACATGCGACGCGGAGCATCCTCTTCATCCGACGGCCGACGACTGAATGACTGGTCCGTTAAGTGACATCATCCAAGATGGCGTCCCTTTAATTCCGATTGGCTGATAGAATCCTATCAGCCAATCGGAATTAAGGTAGGAAAAATCCTATTGGCTGATGCAATCAGCCAATAGGATTTAAGTTCAATCCGATCTGATTGGAACAGCCAATAGAAAGCGAGCTCAATCCTATTGGCTGATTGGATCAGCCAATCGGATTGAACTTAAATCCTATTGGCTGATTGCATCAACCAATAGGATTTTTTCTACCTTAATTCCGATTGGCTGATAGGATTCTATCAGCCAATTGGAATTCAAGGCACGCCATCTTGGATGACGTCACTTAAAGGACCAGTCATTCAGTCGTCGGCCGTCGGATGAAGAGGATGCTCCATGTCGGCTGGATTGAAGATGGACCCGCTCCGCTCCGGAAGGATGAAGATAGAAGATGCCGCCTGGATGAAGACTTCTGCCGCTTGGAGGACCTCTTCTACCCGGATCGGATAAAGACTTCTGCCCTCTAGAGGTCCACTTGTGCCCGGCTGGGCGAAGACATCTCAAGGTAGGAATAGGGTGATCTTCAAGGGGGTAGTGTTAGTTTTTTTTAAGGGGGCATTGGGTGGGTTTTAGAGTAGGGTTGGGTGTGTGGGTGGTGGGTTTTAATGTTGTGGGGGTATTGTATTTTTTTTTACAGGTGAAAGAGCTGATTACTTTGGGGCAATGCCCCACAAAAGGCCCTTTTAAGGGCTATTTGTAATTTAGTATAGGGTAGGGAATTTTATTATTTTGGGGGGCTTTTTTATTTTATTAGGGGGATTAGATTAGGTGTAATTAGTTTAAAATTCTTGTAATTCTTTTTTTATTTTCTGTAATTTAGTGTTTTTTTCGTAATTTAGTTTATTTCATTTAATTCTAATTAATTGTAGGTAGTTTAGGTAATTAGTTTAATTATAGTGTAGTGTTAGGTGTAATTGTAATTTAGGTTAGGATTTATTTTACAGGTACATTTGTACTTATTTTAACTAGGAAGTTATTAAATAGTTAATAACTATTTAATAACTATTGTACCTAGTTAAAATAAATACAAACTTGCCTGTAAAATAAATATAAATCCTGAGATAGCTACAATGTAACTATTAGTTATATTGTAGCTATCTTACGCCTAGATTTAGAGTTTTGTCGGTAACGACCCGAGTAGCTAACGCTGGCTTTTTTCTGGCCGCACCTTTTAAATACCTCTGGTATTGAGAGTTCACAGAATGGCTGCGTTAGGCTCCAAAAAGGGAGCGTACAGGCATATTTACCGCCACTGCAACTCTCGATACCAGAGTTGCTTACGGACGCGGCCAGCTTCAAAAACGTGCTCGTGCACGATTCCCCCATAGAAAACAATGGGGCTGTTTGAGCTGAAAAAAAACCTAACACCTGCAAAAATGCCGCGTTCAGCTCCTAACGCAACCCCATTGTTTCCAATGGGGAAACACTTCCTACGTCTGCACCTAACACTCTAACATGTACCCCGAGTCTAAACACCCCTAACCTTACACTTATTAACCCCTAATCTGCTGACCCCGCTATCGCTGACCCCTGCATATTATTTTTAACCCCTAATCTGCCGCTCCGTACACCCCCGCCACCTACATTATCCCTATGTACCCCTAATCTGCTGCCCTAACATCGCCGACCCCTATATTATATTTATTAACCCCCTAATCTGCCGCCCCCAACGTCGCCTCCACCTAACTACACTTATTAACCCCTAATCTACCGACCGGACCTGAGCGCTACTATAATAAATGTATTAACCCCTAATCCGCCTCACTCCCGCCTCAATAACCCTATAATAAATAGTATTAACCCCTAATCTGCCCTCCCTAACATTGCCGACACCTAACTTCAAGTATTAACCCCTAATCTGCCGACAGGAGCTCACCGCTACTCTAATAAATTTATTAACCCCTAAAGCTAAGTCTAACTTTAACCCTAACACCCCCCTAAATTAAATATAATTTAAATCTAACTAAATAAATTAACTCTTATTAAATAAATTATTCCTATTTAAAGCTAAATACTTACCTGTAAAATAAACCCTAATATAGCTACAATATAAATTATAATTATATTATAGCTATTTTAGGATTTATATTTATTTTACAGGTAACTTTTGTATTTATTTTAACCAGGTACAACAGCTATTAAATAGTTAAGAACTATTTAATAGCTAAAATAGTTAAAATAATTACAAAATTACCTGTAAAATAAATCCTAGCCTAAGTTACAATTAAACCTAACACTACACTATCAATAAATTAATTAAATAAAATACCTACAATTATCTACAATTAAACCTAACACTACACTATCAATAAATTAATTAAATACAATTCCTACAAATAAATACAATTAAATAAACTAACTAAAGTACAAAAAATAAAAAAGAACTAAGTTACAAAAAATAAAAAAAATATTTACAAACATTAGAAAAAATTACAACAATTTTAAACTAATTACACCTACTCTAAGCCCCCTAATAAAATAACAAAGACCCCCAAAATAAAAAAATGCCCTACCCTATTCTAAATTACAAAAGTTCAAAGCTCTTTTACCTTACCAGCCCTGAACAGGGCCCTTTGCGGGGCATGCCCCAAAGAATTCAGCTCTTTTGCCTGTAAAAAAACACATACAATACCCCCCCCAACATTACAACCCACCACCCACATACCCCTAATCTAACCCAAACCCCCCTTAAATAAACCTAATACTAAGCCCCTGAAGATCTTGCTACCTTATCTTCACCTCGCCGGGTATCACACCGATCGGTCGTGGCTCCAAAATCTTCATCCAACCCAAGCGGGGGCTAGACATCCTTCATCCGGCGGCTGAAGAGGTCCAGAAGAGGCTCCAAAATCTTCATCCTATCCGGGAAGAAGAGGCGATCCAGACAGGCAACCATCTTGATCCAAGCGGCATCTTCTATCTTCATCCGATGAGGGCCGGCTCCATCGTGAAGACCTCCAGCGCGGATCAATCTTCTTCCGATGACGTCCAACTGAAGAATGACGGTTCCTTTAAGGGACGTCATCCAAGATGGCGTCCCTCGAATTCCGATTGGCTGATAGGATTCTATCGGCCAATCGGAATTAAGGTAGGAAAATTCTGATTGGCTGATGGAATCAGCCAATCAGATTCAAGTTCAATACGATTGGCTGATCCGATCAGCCAATCAGATTAAGCTTGCATTCTATTGGCTGTTCCGATCAGCCTATAGAATGCGAGCTCAATCTGATTGGCTGATCGGATCAGCCAATCGGATTGAACTTGATTCTGATTGGCTGATTCCATCAGCCAATCAGAATTTTCCTACCTTAATTCCGATTGGCTGATAGAATCCTATCAGCCAATCGGAATTCAAGGGACGCCATCTTGGATGACGTCCCTTAAAGGAACCGTCATTCTTCAGTTGGACGTCGTCGGAAGAAGATTGATCCGCGCTGGAGGTCTTCACAATGGAGCCGGTCCTCATCGGATGAAGATAGAAGATGCCGCTTGGATCAAGATGGTTGCCGGTCTGGATCGCCTCTTCTTCCCGGATAGTATGAAGATTTTGGAGCCTCTTCTGGACCTCTTCAGCCGCCGGATGATGGATGTCTAGCCTCCGCTTGGGTTGGATGAAGATTTTGGAGCCAGGACCGATCGATGTGATACCCGGCGAGGTGAAGATAAGGTAGGAAGATCTTCAGGGGCTTAGTGTTAGGTTTATTTAAGGGGGGTTTGGGTTAGATTAGGGGTATGTGGGTGGTGGGTTGTAATGTTGGGGGGGGGGTATTGTATGTGTTTTTTTACAGGCAAAAGAGCTGAATTCTTTGGGGCATGCCCCACAAAGGGCCCTGTTCAGGGCTGGTAAGGTAAAAGAGCTTTGAACTTTTGTAATTTAGAATAGGGTAGGGCATTTTTTTATTTTGGGGGTCTTTGTTATTTTATTAGGGGGCTTAGAGTAGGTGTAATTAGTTTAAAATTGTTGTAATTTTTTTCTAATGTTTGTAAATATTTTTTTATTTTTTGTAACTTAGTTCTTTTTTATTTTTTGTACTTTAGTTAGTTTATTTAATTGTATTTATTTGTAGGAATTGTATTTAATTAATTTATTGATAGTGTAGAGTTAGGTTTAATTGTAGATAATTGTAGGTATTTTATTTAATTAATTTATTGATAGTGTAGTGTTAGGTTTAATTGTAACTTAGGTTAGGATTTATTTTACAGGTAATTTTGTAATTATTTTAACTATTTTAGCTATTAAATAGTTCTTAACTATTTAATAGCTATTGTACCTGGTTAAAATATATACAAAGTTACCTGTAAAATAAATATAAATCCTAAAATAGCTATAATATAATTATAATTTATATTGTAGCTATATTAGGATTTATTTTACAGGTAAGTATTTAGCTTTAAATAGGAATAATTTATTTAATAAGAGTTAATTTATTTCGTTAGATTTAAATTATATTTAACTTAGGGCATTGTTAGTGTTAGGGTTAGACTTAGCTTTAGGGGTTAATACATTTATTAGAATAGCGGTGAGCTCCAGTCGGCAGATTAGGGGTTAATACTTGAAGTTAGGTGTCGGCGATGTTAGGGAGGGCAGATTAGGGGTTAATACTATTTATTATAGGGTTATTGAGGCGGGAGTGAGGCGGATTAGGGGTTAATAACTTTATTATAGTAGCGGTGTGGTCCGCTCGGCAGATTAGGGGTTAATAAGTGTAGGCAGGTGGAGGCGACATTGAGGGGGGCAGATTAGGGGTTAATAAATATAATATAGGGGTCGGCGGTGTTAGGGGCAGCAGATTAGGGGTACATAAGGATAACGTAGGTGGCGGTCGGCAGATTAGAGGTTAATTATTGTAGGTAGCTGGCGGCGACGTTGTGGGGGGCAGGTTAGGGGTTAATAAATATAATATAGGGATCAGCGGTGTTAGGGGCAGCAGATTTGGGGTACATAAGTATAACGTAGGTGACGGTCGGCAGATTAGGGGTTAAAAATTTTTAATCGAGTGGCGGCGATGTGGGGGGACCTCGGTTTAGGGGTACATAGGTAGTTTATGGGTATTAGTGTACTTTAGAGCACAGTAGTTAAGAGCTCTATAAACCGGCGTTAGCCCATAAAGCTCTTAACTACTGACTTTTTTTCTGCGGCAGGAGTTTTGTCGTTAGAATTCTAACGCTCACTTCAGACACGACTCTAAATTCCGGAGTTAGAAAGATCCCATTGAAAAGATAGGATACGCAATTGACGTAAGGGGATCTGCAGTATGGAAAAGTCACGGCTGCAAAGTGAGCGTTAGACCCTTTCCTGACTGACTTCAAATACCGGCGGTAGCCTAAAACCAGCGTTAGGAGCCTCTAACGCTGGTTTTTACGGCTACCGCCAAACTCTAAATCTAGGCCTTAGGGTTTATTTTATAGGTAAGCATTTAGTTTTAAATAGGATTCATTTATTTAATAGTAAGAAATTTATTTCGTTTTATTTATATTATATTTAAGTTAGGGTTGTGTTAGTGATAGACTTAGGTTTAGGGGTTAATAAATTTAATATAGTAGCGGCGACGTTTGGGGCGGCAGATTAGGGGTTAATAAATGTAGGTAGGTGTCGGCGATGTTAGGGATGGCAGATTAGGGGTTAATCAAATTTAACTAGTGTTTGCGAGGTGGGAGTGCGGCGGTTTAGGGGTTAATATATTTATTAAAGTGGCGGCGATGTCCGGTCGGCAGATTAGGGGTTAAACTTTTAATTTAAGTGTTTGCGATGTGGGGGGGCCTCGGTTTAGGGGTTAATAGGTAGTTTATGGGTGTTAGTGTACTTTTTAGCACTTAAGTTAAGAGCTTCATGTTCTGGCGTTAGCCCATAAAAATCTTAACTACTGACTTTTAAATGCGGTAGGAGTCTTGACAGGAGAGGGTCTACCGCTCACTTTTTCAGATGATCGTAATCCCGGCATTAGGCAAATCCCATTAAAAAGATAGGATACGCAATTGATGTAAGGGGATTTGCGGTATGCTAAAATCACGGGAAAAAAGTGAGCGGTACACCTGTACCTGCCTAACTCGTAATACCAGCGGGCGTTAAAAAGCAGCGTTAGGACCCCTTGACGCTGCTTTTAAGGCTAACGCAAGACTCGTAATCTAGCCGTTAGTTACACAAACAATACACCTGCATTTATTACAGTTGCTGAACTTACCTGGATGATCTAATTCTAGACATATTCATTTTGACACAACATTGTGCTTGTCAAATGACGCAATACCGAAATGCGGTCAATCGGGAATAAATTATTCAATCAATTTGCTCATAAAATGATGCAAGAATAATGAAATTCTGCAAGTCATTTGTTAGGTAATGTGTTGCACATCTTTTATTCAATTGCTGAAATCATTCACAGCTGTAGAACTTGGCATTATAAAAAGGGCCTTCAATTACTTCATTTCATTATTATTTTGATCATTGACATACTAAATGCCTTACAATTTGTCCTGTTCTTAAGGAGATGCTGGGAAAGATGGGTGTTGATGGCTGCGGTTGTGCAACAACAAAGATGCCAGTGGATGCGGAGGGTGTTCCTTCCTATGGTTGGTCTCCATGCCCTCAGTGACCAAGAGGTGATCCGTAGATTTTGACTAAATAGGGCCTCTATTGAGAGGCTCTATGTCAAAATCAAGGATTCTCTCGAGCCACTGACTGAAAGGAGTAGGGAAATTCCTGGGATGGTGAAATTACTATCGGTCCTCTATTTCTTAGCAACTGGATCATTCCAGGCTGTGGCAGGTCTAGGCATAGTTATGAGCCAGGCAACCTTCTCACGTCATCTGAAGATTGTCCTGAATGCCTTGCACCAATGCCTAGGCCATCATGTTCACTTCCCCAATACACATGAGGAGTGGCATGCTGTCAATCTCCAGTTCTATCATCTTGCTATTTTTCTCTTTCTCTCTTTCTCTCTCTCTCTCTATCTTTCTCTCTCTGTCTCTCTCTCTCTCGCAATCTCTCTCTCTCTCTTGCAATCTCTGTCCCTCTTTTGCACTCTCTCTCTTTTGAAATCTCTATTTTTAAAATTGTATTACAAATATAAGGTTTATTTACCTGTGCACCCTTCTCTTCATTACAGTTTGTTGGATTTAGAGCTTACATTGTGTGGCAGTTTTAGGGGGACACAGATTTCTGAAGGAACCTTGACGAGGTACCCATGCTTGTCCCATTTTTCTAAATGTGTTAACTAACCCATCAATTATTGATTTTCATCTTAGCTGAAAGTGTGTGAGTTATGTACTTTCTGTGTGTGTTTCTTTAAAAATGTCTCAATGAATTTTCAATATTGTACTTGCGCACAGGCCTGTACTTTCTGTGTGTGTTTCTTTAAAAATGTCTCGATGAATTTTCAATATTGTACTTGCACACAGGGACATTCAACACCCGAAATTTTTTCAAAAAAAGATGGGTAATTATTTTTATTACACATTCCCCAGTTTAGCATTGCCAACAATGTTATATTGATATACTTTTTACCTCTGTGATTAACTTTTATATAAGCATCTTCTGACCGCCCCCTGATCAAATGACATTTAATTTATTAACTATTGACTTTAATTTTATCAAATTAAAATTAATAAAAAATTAATTTTATAATCATTTTTAAAAATATCAATTGATAATAATTGAAAAAAAATTTTTTTCTTACTATTGCATGCTCGATCTGAGTTTTAAAAGTATTTGTTGGTGTTTAGTGTCCCTTTATTTAAAATGGTCATATATTAATGAAATATGAGAATGAATACATTTACACAATTTTATTAAATTTCAAATTACTTTACTATCACATGCTAATTACGACTCATGAAATTAAAATGATTGATTCCTTTATCGTTTAATAGAAGTGAGTTCTTTATGATAAAGTCAAGACTATATAATATTTTTTTTAGAAAATGTAAATACAAAACATATATGGCATAGATTGACCATTTAATAATCAGAGAAAAGTATATCTTACACATGCATTGAATTTGATCATCAATCATTTGTAACATTTGTATTATGTGTATAAAGTAATAACAAATAAACACATTTATTAATTTTCAATATATTTTTATTTGTATATATATATTTTTAATAAAAAAATTTAAAAAAGATAATGACATACATAATAAAACAAACAAAAAAATTGAATCACAAAGATTATAACAGAAAATGGTGATGGAGACAGGGGGGAGATCTCTCCCTTGTTCCCCTTCTCCCAAACATTAAAAACAGTTGATGATTAAAAATCTGTCCTGCCTTCTCCTGATGATTTAGTCCTCCCTGCTCTACAGCTACCCTGGCCCTATCTACTTCTAATCTCTCCCTATCAAAATCTATCCTATCACTATCTCTCTTTCTTTTGTAAAAAAATCTATCCCTCTCTAATTCTAATCTTTGATGATCCCTCATCCGTTCATATACAAATCTTTCCCTCTCTAAATCTATTCTAACTGTTTCTATTCTCAATCTTTCCCTCTCTAAAGCCAATATTTCCCTATCTACTATAATGCCCCTCTCTAATATCTGCCCCTATTGCTCAACAGATAATCTTAATGCCCCATGCAAACTCATTGTGATCATCTCTGTAATGCTTGGCCAGATTTAACATTTGACGAACTGCCTCATCATCAGTGATGGGAGGCAGTTTGTGGCCAGGATCAGCACAGCCATGAGCTGCTGGGGCACGAGCAACAGGTGCAGGAGGGGCACCAGGGTCCAGAGCAGCTGGGTCTTCTGGGGCAGGAGGAGCAGCACAGATGAGAGCCTCCATTTCCGATGTCCCCTGTGAGATTCCCTGCTCCTGGGATTCTGGATATTGGGTCTCTCCCTGGGATACCTCCTCCTCCACAATAGCTCTCACCTGGCAAACACAACCGGCAATCTCCTTCAAAACATTATGGGCATGTTCAATATCTAAAGAAATGTGATTGGGAAAAAAATATTATAATCCCACGTAATGTACAGTGAAAGATTAAAGGCATATGAAAGTAAACATATAGCTTCCATAATTCATATTGAGATTATAAATTTAAGACACTGTATTTTAACATGAACGATTCTGATAGTTAATGTTATCTTAAAGGGATACTCCATCAAAGTTTGTAATACAAATGAATGCATCTCATTTTTAAAAAAAAATAATTTTAATTGTTGCTATATAAATGTTTGAAGAAAAGTGCTTATTATAAAATCTATATTATTTTCAAAAGTATATTTAAGTATTCAATGTGCACCAGCATTTTCAACACAGCCCTTTTTTTTCTTTCTTTACTTTTTTAAACTCTTTTTAGACTGTTTCTTAATTACTGACATGATACAAGCCCCACTGGTGCTGTGAGAAGCTTGAGTATTGACAATGCTGTTGCACAGAGAATATCTTATTCTGAGCCACATGGATATGCATGTAAAAACAATAAGATTTTTAAAAATAATATTTAGATTTTAGCATAGATATATATATATATATATATATATATATATATATATATATATATATATATATATATATGCGATAATGCCAATGTTTGTATATGTTAAAGGAATATTCTCTTCAAAACAGAA
This sequence comes from Bombina bombina, assembly GCF_027579735.1. Lineage (NCBI taxonomy): Eukaryota > Metazoa > Chordata > Amphibia > Anura > Bombinatoridae > Bombina > Bombina bombina. Next base: position 441,160,158 of record NC_069504.1, read on the forward strand.
GGTAATAGAGCAATCAATTTGAATAAACTTTCTAAAGAAATCAATTAACATTTTTCACTGTTCTCTGTATAGATTGTTTTAAATGTAGGCTTAGATGTTCTGTGTTTTGTTAAGCACATAGGTAGAACTTGATGATTGCTGTTGAAATGTAGGCAAACAATCATCAGGCAATACACAGGTGATGATCCAGACCTGTGATTCCTTCTAAGTTTAAAAGGACATGAAACCAAAAAAATGTTCTTTCATGATTAACCCTTTAAGGACACAGCTTTCAGTTTGCTCAATTGTTTTATGACGGAAAAATTCCGTCATATGTCCTTAAGAGGTTAAGCTAGAAAATACATTTTTAAAAAAAAAACAAAATAATTTACTTATATTATCTAATTTGTTTCATTTACTCTGTATGCTTTGTTGAATGAGCAGCAATGCAGTACTGGTTGCTGACTGAACACATTGGTGAACCAATGATAATCAGTATATATATGCAGCCAACAATCAGCAGCTATAACCTAGGTTTTTTGCTGCTTATGAGCTTGCAAAAACAAACCTTTCAGCAAAGGATAACAAGAGAATGAAGCCAATTAAGTAATAGAATTACATTTTAAATGTGTTTAAAATAGTACTATCTATCTGAATCCACAAAGTAAAGGTTTGTGTTTTATGTCCCTTTAAATTATTTTTCAAATAAAGATAATAATCGAAAGAACAATATTTAACATGAGGACAATTTTTTTATGTATATATAAAATGCATTATATAAAATGCATGGTCTATGTAAATGAAGAATATCATGTTTTTACTATACTATTCTTAGAAATAACATAAAATGACAGATTATATCAACAATCAGTTGCCTAGATTTGGAGTTTTGTCTGTAAGGCTGTGCGGTGCTAACGCTCCTTTTTTCCAGCGCACCCTTAAGACAACGCTGGTATTACGTGTTTTCTGAATGGCTGCGTTAGCTTGAGACAAATTTAGCTCCACTTTAACCCTCAATATCATCGTTGCTTACGGTAGCGCTAAGCTGGAAAAACATGCTCGTGCACGATTTCCCCATAGGAAACAATGGGGCTGAGATGGCTGAAAAAAAACCTAACACCTGCAAAAAAGCAGCGTTCAGCTCCTAACGCAGCCCCATTTTTTCCTATGGGAAAATACTTTCTAAGTCTACACCTAACACCCTAACATGAACCCAGAGTCTAAATGCCCCTAACCTTACACTTATTAACCCCTAATCTGTCGCCCCCAACATCCTCGCCACCTGCATTATACTATTAGCCCCTAATCTGCCGCTCCGGACACCGCCCCCACCTACATTATAGCTATGAACCCCTAATCTGCTGTCCCTAACATCGCCGACACCTATATTATATTTATTAACCCCTAATCTGTCCCCCCTCAACATTGCCGCCACCTACCTACACTTATTAACCCCTAATCTGCCGACCAGACATCGCTGCCACTATAATAAATGTATTAACCCCTAAACCGCCGCACTCCCACCTCGCAAACACTATAATAAATTTTATTAACCCCTAATCTGCCCTCCCTAACATCGCCGCCACCTACCTACAATTATTAACCCCTAATCTGCCGCCCCTAACGTCGCCTCTACTATAATAAGGTTATTAAACCCTAAACCTAAGTCTAAGCCTAACCCTTACACCCCCTAAATTAAATATAATTTAAATAAAACTAAATAAAATTATTATAATTAAATAAATTAATCCTATTTAAAACTAAATACTTACCTATAAAATAAACCATAATATAGCTACAATATAACTAATAATTACATTGTAGCTATTTTAGGATTTATATTTATTTTACAGGCAACTTTGTATTTATTTTAACTAGGTACAATAGCTATTAAATAGTTAATAACTATTTAATAGCTACCTAGTTAAAATAATTACAAAATTACCTGTAAAATAAATTACCTGTAAAATAAATCCTAACAAATACACCTAACACTACACTATTAATAAATTAATTAAATAAATTAATTACATTGATCTAAACTAAAATACAATTAAATAAACTAAACTATAGTACAAAAACAAACAAACACTACATTACAAAAAACAAAAAGAATATTACAAGAATTTTAATCTAATTACACCTAATCTAAGCCCACTAATAAAATAAAAAAGCCCCCCAAAATAATAAAATTCCCTATCCTATACTAAATTACAAAAGTAATCAGCTCTTTTACTAGTCCTTAAAAGGGCTTTTTGCGGGGCATTGCCCCAAAGTTATCAGCTCTTTTACCTGTAAAAAAACAAATAAAATACCCCCCCCAACATTACAACCCACACACGCCTACTCTAAAACCCACCCGATCCCCCCTTAAAAAAACCTAACACTACCCCATTGAAGATCACCCTACCTTGAGCCGTGTTCACCCAGCCAGGCACCACTGGTCATCCGATCCGTCCAGAAGTCTTCATCCAATGGGGCAGAAGAGGACATCCGGACCAGGAGAAGGCTTCATCCAAGCGGCATCTTCTATCTTCATTCATCCGGCGCGGAGCAGGTCCATCTTCAAGACATCCGACGCGGAGCATCCTCTTCTTTCCATGGCAAACGACTGAAGGATTCTATCAGCCAATCGGAATTAAGGAAGGAAAAATCTGAAAATCTGGTTGATTTAATCCGATTGGCTGATTGGATCAGCTAATAGAATTGACCTCGCATTCTATCAGCCAATCGGAATTCGAGGGTCGCCATCTTAGATGACGTCATTTAAAGGAACCTTCATTCAGTCGTCAGCCGTGGAAAGAAGAGGATGCTCCGCGTCGGATGTTTTGAAGATGGACCTGCTCTGCGCCGGATGGATGAAGATAGAAGATGCCGCTTGGATGAAGCCTTCTCCTGGTCCGGATGTCCTCTTCTGCCCCATCGGATGAAGACTTCTGTACGGATCGGATGACCAGTGGTGCCCGGCTGGGTTAACACGGCTCAAGGTAGGGTGATCTTCAATGGGGTAGTGTTAGTTTTTTTAAGGGGGGATCGGGTGGGTTTTAGAGTAGGGGTGTGTGGGTGGTGGGTTGTAATGTTGGGGGGGTATTGTATTTGTTTTTTTTACAGGTAAAAGAGCTGATTACTTTGGGGCAATGCCCCGCAAAAAGCCCTTTTAAGGGCTGGTAAAAGAGCTGATTACTTTTGTAATTTAGTACAGGTTAGGGAATTTTATTATTTTGGGGGGCTTTTTTATTTTATTAGTGGGCTTAGATTAGGTGTAATTAGATTAAAATTCTTGTATTAATTTTTTTATTTTTTTGTAATAGTGTTTGTTTTTTTGTACTATAGTTTAGTTTATTTAATTGTATTTTAGTTTAGATCAATGTAGTTAATTTATTTAATTACAGGGAGTGCAGAATTATTAGGCAAGTTGTATTTTTGAGGATTAATTTTATTATTGAACAACAACCATGTCCTCAATGAACCCAAAAAACTCATTAATATCAAAGCTGAATATTTTTGGAAGTAGTTTTAGTTTGTTTTTAGTTTTAGCTATTTTAGGGGGATATCTGTGTGTGCAGGTGACTATTACTGTGCATAATTATTAGGCAACTTAACAAAAAACAAATATATACCCATTTCAATTATTTATTTTTACCAGTGAAACCAATATAACATCTCAACATTCACAAATATACATTTCTGACATTCAAAAACAAAACAAAAACAAATCAGTGACCAGTATAGCCACCTTTCTTTGCAAGGACACTCAAAAGCCTGCCATCCATGGATTCTGTCAGTGTTTTGATCTGTTCACCATCAACATTGCGTGCAGCAGCAACCACAGCCTCCCAGACACTGTTCAGAGAGGTGTACTGTTTTCCCTCCTTGTAAATCTCACATTTGATGATGGACCACAGGTTCTCAATGGGGTTCAGATCAGGTGAACAAGGAGGCCATGTCATTAGATTTTCTTCTTTTATACCGTTTCTTGCCAGCCACGCTGTGGAGTACTTGGACGCGTGTGATGGAGCATTGTCCTGCATGAAAATCATGTTTTTCTTGAAGGATGCAGGCTTCTTCCTGTACCACTGCTTGAAGAAGGTGTCTTCCAGAAACTGGCAGTAGGACTGGGAGTTGAGCTTGACTCCATCCTCAACCCGAAAAGGCCCCACAAGCTCATCTTTGATGATACCAGCCCAAACCAGTACTCCACCTCCACCTTGCTGGCGTCTGAGTCGGACTGGAGCTCTCTGCCCTTTACCAATCCAGCCACGGGCCCATCCATCTGGCCCATCAAGACTCACTCTCATTTCATCAGTCCATAAAACCTTAGAAAAATCAGTCTTGAGATATTTCTTGGCCCAGTCTTGACATTTCAGCTTGTGTGTCTTGTTCAGTGGTGGTCGTCTTTCAGCCTTTCTTACCTTGGCCATGTCTCTGAGTATTGCACACCTTGTGTTTTTGGGCACTCCAGTGATGTTGCAGCTCTGAAATATGGCCAAACTGGTGGCAAGTGGCATCTTGGCAGCTGCACGCTTGACTTTTCTCAGTTCATGGGCAGTTATTTTGCGCCTTGGTTTTTCCACACGCTTCTTGCGACCCTGTTGACTATTTTGAATGAAACGCTTGATTGTTCGATGATCACGCTTCAGAAGCTTTGCAATTTTAAGAGTGCTGCATCCCTCTGCAAGATATCTCACTATTTTTTACTTTTCTGAGCCTGTCAAGTCCTTCTTTTGACCCATTTTGCCAAAGGAAAGGAAGTTGCCTAATAATTATGCACACCTGATATAGGGTGTTGATGTCATTAGACCACACCCCTTCTCATTACAGAGATGCACATCACCTAATATGCTTAATTGGTAGTAGGCTTTCAAGCCTATACAGCTTGGAGTAAGACAACATGCATAAAGAGGATGATGTGGTCAAAATACTCATTTGCCTAATAATTCTGCACTCCCTGTAATTTATTGATAGTGTAGTGTTAGGTGTATTTGTAACTTAGGGTAGGATTTATTTTACAGGTAATTTTGTAATTATTTTAACTAGGTAGCTATTAAATAGTTATTAACTATTTAATAGCTATTGTACCTAGTTAAAATAAATACAAAGTTGCCTGTAAAATAAATATAAATCCTAAAATAGCTACAATGTAATTATTAGTTATATTGTAGCTATATTAGGGTTCATTTTATAGGTAAGTATTTAGTTTTAAATATGATTAATTTATTTAATTATAGTAATTTTATTTAGTTTTATTTACATTATATTTAACTTAGGGGGTGTTAGGGTTAGGCTTAGACTTAGGTTTAGGGGTTAATAACTTTATTATAGTAGCGGCAACGTTGGGGGCGGCAGATTAGGGGTTAATAATTGTAGGTAGGTGGCAGCAATGTTAGGGAGGGCAGATTAGGGGTTAATACAATTTATTATAGTGTTTGCGAGGTGAGAGTGCGGCGGTTTAGGGGTTAATATATTTATTATAGTGGCGGCCATGTCCGGTCAGCAGATTAGGGGTTAATAAGTTTAGGTAGGTTGCGGCGACGTTGGGGGGGACAGATTAGGGGTTAATAAATATAATATAGGTGTTTGCGATGTTAGGGACAGCAGATTAGGGGTTCATAGCAATAATGTAGGTGGCGGCGGTGTCCGGTCGGCAGATTAGGGGTTAAATAATTTTATTATAATGTTTGCGATGTGCGGGGCCTCAGTTTAGGGGTTCATAGGTAGTCTATTGGTGTTAGTGTACTTTGTAGCACTGTAGTTAAGAGCTTTATGTTCCGGCGTTAGCCAAAAAAACTCTTAACTACTGACTTTTTCATGCGGTAGGAGTCTTGGAGGTAGAGGCTATAATGCTCACTTCTTCCAAGACTCGTAATACCGGCGTTAGGCAAATCCCATTAAAAAGAAAGGATATGCAATTGACGTAAGGGGATTTGTGGTAGCCTCGAGTCGCGGAAAAAAAGTGAGCGGTACACCTGTACCTGTCAGACTAACGCAGAACTCTAAATCTAGGTGTATGTAATTTAACATTCGTGTTTAAGACTGTGATATTCTTCATTAATACAATTTTCACTTTAAAATTATTGTTCTAACTGGCCCACTAATGTGAGGACACATAACATTAATGTTTGATCTTGTTTTTGTTACCTGAGGAGGAGATTGAAGATATTGGAGGGTATCCCAAAGCCCTTCGGACCTCAGCTGAAAGCAGAAAATGTGTTAACAATCAATTTACAATCATACGAGTAAGAGCATTTTATTTAAACAAAATCTTAAAAAAATACATACCTGTAGAACGGCCAGTGCTTGCTCCATCAGGGGTGCTGCACATAATGTCAGGCTTTGTGGTGGCCGAGGAGAAGCTGTGGCTGGATTCAGTATGGATACTGACGGGCAATGGGAGTGTGTCATCCCCATCAGTGGCATCAATAGGCAGCAGCTGTACCTGCACCTGCAGCAGCACTGGTAAATGCTGTTAAAAAAAAATAATTACCTGCCACCTCATCAGTATCATGACCAACCAAATCCAGACCGAGCATCATAGTTAGTCACTACGTAGACAATCAGCCATTAACAATTGGACGATAATCAATTAAAATGTTTTTACAGTATTAGCTTTATTGACAGTTATTCAATTCTTATAGTACATCCTATTAATAATGCTGTCATTGTTGTCGCATATAATATTAAATGTCCGGATAAGTGATTTAGAAAATGAACTTGTTTGTTAAATTAAATTAATATTGTTATATAATCAATAACTTCAATCAAATTAGTTATCATTGATTCAATACACTTATGTAAGTAAATATACATTCATATTTGTTTTATTAAGGATTTATTAGCAAGTGATAAAAAAAAGATGTTAGAGGATATAGTTTTCAAAACTCAGTCATTGGTGATACATTGTAATGCTCGTGGGATGCTCCTCTATCAGACCAAACTCGGCCAGTAGTCTTGTTATCCCGACGTCTAGCTGGAATGATAGGGAATACCCCAGAGCAAAGAAAGTTAGTGAGATGAGGAAGGCGGCACTCACCACAGGCAGGACAGTCCCCAGCGGCAACAGCAGAGCAGTCCAAGGATGAACCACTAGAATGGCCAGGCAGGCAGGGTCTGGCAACTGCAAAGCAGTCCAAGGATAAACCACTACAATGGTCAGGCAGGCAGGGTTTGGCAAAAGTAAAGCAGTCCAAGGATAAACCACTAGAATAGTCAATCCAGTAGTGTAATGGTTAAGGCAGGTAGAGTAGTCAGACAAGCAAGTTCAGCAACAGCAATTAGGCACAAGAAAGAACAATCTGTCACACCCAGGAGCACACAAAGTAACACCTATACTTGGGCAGTGACAGATCGTTCTACAAAGATTTAAATAGGCGCAGATTTGCGCCACTGAGGTCTGACCGGCATCCAGAGCGTGCGACGATGACGTCAGCACCGTACGCATCCGGAGCCGACACTGCCCCTGACAACGAGCAGGGAAGGAGACGCCACGCCCCTAGCAATGGCTAGAGCGGCATGGCATGACATAGCCCCCCTCTCAAGGGTTCCCTCCGGGAACCAGAGTCGGCCTCAAAGGATGAGCAGCATGGAATCTGGAGACCAGAGATGGAGCATGCACATCACGGCAGGAACCCAGGAATGATCTGCCACAGAGTAACCCTTCCAATGTATTAGATACTGCAATTGTCTGTGCCTGTATCTGGAGTCCAGAATCTTAGCTACTTCATATTCATGGTCACAACGAACCAAGAGCAGAGGAGGAGGAACTCAGAGCCAGGTATATCTATTCTTGATGTAAGATTTAAGTAGTGAGATGTGGAAGACTGGATGTATGCGTAGGGTTTTTGGCAAGGCTACTTTGTAGGCAACAGGAGACAGTCTTTTCAGGACCTTGTAAGGGCCGATAAACCTAGGCCCCAATTTGTGACAGGGTTGACGTAGACGAATGTGTCGAGTAGAGATCCAAACACATTCATCCACTGGGATGGCACGTACAGAAGCCCCATGACGATTAGCAAACTTCTTATATCTAGAGACAGCTGAACACAGCTGAGAGCGAATACTTTGCCAATGAGTGGCAAGTTCAGTGATGCGTCGGTCTGTGGCAGGAACCCCAGTGGACTGATCTGAAAGAGGGAAGACACGAGGTTGATACCCTGCTGCGGCTTGAAATGGAGAACATCGAAGAGAAGAGTCCCAATCAGTGTTTCTTGCCAGCTGAGCTAGGGGTAGCAATTCAGACCAGTTGGTATGGCGAGCATTGACAAAGGCTCTAAGGTAGGCTTCAAGATCCTGGTTTGCTCTCTCAGTTGGTCCAATGGTCTGAGGATGGTAGCCAGATGACAAGGAAACAGTGGTTCCAATCAACTTACAAAAGGCTCTCCAGAAGGCAGAGATGAACTGTGGACCTCTGTCGGAAACAATATTCACAGGAATGCCATGCAGTTGCACCACATGCAAGAGAAAAAGGGACAACAATTCCTGATCAGAAGGCAATTTGGTTAAGGGTACGAAGTGAGCCAGTCTGGAAAAGCGGTCCACCACAACCCAGATAACTGTATGGTGGTCAGAAGAAGGAATGTCCACAATGAAGCCCATTGTTATGTTTTTCTATGGTCGTTTGGGAATGGACAATGGATGGAGCAAGCCAGGTGGCAAGGATCCGGGAGTCTTGTTGGCTTCACAAATTGTGCAGGCTTTCACATAATCCTGAGCATCAGACTTCATAGTAGGCCACCAAACATGTTGGGAAAGACACTTGAAAGTCTTAGTCGAACCAGGATGTCCTGAGAGTTTGCTATCATGAGCCCAGGCTAGCACAGGGATGCGTAGGTTCACAAAGAGGATATCAGAGGCCATGGGGGCACCAGGAGGTTTACTAGACTGAGCATGTTGCAATCTTTGCAGAAGGGTGGTATTGAGTTGAGCAACCACACAGGAGGGGGGTATGATGTGTTCAATTGGAGCTTCTGAGGAATCACTTGAGTGAGGGAACTGACGGGAAAGGGCGTCTGCCTTCTTGTTCTTGGTCCAAGGAAGATAAGAGACCACAAAGTTAAAAAGGGAAAAGAACAAGGCCCACCTGGCCAGTCGAGGATTGAGTCAATGAGCAGTCTCTAGGTAAGTCAGATTCGTGTGATCTGTGAGAATCTGAATAGGATTGGCGGTGCCCTCTAACCAGTAACGCCATTCAGTTAAGGCCATCTTAATGGCTAAGAGTTCACGATTACCCCCATCGTAGTTCCTCTCAGCAGGAGTAAAGCGTTTAGAGAAAAAGGCTACAGGGTGTGACTTGGAAGTCAAAGGGTCCCTCAGGGTAATAACTGCTCCAGCCCCTATCTCGGAGGCATCAACCTCTAAAGTGAACTGTAGGTCAGGATGATGATGGCAGGGCACAGGAGCTGAACAAAAAGCCTTTTTCAGACAAGAGAAGGCATTTGTGGCCTCAGGAGGCCAATGTTTACAGTCTTTGTACCGTTTTGTCAATTCAGTGAGATAAGCTATTGTTTGAGAAAAGTTCTTTATAAACTTGCGGTTATAATTGGAGAAACCCAAGAACCTCTGCAATTCCTTTAAAGAGGTAGGTTGAGGCCATTCTAGTACTGCAGTGAATATAGGAGGATCCATGGCAATACCCTGCTTTGAGATGAAATATCCAAGGAATTGGATCTGAACTTGATAAAACTCACACTTTTCTAGCTTGGCTACCAAATAATTCTCTCTGAGACAAAGAAGCACCTGTCTCAAGTGCCTATGATGCTTGTCACGAATACCTCAGGATTTAGCTGCTAAGGGGTTAATTCTGTTTAGTTTGTGAACTAAAACAGCTATTTGCTTTTCAAGAAGAATTGTGTCCTGTGCTTGTTTGTGTTTCTTTGAAGTGTCAGGAGCCTCATAAATGCTTTGTAGTATACACAGGATAGAGCTTTATGGTTCAGACTGTCAGCAGAGGGCATGATAGAAAACAGTGCCTCAGTCACAGAAACTGATAAGGTCAATAAAGGGACATGGGTATAATGTATATATGTGTTTAAAACTGTTATGACATTAAATTAAGGGAAATATTATAACCCTGTCATATCTGGTATCAAACCGTTGCTCACAATTTAAGCAAGAGATTGCCAGTCAGTATATCTGAAAATAGAAGTTATAATGGGTTCTATAATTTCAGGCAAAAACTTTAGTGAAAGTTTATTGAAGATCATAAAGACAGGGGGGTTTCTTAGACCGCCCAGGAGGGTGTGGTCAGGCAACGTGATCTCTGGAAAATAGGTATAAGAATCTTATTTTTTAACTATAAGATTGTTTATTCTACAAGGGTGGCTTCCACAGCGTGAGTGACCATCATCTCTTGCCCATTTCCCTGAGGGCAAATTTATAAGCTAGGAAAGTATTAGGTCTGTTATTTTATTAATTTTATTTTAACCTGTTTGCTGTGTGTAATTTTATTTGTAACAACTTTTTATTAATAATGTATTGTGCATAATATGTTTGGCATAATAAATAATTCCTTTATTAAGTGTTGGCCTTTTTCTAATAATTGAACCGCGTTACTGAAAGAGACTGGAATATTAGAACTGTATAATTTTGGTGATTTTCTGCTAAATTGTATTCAGAGAGTTAAGTAGACATGTGCAAGGCTAAAAAATTCGGTTCGTTTTCGGTTCAGATCGATTCGGAATTTTCGAATTTCGGTTCGGATCGAATCGAATTTGGCAAAATTTGAATTAATTCGTTTCGGATTTATTCGGATTCGAATAAATTCGTTTCGGATTTATTCGGATTCGGCTGAATTCGGTTCTATTCGGTTCCGAAATTCGGTATGTTTTAGTACACTAACACCAATTTAGTACACTAAGGCCTAGATTTAGAGTTCGGCGGTAGCCGTCAAAACCAGCGTTAGAGGCTCCTAACGCTGGTTTTGGCCGCCCGCTGGTATTTGGAGTCAGTGATTAAAGGGTCTAACGCTCACTTTACAGCCGCGACTTTTCCATACCGCAGATCCCCCTACGCCATTTGCGTAGCCTATCTTTTCAATGGGATCTTTCTAACGCTGGTATTTAGAGTCGTTTCTGCAGTGAGCGTTAGAGCTCTAACGACAAGATTCCAGCCGCCTGAAAAAAGCAGGAGTTAAGAGCTTTCTGGCTAACGCCGGTTCATAAAGCTCTTAACTACTGTACCCTAAACTACACTAACACCCATAAACTACCTATGTACCCCTAAACCGAGGTCCCCCCACATCGCCGCCACTCGATTAAAATTTTTAACCCCTAATCTGCCGACCGCCACCTACGTTATACTTATGTACCCCTAATCTGCTGCCCCTAACCCCGCCGACCCCTATATTATATTTATTAACCCCTAACTTGCCCCACACAACGTCGCCGCAAGCTACTTAAAATAATTAACCCCTAATCTTCCGACCGCAAATCGCCGCCACCTACGTTATCCCTATGTACCCCTAATCTTCTGCCCCTAACATCGCCGACCCCTATGTTATATTTATTAACCCCTAATCTGCCCCCCACAACGTCGCCGACACCTACCTACACTTATTAACCCCTAATCTGCCGAGCGGACCTGAGCGCTACTATAATAAAGTTATTAACCCCTAATCCGCCTCACTAACCCTATCATAAATAGTATTAACCCCTAATCTGCCCTCCCTAACATCGCCGACACCTACCTTCAATTATTAACCCCTAATCTGCCGACCGGAGCTCACCGCTATTCTAATAAATGTATTAACCCCTAAAGCTAAGTCTAACCCTAACACTAACACCCCCCTAAGTTAAATATAATTTTTATCTAACGAAATAAATTAACTCTTATTAAATAAATGATTCCTATTTAAAGCTAAATACTTACCTGTAAAATAAATCCTAATATAGCTACAATATAAATTACATTTATATTATAGCTATTTTAGGATTAATATTTATTTTACAGGTAACTTTGTATTTATTTTAACCAGGTACAATAGCTATTAAATAGAACTATTTAATAGTTACCTAGTTAAAATAATTACAAATTTACCTGTAAAATAAATCCTAACCTAAGATATAATTAAACCTAACACTACCCTATCAATAAAATAATTAAATAAACTACCTACAATTACCTACAATTAACCTAACACTACACTATCAATAAATTAATTAAACACAATTGCTACAAATAAATACAATTAAATAAACTATCTAAAGTACAAAAAATAAAAAAGAACTAAGTTACAGAAAATAAAAAAATATTTACAAACATAAGAAAAATATTACAACAATTTTAAACTAATTACACCTACTCTAAGCCCCCTAATAAAATAACAAAGACCCCCAAAATAAAAAATTCCCTACCCTATTCTAAATTTAAAAAGTTACAAGCTCTTTTACCTTACCAGCCCTGAACAGGGCCCTTTGCGGGGCATGCCCCAAGAAGTTCAGCTCTTTTGCCTGTAAAAGAAAACATACAATACCCCCCCCCCAACATTACAACCCACCACCCACATACCCCTAATCTAACCCAAACCCCCCTTAAATAAACCTAACACTAAGCCCCTGATGATCTTCCTACCTTGTCTTCACCATGCCAGGTTCACCGATCCGTCCTGGCTCCAAGATCTTCATCCAACCCAAGCGGGGGTTGGCGATCCATAATCCGGTGCTCCAAAGTCTTCCTCCTATCCGGCAAGAAGAGGACATCCGGACCGGCAAACATCTTCTCCAAGCGGCATCTTCTATGTTCTTCCATCCGATGACGACCGGCTCCATCTTGAAGACCTCCAGCGCGGATCCATCCTCTTCTTCCGACGACTAGACGACGAATGACGGTTCCTTTAAGGGACGTCATCCAAGATGGCGTCCCTCGAATTCCGATTGGCTGATAGGATTCTATCAGCCAATCGGAATTAAGGTAGGAATTTTCTGATTGGCTGATGGAATCAGCCAATCAGAATCAAGTTCAATCCGATTGGCTGATCCAATCAGCCAATCAGATTGAGCTCGCATTCTATTGGCTGTTCCGATCAGCCAATACAATGCGAGCTCAATCTGATTGGCTGATTGGATCAGCCAATCGGATTGAACTTGATTCTGATTGGCTGATTCCATCAGCCAATCAGAAAATTCCTACCTTAATTCCGATTGGCTGATAGAATCCTATCAGCCAATCGGAATTCGAGGGACGCCATCTTGGATGACGTCCCTTAAAGGAACCGTCATTCGTCGTCTAGTCGTCGGAAGAAGAGGATGGATCCGCGCTGGAGGTCTTCAAGATGGAGCCGGTCGTCATCGGATGGAAGAACATAGAAGATGCCGCTTGGAGAAGATGTTTGCCGGTCCGGATGTCCTCTTCTTGCCGGATAGGAGGAAGACTTTGGAGCACCGGATTATGGATCGCCAACCCCCGCTTGGGTTGGATGAAGATCTTGGAGCCAGGACGGATCGGTGAACCTGGCATGGTGAAGACAAGGTAGGAAGATCATCAGGGGCTTAGTGTTAGGTTTATTTAAGGGGGGTTTGGGTTAGATTAGGGGTATGTGGGTGGTGGGTTGTAATGTTGGGGGGGGGGGGTATTGTATGTTTTTTTTTACAGGCAAAAGAGCTGAAAATCTTGGGGCATGCCCCGCAAAGGGCCCTGTTCAGGGCTGGTAAGGTAAAAGAGCTTGTAATTTTTGTATTTTAGAATAGGGTAGGGAATTTTTTATTTTGGGGGTCTTTGTTATTTTATTAGGGGGCTTAGAGTAGGTGTAATTAGTTTAAAATTGTTGTAATATTTTTCTTATGTTTGTAAATATTTTTTTATTTTCTGTAACTTAGTTCTTTTTTATTTTTTGTACTTTAGATAGTTTATTTAATTGTATTTATTTGTAGCAATTGTGTTTAATTAATTTATTGATAGTGTAGTGTTAGGTTAATTGTAGGTAATTGTAGGTAGTTTATTTAATTATTTTATTGATAGGGTAGTGTTAGGTTTAATTATAACTTAGGTTAGGATTTATTTTACAGGTAAATTTGTAATTATTTTAACTAGGTAACTATTAAATAGTTCTTAACTATTTAATAGCTATTGTACCTGGTTAAAATAAATACAAAGTTACCTGTAAAATAAATATTAATCCTAAAATAGCTATAATATAAATGTAATTTATATTGTAGCTATATTAGGATTTATTTTACAGGTAAGTATTTAGCTTTAAATAGGAATCATTTATTTAATAAGAGTTAATTTATTTCGTTAGATAAAAATTATATTTAACTTAGGGGGGTGTTAGTGTTAGGGTTAGACTTAGCTTTAGGGGTTAATACATTTATTAGAATAGCGGTGAGCTCCGGTCGGCAGATTAGGGGTTAATAATTGAAGGTAGGTGTCGGCGATGTTAGGGAGGGCAGATTAGGGGTTAATACTATTTATGATAGGGTTAGTGAGGCGGATTAGGGGTTAATAACTTTATTATAGTAGCGCTCAGGTCCGGTCGGCAGATTAGGGGTTAATAAGTGTAGGTAGGTGTCGGCGATGTTAGGGAGGGCAGATTAGGGGTTAATACTATTTATGATAGGGTTAGTGAGGCGGATTAGGGGTTAATAACTTTATTATAGTAGCGCTCAGGTCCGGTCGGCAGATTAGGGGTTAATAAGTGTAGGTAGGTGTCGGCGACGTTGTGGGGGGGCAGATTAGGGGTTAATAAATATAACATAGGGGTCGGCGATGTTAGGGCAGCAGATTAGGGGTACATAGGGATAACGTAGGTGGCGGCGGTTTACGGAGCGGCAGATTAGGGGTTAAAAGTGTAATGCAGGGGTCAGCGATAGCGGGGGCGGCAGATTAGGGGTTAATAAGTGTAAGGCTAGGGGTGTTTAGACTCGGGGTACATGTTAGAGTGTTAGGTGCAGACGTAGGAAGTGTTTCCCCATAGGAAACAATGGGGCTGCGTTAGGAGCTGAACGCTGCTTTTTTGCAGGTGTTAGGTTTTTTTTCAGCTCAAACAGCCCCATTGTTTCCTATGGGAGAATCGTGCACGAGCACGTTTTTGAGGCCGGCCGCGTCCGTAAGCAACTCTGGTATCGAGAGTTGTATTTGCGGTAAAAATGCTCTACGCTCCTTTTTTGGAGCCTAACGCAGCATTTGTTTGAACTCTCGATACCAGAGTTAAATTTATGGTGCGGCCAGAAAAAAACCCGCGGAGCGTTAACAGCCCTTTTACCGCCAAACTCCAAATCTAGCCGTAAGTCACTAACACCCATAAACTACCTATGAACTACTAAACCGAGGCCCCCCCACATCGCAAACCCTATAATAACATTATTTAACCCCTAATCTGCCGATCGTATATCGCCGCAACCTACATTATCCCTATGAACCCCTAATCTGCTGTCCCTAACATTGCAGACCCCTACATTATAGTTATTAACCCCTAATCTGCCCCCCCAACGTCGTCGCAATCTAACTACAAGTATTAACCCCTAATCTGCCGACCGGATATCGCAGCCGCCTACATTATAGCTATTAACCCCTAATCTGCTGTCCCTAACACAGCCGACCCCTACATTATAGTTATTAACCCCTAATCTGCCCCCGCAATGTCGCCGCAATCTAACTACAAGTATTAACCCCTAATCTGCTGACCGTTAATCGCCGCCACCTACATTATATCTATTAACCCCTAATCTGTTGTCCCTAACATCGCCGACCCCTACATTATAGTTATTAAGACCTAATCTGCCCCCCCAACGTCGCTGCAATCTAACTACAAGTATTAACCCCTAATCTGCCGACCGTTAATCGCCGCCACTATAATAAATGTATTAACCCCTAAACCGCCGCACTCCCGCCTCGCAAACACTATAATACATTTTATTAACCCCTAATCTGCCCTCCCTAACATCGCCGCCACCTACCTACAATTATTAGCCCCTAATCTCCCGCCCCCAACGTCGCTGCTACTATAATAAGGTTATTAACCCCTAAACCTAAGTCTAACCCTAACCCTAACACCCCCTAACTTAAATATAATTTAAATAAAACTAAATAAATTTACTATAGTTAAATAAATGAATCCTATTTAAAACTAAATACTTACCTGTAAAATAAACCCTAAGCTAGCTACAATTTAACTAATAGTTACATTGTAGCTATTTTAGGATTTATATTTATTTTACAGGCAACTTTGTATTTATTTTAACTAGGTACAATAGTTATTAAATAGTTAATTACTATTTAATATCTACCTAGCTAAAATAAATACAAATTTACCTGTAAAATAAATCCTAACCTAAGTTACAATTACACCTAACACTACACTATCATTAAATTAATTAAATAAATGAATCCTATTTAAAACTAAATACTTACCTGTAAAATAAACCCTAATATAGCTGCAATATAACTAATAGTTACATTGTAGCTATTTTAGCATTTATATTTATTTTACAGGCAACTTTGTATTTATTTTAACTAGGTACAATAGCTATTAAATAGTTATTGACTATTTAATAGCTACCTAGTTAAAATAATTACAAAATTACCTGTAAAATAAATCCTAACCTAAGTTACAATTAAACCTAACACTACACTATCATTAAATAAATTAACTACAAGTACCTACAATTATCTACAATTAAATAAACTAAACTAAAGTACAAAAAAAAAAAAAACACTAAATTACAAAAAAAATTGAGCTTGCATTCTATTGGCTGATCGGAACAGCCAATAGAATGCGAGGTCAATCTGATTGGCTGATTGGATCAGCCAATCGGATTGAACTTGAATCTGATTGGCTGATTAAATCAGCCAATCAGATTTTTCCTACCTTAATTCCGATTGGCTGATAGAATCCTATCAGCCAATCGGAATTCAAGGGACGCCATCTTGGATGATGTCACTTAAAGGTACAGTCATTTAGTTGTCGGATCAAGAAAGAAGAGGATGCTCCGCGTCAGATGTCTTCAGGATGCTGCCGCTCCGGTCCGGATGGATGAACAGAGAAGATGCCACCTGGATCAAGACTTCTGATGGATGGAAGACCTCTTCTTGCCCCGCTTGGATGAAGACTTCTGCCGGTCTGGATGTCCTCTTCTGCCCCATCAGATGAAGACTTCGGCCCGGCTGGGTGAACACAACTCAAGGTAGAGAGATCTTCAGGGGGTTAGTGTTAGGTTTATTTAAAGGGGGTTTGGGTTAGAGTAGGGGTATGTGGGTGGTGGGTTGTAATGTGGGGGGGTATTGTGTTTTTTTTTACAGGCAAAAGAGCTGTTTTCTTTGGGGCATGCCCCCGCAAAAGGCCCTTTTAAGGGCTGGTAAGGTAATAGAGCTGTTAACTTTTGTAATTTAGTATAGGGTAGGGCATTTTTTTATTTTGGGGGGCTTTGTTATTTTATTAGGGGGCTTAGATTAGGTGTAATTAGTTTAAAATTCTTGTAATATTTTTTTATTTTTTGTAATTTAGTGTTTGTTTTTTTGTACTTTAGTTTAGTTTATTTCATTGTATTTAATTGTAGGTACTTGTAGTTAATTTATTTAATTTATTTCATGATAGTGTAGTGTTAGGTTTAATTGTAACTTAGGTTAGGATTTATTTTACAGGTAATTTTGTAATTATTTTAACTAGGTAGTTATTAAATAGTTATTAACTATTTAATGACTATTGTACCTAGTTAAAATAAATACAAAGTTGCCTGTAAAATAAATATAAATCCTAAAATAGCTACACTGTAACTATTAGTTATATTGCAGCTATATTAGGGTTTATTTTACAGGTAAGTATTTAGTTTTATATAGGATTCATTTATTTAATTAATTTAATGATAGTGTAGTGTTAGGTGTAATTGTAACTTAGGTTAGGATTTATTTTACAGGTAAATTTGTATTTATTTTAGCTAGGTAGTTATTAAATAGTTATTAACTATTTAATGACTATTGTACCTAGTTAAAATAAATACAAAGTTGCCTGTAAAATAAATATAAATCCTAAAATAGCTACAATGTAACTATTTTTGGTAATTTAGTGTTTGTTTGTATTTTGGTACTTTTCTGATGGATGGAAGACCTCTTCTTGCCCCGCTTGGATGAAGACTTCTGCCGGTCTGGATGTCCTCTTCTGCCCCATCGGATGAAGACTTCGGCCCGGCTGGGTGAACACGACTCAAGATAGGGAGATCTTCAGGGGGGTAGTGTTAGGTTTATTTAAGGGGGGTTTGGGTTAGAGTAGGGGTATGTGGGTGGTGGGTTGTAATGTGGGGGGGGGTATTGAGGGGTTTTTTACAGGCAAAAGAGCTGTTTTCTTTGGGGCATGCCCCGCAAAAGGCACTTTTAAGGGCTGGTAAGGTAATAGAGCTGTTAACTTTTGTAATTTAGTATAGGGTAGGGCATTTTTTTATTTTGGGGGGCTTTGTTATTTTATTAGGGGGCTTAGATTAGGTGTAATTAGTTTAAAAATTCTTGTAATATTTTTTTATTTTTTGTAATTTAGTGTTTGTTTGTTTTTTGTAATTTAGTGGTTTTTTTTTGTACTTTAGTTTAGTTTATTTAATTGTAGATAATTGTAGGTACTTGTAGTTAATTTATTTAATGATAGTGTAGTGTTAGGTTTAATTGTAACTTAGGTTAGGATTTATTTTACAGGTAATTTTGTAATTATTTTAACTAGGTAGCTATTAAATAGTTATTAACTATTTAATAGCTATTGTACCTAGTTAAAATAAATACAAAGTTGCCTGTAAAATAAATATAAATGCTAAAATAGCTACAATGTAACTATTAGTTATATTGCAGCTATATTAGGGTTTATTTTACAGGTAAGTATTTTGTTTTAAATAGGATTCATTTATTTAATTAATTTATTGATAGTGTAGTGTTAGGTGTAATTTTAACTTAGGTTAGGATTTATTTTACAGGTAAATTTGTATTTATTTTAGCTAGGTAGCTATTAAATAGTAATTAACTATTTAATAACTATTGTACCTAGTTAAAATAAATACAAAGTTGCCTGTAAAATAAATATAAATCCTAAAATAGCTACAATGTAACTATTAGTTATATTGTAGCTAGCTTAGGGTTTATTTTACAGGTAAGTATTTAGTTTTAAATAGGATTCATTTATTTAACTATAGTAAATTTATTTCATTTTATTTAAATTATATTTAAGTTAGGGGGGGTTAGGGTTAGACTTAGGTTTAGGGGTTAATAAGCTTATTATAGTAGCGGCGACGTTGGGGGCGGGAGATTAGGGGTTAATAATTGTAGGTAGGTGGCGGCGATGTTAGGGAGGGCAGATTAGGGGTTAATAAAATGTATTATAGTGTTTGCGAGGTGGGAGTGCGGCGGTTTAGGGGTTAATACATTTATTATAGTGCGGCTATTAACGGTCGGCAGATTAGGGGTTAATACTTTTAGTTAGATTGCGGCGACGTTGGGGGGCAGATTAGGGGTTAATAACTATAATGTAGGTGTCGGCGATGTTAGGGACAGCAGATTAGAGGTTAATAGCTATAATGTAGGTGGCGGCGATTAACGGTCGGCAGATTAGGGATTAATACTTGTAGTTAGATTGCGGCGACGTTGGGGGGGGGGCAGATTAGGGGTAAATAACTATAATGTAGGGGTCGGCGATGTTAGGGACAGCAGATTAGGGGTTAATAGCTATAATGTAGGTGGCGGCGATATCCGGTCGGCAGATTAGGGGTTAATACTTGTAGTTAGATTGCGGCGACGTTGGGGGGGGCAGATTAGGGGTTAATAACTATAATGTAGGGGTCGGCGATGTTAGGGACAGCAGATTAGGGGTTCATAGCTATAATGTAGGTGGCGGCGATATCCGGTCGGCAGATTAGGGGTTAATAAGATAATGCAGGTGTCAGCGATAGCGGTGGCGGCAGATTAGGGGTTAATAAGTGTCAGATTAGGGGTGTTTAGAGACTCGGGGTACATGTTAGGGTGTTAGGTGCAGACTTAGTGTTTCCCCATAGGAAACAATGGGGCTGCGGTGTTAGGTTTTTTTTCAGCCGAAACTCCCATTGTTTCCTATGGGGAAATGCCGAATTTTACCGAGCTAATTCGGATTTATTCGGAGATACGGCAGCTATTTCGGATTCATTTGGTAGATTCGGAAGTATTTTAATTTGGAAATTCAAATCGATCTGAATCTCCGAATTTACCGAATTTTCCGAATTTCCGAATAAATCCGAAACAAACCGCACATGTCTATTAATGTGTAAGTCTGGGTTTTTTCTTAGGATTTTCCCTTTAATAAATTATAAATTGTGGCAGATTAGATATTGTAGTTAGTTTAGTGTGGGTGGCATTAAAGGGGAGTTTTGGGCATTTCTTTTACGTCTAGTACAGACTGGAGAGTGTTGTTAACCCTTGCACCCACTGAACTAAATCACAAGCTTGTCTGGTGTGACTAGATTGTGACATATTAGTAAGAGTAGAAAGGGTCTGATAACCCTTTCTGTGCCAAATAAGTGACTGGCGCAGGGTTGGATTACCTTGGTTCATCACAATGCTCCTCTAAAGTGGAAGAGAAAACAAGAATATCATCCAGATAAATGATGACAGTGTGGTTGAGGAGGTCACGGAAGACATCGTTGACAAAGGCCTGGAAGACTGCAGGGGCGTTACACAGCCCAAAGGGCATTACAAGGTATTTGTAATGCCCAGATCTTGTGTTAAAGGCGGTCTTCCATTTGTGGCCTGGATAGATGCGAATCAGATTGTATGCCCCACGTAAGTCCAGTTTGGCGAAGAAGGGAGCATCCTGGAGTGTCATACAGTTCGGTAATCAATGGTATGGGATAGCGATTCTTGATGGTTATGTTGTTCAAGGCCCTGAAGTCAATGCAGGGTCTGAGCCCACCATCCTTCGTACTGACAAAAAAGAAGCCAGCCCCAGCAGAAGAGGAGGAGGGCGAATGAACCCTTTAGCTAGGTTCTCTTGGATGTACTCCTCCATGGATTTGGTTTCAGCCTTGGAGAGAGGATAAGTCCTCCCTTTAGGAAATGGGGCCCCTGGGAAAGAGATCGATCTTGCAGTCATAAGGATGGTGGGGTGGCAGCACGTTGGCAGCTTTTTTCTCTAACACATCCGCAAAGTCTGTGTATACTGAATGAAGGTTTGAAGGAGTCTGTATACTGGCTATGAGAATACAGGGCAGAGTAATGACTTTAGCAAGGGAGGAGTGGAAACAGGAGGTACCCCAGGAGGCCAGTTGTCCCTCAGCCCACTCGAACTGTGGATTGTGTACCAAAGCCAAGGAAGACCAAGCATAACAGGCTGTGCTGGGGAATGAATGACCTCAAACTGCAGCTGTTCAGTGTGGAGGACTCCCACAGTCAGGGTCAGGGGTGCTGACTCAAAATGGATCACACCCGAACCAAGGAGGGTGACATCCAGGGTAGTTATTTTGAGACAATGTCCTTTCTGCAGAAGAGGCAAACCAGCTTGAATCATAAAACAGTGATCCAGGAAGTTTTCAGCTGCCCCTGAATCAATGAAGGCTTGAGTGTGGACAGTATTCTGAAGTAAGGTAAGGGTAACAGGTACCAGGATCCGAGAGGAGTGAGTGGATATCATCGAGACCATGCTTAGAGGTACCAAAGTGTTATCCCCTAAGCATTGGCTTTTCCTGGCCGAATGTCACAGTCCTTTAGTTGGTGGGTGTTAGATCCACAATAAAAACATAGTCTCAGTCTCCTTCTTCTCTGTCTTTCAGACTCTGAAGGTTTGAAGGAGGAGAGATCCATGGATTCCTCTACTGAGGTAGCTGAAGTAGCTGAAGGGGTAGCAGATGCTGCCGAAACTGGGCGAATAGGATGATGGAAGGGTAGGACCCTTCTAGTTCTGTCTCTCTCGGCTTGCCTTTCCTTAAAGCGAGAGTCCAGATTGATACAAAGCACTATAAAGTCATCCAAAGAAGAAGGAATATCACGATTAGTGAGTTCATCTTTGATGCGTTCATGGAGACCGCTCCTAAAGGCTGATTTGAGAGCACTGCCATCCCAAGTGGTTTCAAGTGCCAAGGTGCGGAACTTGATGGCATATTGTGTCACAGTTTTATTGCCTTGGCGGAGATCCAGGAGAGAATATTCCGCAGCAGAGGTACGGCCAGAAGTCCCAAACACAGAAGAAATTAACTCATCAGCATCATACAGGAGTGTAGCGTTCTGTTCCAAAAGGCTCTACCCAGGCTGGAAGGTGTGAGGATCATTGCGCAAGTGCAGCCTGCATTGGTTTAAAGTGCAGCCTGCATTGGTTTAGAAAGCCCCTGCAATCAGTAGTACCTTTATACTTGGCAAAGGTTTCCGGGGTATACTTTCAGAAGCAGAGGAAGAAGTCAAAGCACCAGGAGTAGGGGCTGGTGGTGTAGCAACAGGAGCATCCCTTGCTGCAACTAGTAAGGAGAGTTGAGTGGTAATAGCCTCTAGCTTGGAATCCATATTCTGCAACTGTGTAGTATGGGTTCCCAACATCTGTCCCTGAAGTTGAACAGCTTGTGCCACCTCATCTGGCTGCATGGCCCAAGTATAATGTAACGTTCATGGGATACTCCTCTATCAGACCAAACTCGGCCAGTAGTCTTGTTATCCCGGCGTCGTGCTGGAATGATAGGGAATACCCCAGAGCAGAGAAAGTCAGTGAGATGAGGAAGGCGGCACTCACCACAGGCCGGACAGTCCCCAGTGGCAACAGCAGAGCAGTCCACGGATGAACCACTAGAATGGTCAGGCAGGCAGGGTCTGGCAACAGCAAAGCAGTCCACGGATGAACCACTAGAATGGTCAGGCAGGCAGGGTCTGGCAACAGCAAAGCAGTCCAAGGATAAACCACTAGAATGGTCAGGCAGGCAGGGTTTGGCAACAGTAAAGCAGTCCAAGGATAAACCACTAGAATGGTCAGGCAGGCAGGGTTTGGCAACAGTAGAGCAGTCCAGAAGTTTAAGGGTTAAGGCAGGTAGAGTAGTCAGACAGGCAGGTTCAGCAACAGCAATTAGGCACAAGAAAGAACAATCTGTCACACCCAGGAGCACACAAAGTAACACCTATACTTGGGCAGTGACAGATCGTTCTACAAAGATTTAAATAGGCACAGATTCACGCCACTGAGGTCTGACATTGGAGCTGACATTGCCCCTGACAACAAGCAGGGAAGGAGACGTCGCGCCCCCAGCAATGCCTAGAGCGGCGCGGCACGCATATTATATAATATGATTACATTTTCAATGTGAATTAAATAGCAATTGTCATAAACACATGATGAATATAATCCGCAAATCAAATATTAATAATTTGTTTCCACTGTCAATAACAAATCAGATCGCTCTCTAATTGGGATAGTTGTGTCACTATTTTAGATTTTTTTTTGAGTTCAAGAGGGCGCAACCTCTAATTTTTAGTGACGGGGAATTGTTGATCCAGGTCTACAGGATGGACCGCCATTTCCCACGGAGGATAGGAGGTGTGAGAGGGATTACTCATGAGGACAGGGACCGCATCATCTATGAGATGATGCGGCAGATGAGAAGGGTGTCGGGCATACGGAGATCGCGTCAGAGTTGTCTCCGGAGGTTTTCGGACCTTCAGAGATGCGAAAACAAGCAATACCGGGACTTACGATCGCTCAATAGAGCCTGTAAGTAGCACTTATTGTATTGTGTATTGTACTTATAAATTATGTATATTTCAATAACGCAGAAAAAAAACATTTTTAATTCATGATAGAGTATTGAATTTTGTAATCCTGTGTGTGTTATTTTAAATCGGTTATTTTCATCATAGGATATAAAGCTTACATAAATTACAGCTGCAGATACATTACACAAAAGAAAAATATCACATGGATCTAATGTTGAAAAGTTTTTTCCTTGTAAAATGAGCTGTGATGATGTCATTTTTGTTAACCCCTCCCATGTGTGCTTATTGGCTACCTGTTTTATTGCTAGGTCTATAAATGGTGTGTTTTTTGTATTTGTGATTAGCTTGAGAAAGGGGCAGGAGCCTCGAAACGCTGCTCTAATAAAGGGTATAGCCTTTATACCATGTGCCACTTTGTGTGTGTTCTTGTACATGGATCTAAAGTTGACACAGATCTCATGCGACCGAGAGAAATAATCCTCTGATACATAAGGCCAGTGTCAATGGCTACCCCCAGGATGTCCCTAAAATCCGAAGTAATTTTCAAGTATATTACTATCGGCTAGATTACGAGTTTTGCGTTATGAGTGAAAAAGCCTCATAACGCTGCTTTTTCACTACCGCTGCTATTGCAAGTCTTGTAAGTACAGCTGTACCGCACACTTTTTTGGCCGTCACACAACGTAACTACCGCACTTTTTAAAAAGTCATTTTCCAAGGGTACTTCCACAGCGCCGGTATTACGAGTTTGCCTGTCCGGCCAAAAAGTGAGCAGTACAGCTTATAACTACAAGATTCGTACCGTAAACTGAAAGTCAGTAGTTATGGGTTTTACGTTACAAAGCTGTACCATAAAACTAAAGTGTTACAAAGTACACTAACACCCATAAACTACCTATTAACCCCTAAACCGAGGCCCTCCCGCATAGCAAACACTAAAATAAAATTATTAACCCTTAATCTGCCGCTCAGGACATCGCCGCCACTATAATAAACATATTAACCTCTAAACCACCGTAATCCCACATCGCAAACACTAGTTAAATATTATTAACCCCTAATCTGCTGCTCCCTATGTCGCCGCCACTATACTAAAGTTATTAACCCCTAAATATCTGGCCTCCCACATCACTAACACTAAATAAATATATTAACCTCTAAACCTAACCCTGAGTCTAACCCTAACCCTAACACCCCTAACTTTAATATAATTAAAATAAATCTAAATAAAACTACTATTAATAACTAAATAATTCCTATTTAAGACTAAATACTTACCTGTAAAATAAACCCTAAGCTATCTACAATATAACTAATAGTTACATTGTAGCTATCTTAGGTTTTATTTTTATTTTACAGGTAAATTTGTATTTATTTTAACTAGGTAGAATAGTTAGTAAATAGTTATTAACTATTTACTAGCTACTTAGTTAAAATCAATACAAATTTACCTGTAAAATAAAACCTACCCTATCTTACACTAAAACCTAACATTACACTAAAATTAAATAAATTAAAATAACAAAATACATTTATTTAAATTACAGGAAATACTAAAAACTAAATTACACAAAATAAAAAAGAAATTATCAAATATTTAAACTAATTACACCTAATCTAATAGCCCTATCAAAATAAAAAAGCCCCGCAAAATAAAAAATAAAAACCTAGCCTACAATAAACTGCCAATGGCCCTTAAAAGGGCCTTTTGCGGGGCATTGCCCCAAAGAAATCAGTTATTTTACCTGTAATAAAAAAAAATACAAACAACCCCCCAACAGTAAAACCCACCACCCACACAACTAACCCACCCCCCCCCCAAAAAAAAAAAAACTAGCTAAAAAAACCTAAGCTCCCCATTGCCCTGAAAAGGGCATTTGGATGGGCATTGCCCTTAAAAGGGCATTTAGCTCTTTTACATTGCCCAAAGTCCCTAATCTAAAAATACAACCAACCCAATAAACCCTTAAAAAAACACTAACCCCCGAAGATCCACTTACAGTTTTTGAAGACCGGACATCCATCCTCAACGAAGCCAGGAGAAGTCTTCATCCAAGCAGCAAGAAAGAAGTCCTCAACAAAGCCGGGAGAAGTCTTCATCCAAGCGGCAAGAAGTCGTCCTCCAGGCAGGCAGAAGTCTTCATCCAGGCGGCATCTAATATCTTCATCCTTCCGAAGCGGAGTGGCTCCATCTTCAAGACATCCGGCGTGGAGCATCCTCTTCTTTCGATGGTTCTTGAACAATGAAGGTTCCTTTAAATGACTTCATCCAAGATGGCATCCCTTGAGTTCCGATTGGCTGTTAGAATTCTATCAGCCAATCGGAATTAAAGGTTAAAAAATCCTATTGGCTGATGCAATCAGTTATTTTGTAGCTAGCTTAGGTTTTATTTTACAGGTAAGTAAAATGTAAAACTCATAACTACTGACTTTAGATGGCGGTACAGATCTTGTGGCTATAGAGTGTACCGCTCACTTTTTGGCCTCCCAGGCAAACTTGTAATACCGGCGCTATGAAAATCCCATTGAGAAAGGACTTTTTTAAAAGTGCGGTACTGATGTTGCATGACAGCCAAAAAGGTGTGCGGTACACCTATACCTACAAGACTTGTAATAGCAGCGTTAGGGGAAAAGCAGCCTTATGAACCATAATGATGCTTTTTCAATCATAACGTCAAACTTGTAATCTAGCTGATATTATAATACTGTTTTTAAATAGAGTGCTCACACTTCCAGAAGCTACAAATAGCTCTACAAAATCCTTGGATAGCAGGACTCGGAGTAACTTTTTAACTTCTTTTATTGTTTTATTGTACAAATAAAAATCACTAAAGAAACAAGTTCCTTCTATCCGGGGTTTTTTTTGTATTGAGCAATTTCCTTAGAGCTAAATGTAACTCATGGAAGTGTGAGTCCCATGTATCAAGCACCTTACATGGATCTTTTTAAAAATAGCATTACACTATGATCCAGATAACAAGTGGAATTTTGAAGGAAACTTTTAATGCAAGCTTGATAGTGTGCGTATTACAAGTAAAAGTAAATGGTTTGCACGCTAACAAAACTTGATGTGTGCTTGCTTCAGGACTTAGGATATAGCAGCCACATTAACTTCTCCTCATAGACTTAAATGGAGCGTACTATTAAAAGAAAAAATGGCCCTGTATGTAACTGTTTCCGTGCGAGCCTTTAGGTTCGCCGGAAACAAGAGTTAAGAAGCAGCGGTCTTAAGACCGCTGCTCCTTAACTCGTCTGCCGCCTCTGAGGCAGTGGACAGCAATCCACCCGATCTATTATGATCGGGTTGATTGACACCCCCTGCAGGGGCGGCATTGCACATGCAGTTCACCCGAACTGCTTGTGCAATGTTAAATGCCAACAGCGTATGCTGTTGGCATTTAGCAATGCAGGGCGGAGCGATGCAGGGCGGACATGATTCGCTATAGAAATTCATGTCTGCCCAGGGTATGATAAATCTACCCCTAAAACTTTACACTTATTTTGTTAACATTTAAACAACTACTGAAACTTTAAAAATACATCAATATGTTATTCTCAGACTAATTTTTTCTTTGAATGCATCATTCTATCTAGCATTTATTTAGTGTTTAATGTCCCTTTAAGATAACCAATTAAACTTGTGCTATTACCCGAAACCGCGTTAGACCCACAGCATGAAACTAGAAGCACATTTTACATTCCAGTGTTCTTCACATAAAAAAAATGTTGTTTTTATTTTTAAATATATATTTTTAGATAAATCTAATAATGTTAATGTAAAAAGATATCTATACCAATATATTTATAGGAATATATAAAGGTACAGATATATACAGATATATTTAGGCATGTATATTTAATAATACAAAGAACATTTTCCCTTATATAAAGAACATTGGAATGTAAAGTATTTGTAGCAAATACACAGAAACCCTTTTAACCTTTATAAAATATTTTAATTAATATGAATATGATTTTTTTCATCATATGGTGTATGTATGAGTATAGCAATTCATTTTAACATATTCATGTTGTGTTTGGCCAACTTTTATTTTAGCACTAAACCTTTATGCAAGGTCTACAGTCATGCTAACCTGATACAGAATAAATTCTATTGTGCTCGAGCGAACGCATTTACTTTTAGCTTGTAATACGCATGCAAATTAACACAGGTGCTATATCCCACAGGCGCTAATTTTTATGCACCTTAATTTCAATAAGTTAGTCCACTCAAAAACAGGACAATTTGTTTTTCTTAAAATTTTATTGGATAAATATGAGAAAATCTAAAAAAGAAAACACACACAAAAAATAAACTATTACTTTCTTAGGTGTTTTGGGGGAGGGCAGTTGATAGGAATTTCTACTCACCTACAAGGAAGCATAATATATGCATTTAAGATGAATGTAAACATTGTGGCAAATTGAATCAATATTGAAAATAATTACCTACCGTCTTTTAATGTTTTTTTTCACCATACTAATGAAATTATTTTAATATGTATACAATTAACAATTTCATAAAAATCTGTGTTTTTTTATTTTTCAAACACTTTATTGCAGTCATACATTAATATTCTTATTATATTGTGTGTAAAACTTCCATAAGTTAAAAGTATTATTGAGCTACAGTATATTTCTCACTGAAACAAGAAGTCATTAGCTTAGATTAGTGTCAGGGCTGGAAAAGAAGTATAACAAAACATGCATATAATAACTAACAATTAAAGGGACAGTCAAGTCCAAAAAAACTTTCATAATTTAAATAGGGCATGTATTTTTAAACAACTTCCCAATTTGCTTTGTTCTCTTGGTATTCTTAGTTGAAAGCTAAACCTAGGAGGTTCATATGCTAATTTATTAGACCTTGAAGACTGCCTCTAATCTGAATATATTTTGACCACTAGAGGGCATTAGTTCATGTGTTCATGTGGGTAATAAAGGGATTATCTTTCTTTTTAAACAACAAAAATTCTGGTGTTGACTGTCCCTTTAAGTATTTCACTAACATATAAACATATGAAATGCAATATATGTTTTCTTTTATTAATTAAAGTGATTTAAAGGTATATGGTTTATGACAAGGTTTTGGACTGGGAAGGACTCAAAGGTGAGTATATATAACGGTGAGTACCCCCACAAAAAAGCCCTATATATATATATATATATATATATATATATATATATATATGTATGTGTGTGTGTGTGTGTGTGTGCGTGTGTTTGTGTATTCATATGTGTGCATGTGTATATTGTATGTATGTGTGTGTTAACACATACATACATACATACATACGTAAATATACATACACATGTATAGATACACACACACAAATATATATCAATGGGGAGAGTTGGCTAAAAAAAAAGCCTAACATCTGCGATTGCGGAAACAAAAGCTCCGTAACGCAGCCCCATTGATGTCTAGGGGAAAGAAAAAGTTATGTTTAAACCTAACACTCTAACATAAAAACCACGTCTAAACACCCCTAATCTGCCGCCCCTAACATCGCCGCCACCTACATAATGTTATTAACCCCTAATCTGCTGCCCCTAACATCGCCGCCACCTACATAATGTTATTAACCCCTAATCTGCCGCCCCCAATGTCGACGCCACTATACTAAAGTTATTAACCCCTAAACCTCTGGCCTCCCACATCACTAACACTACATAAATATATTAACCCCTAAACCTAACCCTAACGTAACCCTGAACCTAACTCTAACACCCCCTAACTTAAATATAATTAAAATAAATCTAAGTAAAACTTAAAACTATTACCTAAATAACCTATTTAAAAATAAACTTACCTGTAACATAAAACCTAAGCTAGCTACAATATAGTTAATAGTTACATTGTAGCTAGTTTAGGTTTGATTTTTATTTCACAGGTAAGTTTGTATTTATTTTAACTAGGTAGACTTTTATCCTATTGGCTATTCCAATCAGCCAATAGATTGTGAGCTCAATCCTATGGGCTGATTGGATAAGCGAATAGAATGAAAGCTCAATCCTATTGGCTGATTGCAACAGCCAATAGGATTTTTTCCCCTTTAATTCCTATTGGCTGATAGAATTCTATCAGCCAATTGGCATTTAAGGGATGCCATCATGAATGACGTCACTTATTAACCCCTAATCTGCCGACCGCAAAGCGCCGCCACCTACGTTATCCTTATGTACCCCTAATCTGCTGCCCCTAACACCGCCGACCCCTATATTATATTTATTAACCCCTAATCTGCCCCCCTCAACGTCGCCTCCACCTGCCTACACTTATTAACCCCTAATCTGCCGAGCGGACCGCACCGCTACTATAATAAAGTTATTAACCCCTAATCCGCCTCACTAACCCTATAATAAATAGTATTAACCCCTAATCTGCCCTCCCTAACATCGCCGACACCTAACTTCAATTATTAACCCCTAATCTGCCGACCGGAGCTCACCGCTATTCTAATAAATGTATTAACCCCTAAAGCTAAGTCTAACACTAACACCCCCCTAAATTAAATATAATTTTAATCTAACGAAATTAATTAACTCTTATTAAATAAATTATTCCTATTTAAAGCTAAATACTTACCTGTAAAATAAATCCTAATATAGCTACAATATAAATTATAATTATATTATAGCTATTTTAGGATTTATATTTATTTTACAGGTAACTTTGTAATTATTTTAACCAGGTACAATAGCTATTAAATAGTTAAGAACTATTTAATAGCTACCTAGTTAAAATAATTACAAAATTACCTGTAAAATAAATCCTAACCTAAGTTACAATTAAACCTAACACTATACTATCATTAAATTAATTAAATAAAATACCTATAATTAACTACAATTAAACCTAACACTACACTATCAATACATTAATTAAATACAATATCTACAAATAACTACAATGAAATAAACTAACTAAAGTACAAAAAATAAAAAAGAACTAAGTTACAAAAAATAAAAAAATATTTACAAACATAAGAAAAATATTACAACAATTTTAAACTAATTACACCTACTCTAAGCACCCTAATAAAATAACAAAGACCCCCAAAATAAAAAATGCCCTACCCTATTCTAAATTACTAAAGTTCAAAGCTCTTTTACCTTACCAGCCCTGAACAGGGCCCTTTGCGGGGCATGCCCCAAGAAGTTCAGCTCTTTTGCCTGTAAAACAAAACATACAATACCCCCCCAACATTACAACCCACCACCCACATACCCCTAATCTAACCCAACCTTTGGAGCCTCTTCTGGACCTCTTCAGCCACCGGATGATGGATCGCCAGCCCCCGCTTGGGCTGGATGAAGATTTTGGAGCCAGGACGGATTGGTGATACCTGGTGAGGTGAAGACAAGGTAGGATGATCTTCAGGGGCTTAGTGTTAGGTTTATTTAAGGGGGGTTTGGGTTAGATTAGGGGTATGTGGGTGGTGGGTTGTAATGTTGGGGGGGGGTATTGTATGTTTTGTTTTACAGGCAAAAGAGCTGAACTTCTTGGGGCATGCCCCGCAAAGGGCCCTGTTCAGGGCTGGTAAGGTAAAAGAGCTTTGAACTTTAGTAATTTAGAATAGGGTAGGGCATTTTTTATTTTGGGGGTCTTTGTTATTTTATTAAGTTTTCGGGTCGTTACCGACAAAACTCTAAATCTAGCCGTAAGCTAGCTACAATATAACTAATAGTTACATTGTAGCTAACTTAGGGTTTATTTTTATTTTACAGGCAAGTTTGTATTTATTTTAACTAGGTAGAATAGTTACTAAATAGTTATTAACTACCTAGTTAAAATAAATACAAATCTACCTGTAAAATAAATCCTAACCTTTCTTACACTAACACCTAACATTACACTACAATTAAATAAACTAAATTAATTAAATACAATTACCTAAATTACAAAAAAAACAAACACTAAATTACACACAAAAAAAAGAAATTATCAGATATTTAAACTAATTTAAGCACACAATAAGAGAAACCCAAACACCAAGGCCATAGCTCAGAAACACAATGAGCAATTAACTTAGGACCCCAAGGGATACCTCTGGTATCATCATATGGTTAATATGTATTTATACTTATCATAACATTAACTTTTTTAACTTCTCTATTTATGCACTTTTATTCATTGTTTTGCTTGCCTGTATTATGCAATTCTTTGTAATCAATTCTTGTGTGCATTAATTTTGTATCTGACAATAGCTGATATACTGTTTAATATGTATAGCTTGGTATTGCACAGCAGTCATATGGTTAATTATCTCTGTTTATGTTCAAGTATATGTGCTATGTTCAGTACTGGTAATAGAGGGTATGTATCTTTTGGTAATCCATTATTGGTTAGAATCATATGGGCATTGGTTTTGTTTTAACCTATCATACTTGCCTAAAGGGTTTTTAACCAGGTGTGTGGGTCAGCACTTCAGGCTGTGACTACGGATATCATCCGAAACGCGTAAGCTTTTGTTAGTGCTGCGCCCATGTCTGACTCTTCCTTCTATGTATTTGCTGTGTTCCTGTTTTAACTGATATGAATAAAGTTTCCAAGTTTTAAACTTATGATGGATGTTGGAGCCTTTCATTGAATTTAAACTAATTACACCTAATCTAATAGCCCTATCAAAATAAAAAAAGCCCCCCCCAAAAGAAAAAAAAACCTGTAGCCTAAACTAAACTACCAATAGTTCTTAAAGGGGCCTTTTGCTGGGCATTGCCCCAAAGAAATCAGCTCTTTTACCTGTAAAAAAAATACAAACAACCCCCCAACAGTAAAATCCACCACCCACACAACAAACCCCCCAAATAAAAACCTAACTAATTAAAACCTAAGCTCCCCATTGTCCTGAAAAGGGCATTTGTATGGGCATTGCCCTTAAAAGGGCTCTTAGTTCTTTTTCAGCCCAAACCCTAATCTAAAAATAAAACTCACCCAATAAACCCTTAAAAAAACCTAACACTAACCCCCGAAGATCCACTTACAGTTTTGAAGACCGGACATCCATCCTCAACGAAGCGGGAGAAGTCTTCATCCAAACCGGCAGAAGTGGTCCTCCAGATGGGCAGAAGTCTTCATCCAGATGGCATCTTCTATCTTCATCCATCCAGCACGGAGTGGCTCCATCTTCAAGACATCCTGTCCATCCATCTTCTTCCAACAACTAACGATGAATGAAGGTTCCTTTAAGGGACGTCATCCAAGATGGCGTCCCTTGAATTCCGATTGGCTGATAGAATTCTATCAGTCAATGGGAATTAAAGGTAGAAAAATCCTATTGGCTGATGCAATCAGCCAATAGGATTTAGCTTCAATCCTATTGGCTGATCTAATCAGCCAATAGGATTGAGCTTGCATTCTATTGGCTGTTCCAATCAGCCAATAGAATGCAAGCTCAATCCTATTGGCTGATTGCATCAGCCAATAGGATTTTTTCACCTTTAATTCCGATTGGCTGATAGAATTCTATCAGCCTATCAGAATTCAAGGGACGCCATCTTGGATGACATCATTTAAAGGAACCTTCATTTGTCATTAGTCGTCGGAAGAAGAGGATGCTCCGTGCCGGATGTCTTGAAGATGGAGCCGCTCCGCGCCGGATGTATGAAGATAGAAGATGCCGCCTGGATGAAAACTTCTGCCCGTCTGGAGGACCACTTCTGCCGGCTTGGATTAAGACTTCTCCCGGCTTAGTTGAGCACTTCTTGCCGCTTGGATGAAGACTTCTCCCAGCTTCGTTGAGGATGAATGTCTGGTCTTCAAAACTGTAAGTGTGTCTTCGGGGTTAGTGTTAGGTTTTTTTAAGGGTTTTTTGGGTGGGTTTTATTTTTAGATTAGGGCTTTTGGGCTGAAAAAGAGCTAAACAACCTTTTAAGGGCAATACCCATACAAATGGGGATCTTAGGTTTTTTTAGTTAAGATTTTATTAGGGGGTTGGTTGTGTGGGTGGTGGTTTTTACTGTTGGGGGGTTGTTTGTAAAAAAAAAATTACAGGTAAAATAGCTGATTT
The DNA here is from genome assembly GCF_027579735.1 of Bombina bombina. NCBI lineage: Eukaryota > Metazoa > Chordata > Amphibia > Anura > Bombinatoridae > Bombina > Bombina bombina. The sequence continues at coordinate 441,193,766 of NC_069504.1, forward strand.
CTTTGGGGCAATGCCACGCAAAAGGCCCTTTTAAGGGCTATTTGTAGTTTAGTTTAGGCTAGGGTTTTTTTTTATTTTGGGGGGGCTTTTTTATTTTGATAGGGCTATTAGATTAGGTGTAATTAATTTAAATATCTCATAATTTCTTTTTTTATTTTGTGTAATTTAGTGGGTTTTTTTGTTATTTAGGTAATTGTATTTATTTAATTTAATTTATTTAAATGTAGTGTAATGCTAGGTGTTAGTGTAAGACAGGTTAGGTTTTATTTTACAGGTAAATTTGTATTTATTTTAACTAGGTAGTTAGTAAATAGTTAATAACTATTTAGTAACTATTCTACCTAGTTAAAATAAATACAAACTTACCTGTAAAATAAAAATAAAACCTAAGCTAGCTACAATGTAACTATTAGTTATATTGTAGTTATCTTAGGGTTTATTTTACAGGTAAGTATTTAGTTTAAAATAGGAATAATTCAGGTAATCATAGTATTTTTTATTTAGATTTATTTTATTTATATTTAAGTTAGGGGGTGTTAGGTTTAGGGTTAGACTTAGGTTTTGGGATTAGTAAATTTAGTATAGTGTTGGCGATGTTGGGGGCGGCAGATTAGGGGTTAATAAATGTAGGTAGGTGGCGGCGATATTAGGGGCAGCAGATTAGGGGTTAATAATATTTAACTATTGTTTGCGAGACGGGAGTGCAGCGGTTTAGGGGTTAATATGTTTATTATAGTTTTGGCGATGTCCGGATCACCAGATTAGGGGTTAATAAGTATAATTTAGGTGTCGGCGATGTCGGGGGCGGCAGATTAGGGGTTAATAAATGTAAGATTAGGGGTATTTAGACTCATGGTTCATGTTAGGGTGTTAGGTGTAACCATAGGAATCAATGGGGTTGCGTTACAGAGCTTTATGTTGCTTTTTTGCAGGTGTTAGACTTTTTTCAGCTGGCTCTCCCCATTGATGTCTATGGGGAAATCATGCACGGCACGTAAAACCAGCTCACCGCAGCTTTCAGCAGCGCTGGTATTGGAGTGCGGTAGGGAGCTCAATTTTGCTCTATGCACACTTCTTGCCTGTTAACGCTGGGTTTATGAAAACCTGTAATACCAGCGCTGTAGGAAAGTGAGCGGTGACAATAACGTGCAAGTTATTACCGCACCCCTCATACCGCAAAACTCGTAATCTAGCCGTAACTAGTCTACCTAGTTAAAATAAATACAAACTTACATGTGAAATAAAAATAAAACCTAAGCTAGCTACAATGTAACTATTCGTTATATTAGCTATCTTAAGTTTTATTTTACAGGTAAGTTTGTATTTATTTTTAAATAGGTTATTTAGGTAATAATTGTAAGTTTTATTTCTATTTATTTTAATTATATTTAAGTTAGGGGGTGTTAGGGTTAGGATTACGTTAGGGTTAGGGGTTAATAGGTTTATTATAGTGGCAACGATGTCGGGGAGCGGCAGAATAGAGGTTAATAATTTTTTTAAGTGGGGGCGATATCAGAGCAGCAGATTAGAGGTTAATCATTTTATTTTCGTGTTTGTGATGCAGGAGGGCCTCGGTTTAGGGGTTAATAGGTAGTTTATGGGTGTTAGTGTACTTTTTAACACTTTAGATATGAGCTTTATGCTACAGATTTGTAACGTAAGACACATAACTACTGACTTTATATGGCGGTACGAATCTTGTGGTTATAGAGTGTACCACTCACTTTTTGGCCTCCCAGGCAAACTAGTAATACCGGCGCTATTAGAGTCCCATTGAAAAATGACTTTTTAAAAATTATGGTACGGATGTGGCCTGATGACCAAAAAGGTGTGCGTTACACCTATACCTGCAAGACTTGTAATAGCGGAGTTAGGGATAAAGCATCGTTATGAAGCATAACGATGCTTTTTCACTCATAACGCCAAAGTTGTAATCTATCTGAGTATTTGTTGTAAATATCACACAATATACCATATTCTTATTATCAGAACAGTTGCAGTTTTACTCTGAATTCACTAAATATTTTTTACTTATTTCATAGTAACTTAATGTCCGAAGGCTGCAGCCCCTAACTGCACAAAATCTAACCACATGAATTCCACTGCTGCTGCATTAATCTGTGAATGCAATAAAACTTTTCTACTGTGTTATTTAGTAAAATAGTCCTATGGGTGGGTGGGTCCTTTATTGTGGGATGCACTTGCATTGAGGGGTTAGCATTTTAGAATTTTCTTGGTTATACATATATTTTATCATGTGTATAACTGTGTAGTATAATTACATCAAAAAGTGAAAGATTCCAAAAGTCAATTGATAATACTTGCTAAATTTAATCCAAAGTTGAGTTAAAAAACCATATAGATAAATCAACATGGGAACATCATAGTGGGTTGAAAGAACGCCTAATGATAAAGCTTATGCGTTTCGGTCGTAGCCTTAGACATAGCTCATAGCTCATTTATCTATATGTTTTTTAACACAACTTTGAATTAAATTTATCAAGTTTTATCAATTGACTTTTGGAATCTTTCACTTTTTGGTTTACTATTGCTGTTTTTCCGAGAGTTTACCAAGGAGCATTTGCTAGGATCTAGCATCCAATAGGAGATGGTGGGTGTGTGCCATTAAGCCATTCACATAGACGGCCGGGGAGACCAGTGACGTCAGTGTATCTACTCTGTGTGTACACAAACCGGAACTACAGTGAGGGATCAGTGACGAGCGGTGCTAGGCGGAACCGAAGTCTCTACAGGGTCAGGAGAGGGAGCCCATGATCACCGGTGTCGTTAATCACGATCAACATGGCAAGTTGTGAGTACAAGAATTTATGTAGGCAACTGATTGACAATCATAAACTGTCTTCAATAGTGCGATAGAGCGGTTTTCATTCATGACAGGAGTCCTGTATTGACTGATCTATTACATGAGATAATGTCGACAGCTGCTATTTGAATATTTCATATGTACTCCAACTGTTTCACACAGGGCACTACACTGTAGGACCATGCAGAGTTGACACACACCCAATAACCACAGCTAAATGATCCTAGCATAATATCCCCTTATTCACGTAGTTACGAGTGGGGGTTACACAAGACTCATTTACTGGCTTCTATCTACTTTCACATTGACTAGTATAATTACATGTCAGCATTTTGATGTTGTAATAACATCAAAGAATAAAACGTGTTTTTTTATTTAGCATGTGTATTATTTTCAGTGATAATGTTGATTGTGCCCAAAGTTTATGTGTATATATATATATATATATATATATATATATATATATATATATAAATATATAAAATTAAAGAAAAATATCAAATTAGCGATTCTTAACCAGCACAAAATTTTACAAGATAATCTGGCATAACCACACAATATAGAATACATTTAATAAACACCAAATATTACATTAAATGGCAACATTTCAATTATTCAGAGTTCCAAAGATAAGGATCATATATGAAAAAATTACCTATATAATATACCCTAAATAACCTCTAAATGTCGGGTCACAATTCGTTTTTCAACCTAGAACATTAGTTCAAGAATATAATGTTAGGCGCAAATACTCTATAATTAACCCATTCTTTAGGCATAGGGATCCGTGAATGACAAGTTGTAATCCAAGTTCAATTATCCTGGAGAGAAAATAGGGTGTGCAGTGTGGAGGTATAATTACCACAAACTCAGATGATGGCTAAAGTAAGTCAGTAAATAGGGGCAGCTCTCCCAAGAAATTGCTTAGGGCAGTGTTAGGTCCATAGATCATCATTGATCCCCTTTCAGGTAATATAAAGAACACACCTGTGTCAGCATCCTGCAAAGCCAATCATATTCAAATAAAAGAAAAGCGGTACCTCTTCTATAATGATGAACCCTTTCGTTCTCATCGATCCAGGCATTACGTTCAGTGACTTGAGAAGCACTTAGTGGTATTCCACACCTCTTCCACTATGAGTATCAGCTCCTTGGATAGTTGGATCCCAGATCTGTTTGGGTAGTGTTTCAAAAGTAAGTCCGGCTGTGGACAGCTGTAACCCCTCTGAATTTGCAAAGCAAACAGCTACACGCTTTTCACCCGTGGGTAAGCAGGCTTCTTCCGGCTGAGTTGTTGTATATATTAGACATGTGCATTTGTTTCATAAAATATGCAGCACTAACTTTAAAGAAAACAAAGGAATAATGGAGGAAATTCTTTAGTGCAGGCCCATAGAGCCGCCACACTAAGCCTCCTGTGCAACTGAGGCTTAGTGAAGAAGTGGATAGGGTTACCGCGGCTCTCCAGCTCACTTAGGTAAGTATTTCAGTCACTACAGGTGAACTATTTCCCTATTTCACCTGTAGCAGTGGAACATGTACATTTGTTTAACAAAATTGAATGTAAATGTTCCACGAATGGTCGACATTCATTTAGTTTAAAATAGTTTCGTAAAAATATGCACAAAAAACAAAATGGCCACCGTTCCAGCAATGCAGGTGTGAATATTGCACAGTATATGCTTGCCAAAACCAAGATAGCTGCAAAATCATGTGACCTATGACCTTTATGTTGCAAAAAAATTATGCGCCAAGTTTCAAGAGTGTTTGATCAACGGTGTGGTTATTATAGGTATTTGAATAAAGTATTGGAAAAATAATACGAATAATTGTCGAATTTTGCACACTCCAATATAGCTGCCAAGCCATACGGTCATTTGACTTGAACATTGAACAAATCTGAGTCTTGAACACAGCAAAACCTTATACAGTAATTTGTACATCTGTAGCTTTAGCAGTTCTGGAGAGGAATATGTAGAATATGGTTGCCAAAACCAAGATGGCTAACAGATCATGTGACTTATGACAATTATGTTGCAAAAGATTTTGCACAGTATTGGTCTCTACCATTGTGCCAAGTGTAATTAGTTTTTGAGTAATGATGTGGCTATTATAGGCTTTGAAAAAATATAGATAAAAATAAAATGTAAATGGATTGCAGTGGCAATATTGATTTTGATATATTGACTTGCATTCAACACCTGTTATAGAGGATGTAGCCTCCAACATGTGTGCCAAACTTTGCATTGTTCTGACAAACGGTTTCTAAAAAGATGTTTGTAAAAAACTGGCAATCCAATATAGCTGCCAAACCATGTGGTCAATTGACTTGTAATTACCAAATAGCTTTAGTGGTTTCAGAGAAGAGGATGTTTGAATATTGAGCAGAAATGGTTGCGTACAGTAAACCAAGATGGCAATCAGATGATATGACCTCTCTCTTGCAAAATATTATGCACAGCATAGGTTTCTACCATTGTGCCAAGTTTAATGAGTTTTTGAGTTATGGTGTGATTATTATAAGCATTTGAAAAAAGTGACAGAATAAAAATAATAATAAAAATAATAATAATCTTAATCCCTTCCGTAGATGCAATCATGTAATTTCAATGGATCATGGGATACTGCCTATGATGCTAGGCACGCCCCCCCCCCAGTCCAATTTCCCATTAAATAAAAGGAGAAGGGTGTAAGATGCCAAAAAAGGTAGGATGTTCCATGCCACTCCCAGAGCTGTTAGGAAGGCATGGAACGTCCTAACGGCATTAAGCATTTAACAAAAACAATAGGTGCCCAGCAACAACGTTGCTTGGCCAGCTAAATATAGCAGTTTATCATTCAAGTCACATACAGGAGAAACATCCTACACAAATGCAACTTCAAACAAAATCACTAATAACTCATTCTCCATCTCACAATTCTATAACATATCCACTCTAAAGTGCCAATTTTTCAAGGGCTGACTGGCCCCTGATGCCCCTGTTTCCGCACGAGCCTTCAGGCTGGCCAGAAACAGCAGTTCCTTAACTGGTCCACCTGCTCTGAAGTTGCGGACATCAATCCGTCTGATTCATACGAACAGGCTGATAGACACCCCTGCTAGTGGCCAATTGGCTGCTAATCTGCAGGGGGCGGCATTGCACCAGCAGTTCACAAGAACTGCTTGTGCAATGATAAATGCTGACAGCGTATGTTGTCGGCATTTATCGATGTCAGACAGACCAATGATAAATCGGCCCCTTACTCTCCATATATTAAATTTGACTATTTATTTAAAACCCCATAAATACTCTCTAGAACAGGGTTCTTCAATCTTTTTTCCCAAGACCCAGTGCAATGATATCACATACCTTCATGACCCTATTTTTATGCTTGGTCCTAAAATGTTTAAAGTAATATACAACAAGATAGCTGCAATTTTGAAAGGTGATAAAACACACAAACGTTCATACAACATACACACCACACACACTCTAATACAACACAACACACAAGTCGTGACCCAGTAGACATGGTGTTGTGACCCAGTAATGGATCCCGACCCGTGGTTTGAGGAACCCTGCTCTAGAATATGATGTCATTTTTAGGTGCTAGTGGCACAAAAAAATATTTCTCTGTTGCCAACTAGCACCACTAGCGGCAAAAAATATCCAATAAACATATTTTTTTTTCAACACAAAACAAGTACCATCCCAGATGACAGAAACACAAAAATGAGATTATAAGAATCCTTCTAGCGAGCACCAGCAGACAACTAGACAGCTTCCCATTTCTTTATAAATTGTGCTATTAAAATAGAATACTTTCATGTTCTTGATAATGTAATGATCATTCTGTTAGGTGTAGAGTCATCTTTTTAAGCAAGGATCTATTTTATAGAAAGGCCTGTTAAATAAGGGGCTGTAATCCTTCTTCACTTCTCTTCTTATCCCTCCAGCACTAAAAGGTTTAACTGCTTTGATGTTGCATTTCAAAGCTTTATCAACGGAGTGTGCTGTAGTAAAATAAAAAAGCAAAATGTGACTGGAAAATTAATTTAATCCTTTTAATCTCTCTGTGCAATCACAGATATTAGATTCTTATGATATGCGAGGATAAACCTTTTATATTATTAGCTGCATTCCATTTTTTACATATATAACCATATATAACCATATATAACCATATATAACCATATATAACCATATATAACCATTTAGTGAGTTTTAGTTGCCAAATATAAATTGTTATGTAAAGTAAATATAGATCCATAACTATTAGAACTTAGTCATAAGGATCCAATGGGAATTGTAATGCAAATGATGGCATATTTCTATAAAATTTCTATAAAATTATTTCATGATTTAGGTAGAACATACAATTTTAAACAACTTTCCAGTTTACTTCTATTATCAAATTTGTTTCATGCTCTTGGTATCAGCAATGCACTAACTGGTTTCTAACTGAATACATGGGTGAGCCAATGACAAGCGGTATATTTATGCAGCCACCAATAAGCAGCTAGAACCTAGGCTCTTTGCTGCTCCTGAGCTTTCCTAGATAAACCTTTCAGCAAAGGATAACAAGAGAAGGAAGCAAATTAAATAATAGAACTTAATTGGAAAGCTGTTTAAAATTGTATGTTCTGTCTGAATCATCAATGTCTAATTATGACTTTACTGTCCCTTTAAGATTAGATCCTATATGACTTTAATAAAGCCAGGAGTTTGGTAATGTCACTATTTATAATGATGGATCAGCTGTAACACTCAAGTTGCATGAAATTGTGTAGCTCTATCTCTGCTTTATCAACCAAGTAATAAACACCTAGATTACAAGTTTTGAGATCATGTTTTAACAGCGTTAAAACAGCACTGCAGATATTACAAGTCTTGTCGGTATAGCTGTACCGCAAGCCTTTTAGTCTGTAACGCAACGTCAGTCCCGCACACGTAAAAATTAAGTTTTTTCATGGGACTTTTATAGCGCTGGTATTACAAGTTTTGCGGTGAGGCTAAAAAGCTTGCGTTGCAGCCTATACTGACCAGATCCGTTTCGCAATCTGACACGAGTAGTTATGAGTTTTACGCAATAAAACTGTTACATAAAACTCATAACTAAACTGTTACAAAGTACACTAACACCCATAAACTACCTATAAACCCTTAAACCAAGGCCCTCCCGCATAGCAAATACTATATTAAATCTATTAACCCCTAATCTGCTGCTCCCGACATAAATGCCACTAATAAAATTTATTAACCCCTATTCCCCGACATCGTCACCACTATAATAAAGTTATTAACCCCATAACCGCCGTTAACCCCTAATCTGCCGCCCGCCCACATCGCCCCCACTATACTAAAGTTATTAAGCCCTACACCGCCGCCACTATAATAAACCTATTAACCCCTAAACCGCAAGCCCCCACAACGAAATATACTAAATTAAACTATTAACCCCTAAACCGAAAGCACCTGTCAAATTAAAACAACTAAGTTTAAACTAACAATTAAACTAATATAACTATTAAACAAAAATTAAACTAACTACCATTTAAATAAACTATATTACACATTAAAAAAATCCTAACACTACTATAAAAATTACAAACTATCTAATTACAAAAAATAAAAAATACTAAATTACAAAAAATAACAAACACTAAATTATGAAAAATAACAAACAAAATTATCAAAAATAAAAAAGAATTATACCGAATCTAATAGCCCTATAAAAAAACTAGCCTACAATAAACTACCAATAGCCCTTAAAAGGGCCTTTTGTAGGGCATTGCTCTAAGTTAAACAGCACTTTTACCTGTACAAAAAATACCACCCCCCAACAGTAAAACCCACCACTCAACCAACCCCCCAAAATAAAAAAACTAACTCTAACAAAAACCTAAGCTACCCATTGCCCTGAAAAGGGCATTTGTATGGGCATTGCACTTAAAAGTGCATTTAGCTCTTTTGCATTGCCCTGAAAAGCACATTTAGCTCTTTTACGAAAAGCCCAAACCATAAACTAAAATTTTTTAGGAGTTAATAGCTTTATTTAGTGGTGGCGATGTTGGGGAGTGGCGGAATAGGGGCTAAAAGATTTATTATAGTGTGTGTGATGTTGGGGTGCAGGGGAATAGGGGTTAATAACCTTAGTATAGTGGTGACGATATCGGGAGCGGCAGATTTAGGGGTTAATAGTTTTATTTAGGTGGCGGCGATATCGGGAGCGGCAGATTAGGCATTAATAACATTATGTAGGTGTTGTGGATGTTGGGGGCGGTAGATTAGGGGTGTTTAGACGTAGGGTTTATGTTAGGTTGCTAGGTTTAAACGTAAAAAATTTTTCCCCATAGACATCAATGGGGCTGCGTTACAGAGCTCGCAGGTGATAGGTTTCTTTTTGACCCTCTCTCCCCATTGATTGTCAAAACAGCGCTTGTATTTTGTGCGGTATGGAGTTTAAAACCACCATATTGCACGCACAAGCCAGCTATTTCAACACTTGTAATGGCTGCGCTATAGGGGTTAAATTATGCAACTTTTGTTGCGTTCGTTAAATTCCCTATAGCGCGCATAACTCGTAATCTACCTGATAGATAGTTATTATTTCCTATGAGAACAGCAATAACATATTAGTGACAGTATCATAACTAGTATGTGCAGAAATCCATAATGCTTTCAGACAGAAAAAACAGGGCCAGAATACACAGTATCGCAGGTCGCAATACGTGAAATCGCTGGACCGCGCTAATGTTATGTCCATGGTAAAGCGCACTAACTAGAAATGGGTTAGAGCAGCTGACTTCGCTCAAGCATAACCTATACATTCAATGGATATCACAACCACGCTAATTTCCGCTCATATTACAAGCTGAAAGTTATAGTTTGCGCTCGAGCCGAAAGTCGAAACTGTGCTAGAATATTTATCATGACTTGAGACCTTAAGTAAAGTGTTGGGGGCCAAATTATCAAGCTCTGAATAGAGGTTGATGTCTCTGTTTCCGTGCGAGCCTTCAGGCTTGCAGGAAACAGCAGTTATGAAGCAGCAGTCTAAAGACCGCTGCTCCATATTAATTAACAGGTTTTAAAATGGTTAAAAGGGATATGGTATATGACAAGGTTTGATTGGAAAGGGCTCTAATTAATGTATATGTCTAAATACGTATATTTGTGTATATATATTTGTATATATGTGTATACATATGTACTTTGCGTTTTATGTTTAAATAGGCATGTTCACACATACATATACAGTATACAACAGAAGTGAGTACACGCCCTTGGGCAATATCACTTTAATATCAACTTATTCAAAATTGTATCACCTCTCAATAATTGTATTATTTCTAAGTTGATAAGTAGAGTATTTCCTATTATAAACAATCAAAAACAAATATGTTATAAAAAAATGATATTGAAAATACAGGCCCAAAAGAACAAACTTAATGCAACAAAAGTGAATACACCCGTGGTCACTGAAACACAAGTTAGATCACTGAAACAAAATTGAGTACACCTGCAATTTCCAATTAGTCTAATTGCAGGAACATCGTTACCAGAACATTCTCATTTTTGGACCGATGGGTTGTGTCTGTCTGCAAGTCTGCATCTTGGCTCCACATGGAAAAGAATTGCCAGAGGAATTGAAAAATCTGATTGTGAGACTTCACAAAGATGGAGAAGGATACAGAAAGATCAGTGATCAACTAAAAATCATTCAAAATGCAGTTGCAGCAGTAATCAGGAGGTATAGAAGATACGCAGTACCAAAAATCAGAGCCGCAGTGGCTGTCCTCCAAAAAAGACGCCACGGACAGTGCACTACTTGTACAATCTAGCTCTGAAAAACAGGCAAGTACTTCAGATTTGGATCAAGGCAAGTGCTTCAGATTTGGATCAAGGCAAGTGCTTCAGATTTGGCTCAGGGATTATCAATAGAATTTGGAGTTTCTGTGACAGCTCAGACAATGCTAAGGACTTTGCATAATGTCAATTTCTATGGACAGCATCCAAGGAAAAAACCCTTGCTTGGTCTTTGGGACACAAAACTGCAAGATTAAACTTTGCTAAACAACATGAAAAGCCTGATGAATACTTGGAGCACATTCTTTGGTAAGATGACCAAGCCAAGATACAATTTTTCAGCTCAGATGGGGTGCAGCATGTTTGGTGTCAACATGGTCAGGATTATTACAGTGAATGCATAGTCCCGACAGTGAAGCATGAAGGTGGGAGTGTGATGATATGGGGCTGCATGACTGCAAAAAATGTGTTGGGGAGATGACATTTATAGATGGCACCATGAATGCCTGGGATATACCAAAATACTGGCTGACAAGATGACTCCCAGTCTCCAGAAGTTTGGCAGAGGACAAATATTTCAGCATGATAACGATCCAAAGCACATTGCCAAAATCACAAAGGAGTTTCTAAAGGAGAAAAAAAGTGAAAACTATGACCTGGCCAAGTATGTCAACTGACTTGAATCTAATAGAACACCTTTAAGGTATTTTAAAGAGAAAGGTAAAGGAACACAACCTCTCCAGCAAAGAGGGTTTTAAAAAAAATATCTGTAGAATAGCAGAACATCTCTCCAGAAATGTGTATGACACTGGTATCCTCCATGCAAAGAGGATTGAGTCAGTCATCAAAATTAAAGGTGGATGTACAATGTATTGAGAAAATAAAAAAATTGAATCTCAGTAATGAAAGGTGCACTGACTTTAGTTTCATTTAGTTCCTGCTATGGGCCCTGTATTTTTAAAATAGTAAATCTAAACTGTTAGTTTTTAATTTTACATAAGAGCAAATACCCTTTGAAAACACCTTGAAACATGCAATATCATTTGTATTCATTTTTAATGTGTTTTTAATGGAAATAAGTTCACATTTGTGAAGAACATAGGAATGAAAAGCATTCCTAACACTTTTCGGTTTAGTACAGTTGGTCTAGTTCAGTGCCAGGTTATCGCATTAAAGACAGTGATATTGTGTGTGTCAACATCTGTAAAGATCACCTGCTGGTGCCGATGGAAGGTGTGAGAGGGAAAGCAGGAGACAGGTGGGCAGCCCAGCGGCAGAGGGGGGAGAGGGTTAGGGCGTGGGATGGGCCCTACTGTGCAGAAAAACAAATTGAAGGGACAAGGAAGGATGCAGAGCTTCACTACAGTGAAATGGTGGAAGGGGGTGCCATAACTAACAATCGCCAGGAGGGGGCAGGTGTGGGGACCACTACACTACAGAAAATGTAAAAAAATTATACAAAATCAAATAAATTATTAAAAAATATGTATTTATTAGGTACTGCCAGAAGGCTTCCAGTACCAAAGATGGCCACCATTATTGGGAGGGTGAAAGTTAGAGAGCTATTTGGGAGGGATAAGGGAGTGGAGGGTTTAGGGGGATCACTTTATTGCAAAAAAGTATATATATATAAAAATAATAATAATAACAAAACAAAAAAAAAATAAACGGCTTACTGGCAGACTGTTTGCCAATTCCTAAAATGGTGACGATGAGTGTGTGTGGGTGGGTGAGAGCTGTTTGGAGGGATCAGGGTTAGGAGGTGTCAGATTCGAGGGTAATCTCAACACTACATTCAAAATTAACCTTACAAGCTACCTGATTAACCCCTTTACTGTCAGTAATAATAGAAGTATGGTGCAAATCTGCAATTAGCGGCCTTCTAATTACCAAAAACTAATGGCAAATCTATGTATGTCTATGTATGTCTGCTATTTCTGAACAAAGGGGATCCCAGGGAAGCTTTTATAATTATTTGCGTCATGATTGCACAAAACTCCTTAACGCAGCCCCATTGATTCCTATGGGGAAATACATTTTATGTCTACACCTAACACTCTAACATGAAACCCGAGTCTAAACACCCCTAATCTTACACTTATTAACCCCTAATCTGCCGCCCCGACATCGCCGACACCTACATTATAATTATTAACCCCTAATCTGCCGCTCTGGATACCGCTGCCACCTACATTATACTTATGAACCCCTAATCTGCTGCCCCCAACATTGCCGACACCTACATTATACAGGGAGTGCAGAATTATTAGGCAAATGAGTATTTTGACCACATCATCCTCTTTATGCATGTTGTCTTACTCCAAGCTGTATAGGCTCGAAATCCTACTACCAATTAAGCATATTAGGTGATGTGCATCTCTGTAATGAGAAGGGGTGTGGTCTAATGACATCAACACCCTATATCAGGTGTGCATAATTATTAGGCAACTTCCTTTCCTTTGGCAAAATGGGTCAAAAGAAGGACTTGACAGGCTCAGAAAAGTCAAAAATAGTGAGATATCTTGCAGAGGGATGCAGCACTCTTAAAATTGCAAAGCTTCTGAAGCGTGATCATCGAACAATCAAGCGTTTCATTCAAAATAGTCAACAGGGTCGCAAGAAGCGTGTGGAAAAACCAAGGCGCAAAATAACTGCCCATGAACTGAGAAAAGTCAAGCGTGCAGCTGCCAAGATGCCACTTGCCACCAGTTTGGCCATATTTCAGAGCTGCAACATCGCTGGAGTGCCCAAAAGCACAAGGTGTGCAATACTCAGAGACATGGCCAATGTAAGAAAGGCTGAAAGACGACCACCACTGAACAAGACACACAAGCTGAAACGTCAAGACTGGGCCAAGAAATATCTCAAGACTGATTTTTCTAAGGTTTTATGGACTGATGAAATGAGAGTGAGTCTTGATGGGACAGATGGATGGGCCCGTGGCTGGATTGGTAAAGGGCAGAGAGCTCCAGTCCGATTCAGACGCCAGCAAGGTGGAGGTGGAGTACTGGTTTGGGCTGGTATCATCAAAGATGAGCTTGTGGGGCCTTTTCGGGTTGAGGATGGAGTCAAGCTCAACTCCCAGTCCTACTGCCAGTTTCTGGAAGACACCTTCTTCAAGCAGTGGTACAGGAAGAAGTCTGCATCCTTCAAGAAAAACATGATTTTCATGCAGGACAATGCTCCATCACACGCGTCCAAATACTCCACAGCGTGGCTGGCAAGAAAGGGTATAAAAGAAGAAAATCTAATGACATGGCCTCCTTGTTCACCTGATCTGAACCCCATTGAGAACCTGTGGTCCATCATCAAATGTTAGATTTACAAGGAGGGAAAACAGTACACCTCTCTGAACAGTGTCTGGGAGGCTTTGGTTGCTGCTGCAAGCAATGTTGATGGTGAACAGATCAAAACACTGACAGAATCCATGGATGGCAGGCTTTTGAGTGTCCTTGCAAAGAAAGGTGGCTATATTGGTGACTGATTTGTTTTTGTTTTGTTTTTGAATGTCAGAAATGTATATTTGTGAATGTTGAGATGTTATATTGGTTTCACTGGTAAAAATAAATAATTGAAATGGGTATATATTTGTTTTTTGTTAAGTTGCCTAATAATTATACACAGTAATAGTCACCTGCACACACAGATATCCCCCTAAAATAGCTGCTATAGCTAATAACAAACTAAAAACTACTTCCAAAACTATTCAGCTTTGATATTAATAAGTTTTTTGGGTTCATTGAGAACATGGTTGTTGTTCAATAATAAAATTAATCCTCAAAAATACAACTTGCCTAATAATTCTGCACTCCCTGTATTTATTAACCCCTAATCTGCCACCCCCAATGTCGCCGCAACCTACCTACACTTTTTAACCCCTAATCTGCCCCCCAACGTCACCGCCACTATAATTAACATATTAACCCCTAAACCGCCGCTCGCAAACATTAGTTAAATATTATTAACCCCTAATCTGCCGGCCCTAACATCGCAGACACCAACCTACATTTATTAACCCCTAATCTGCCACCCCCAACGTCTCTGCCACTATATTAAAGTTATTAACCCCTAAACCTAAGTCTAACCCTAAGCCTAACACCCCCTAACTTAAATATAATTTAAATCGAAATAAAAATTACTATCATTAACTAAATTATTCCTATTTAAAACTAAATACTTACCTATAAAATAAACCCTAAGCTAGCTAAAATATAACTAATAGTTACATTGTAGCTAGCTAAGGGTTTATTTTTATTTTACAGGCATGTTTGTTTTTATTTTAGCTAGGTAGAATAGTTATTAAATAGCTATTAACTATTTAATAACTACCTAGCTAAAATAAATACAAAAGTACCTGTAAAATAAAACCTAACCTAAATTACAATTACACCTAACACTACACTATAATTAAATTAATTCCATAAATTAAATACAATTAAATACAATTAAATTAAATTATCTAAAGTACAAAAAAACACACTAAATTACAGAAATAATAAACAAATTACAAGATTTTTAAACTAATTACACCTAATCTAATCCCCCTAACAAAATAAAAAAGCCCCCCCCAAAATAAAAAAGACCTACCCTACACTAAATTACAAATAGCCCTTAAAAGGGCCTTTTGCGGGGCATTACCCCAAAGTAATAAGCTCTTTTACCTATAAAAAAAATTACAAATCCCCCCCCCAACATTAAAATCCACCACCCACACAACCAACCCTACTCTAAAACCCACCCAATACCCCCTTAAAAAAACCTAACACTAACCCCTTGAAGATCACCTTACCGGGAGAAGTCTTCATCCAATCGGGCCGAAGTCCTCAACTAAGCCGGGAGAAGTCTTCATCCAAGCCGATGCAATCAGCCAATAGGATTGAGCTGGCATTCTATTGGCTGTTCCAATCAGCCAAAAGAATGCAAACTCAATCCTATTGGCTGATTGCATCAGCCATTAGGATTTTTTCCACCTTAATTCTGATTGGCTGATAGAATTCTATCAGCCAATCGGAATTGAAGGGACGCCATCTTGGATGACGTCATTTCAAGGAACCTTCATTCCAGAAGAGCGTCAGATGAAGAGGATGCTCTGCGTCGGATGTCTTGAAGATGGACCCGCTCCGCACCGGATGGATGAAGATAGAAGATGCCGTCTGGATAAAGACTTCTGCCAGTCTGACTTCTCCTGGCTTCGTTGAGGACTTCAGCCTGGTTGGATGAAGACTTCTCCCGGTAAGGTGATCTTCAAGGGGCTAGTGTTTTTTTAAGGAGGTATTGGGTGGGTTTTAGAGTAGGGTTGGTTGTGTGGGTGGTGGGTTTTAATGTTGGGGGGGATTTGTAAGTTTTTTTTACAGGTAAAAGAGCTGATTACTTTGGGGCAATGCCCCGCAAAAGGCCCTTTTAAGGGCTATTTGTAATATAGTGTAGGGTAGGACTTTTTTAATTTGGGGGGGCTTTTTTATTTTGTTAGGGGGGTTAGATTAGGTGTAATTAGTTTAAAAATCTTGTAATTTGTTTAATATTTTCTGTAATTTAGTGTTTTTGTTTTTTTGTACTTTAGGTAATTTTATTTAATTGTATTTAATTTAGGTAAGTCATTTAATTATAGTGTAGCGTTAGGTGTTATTGTAACGGAAGTTAGGTTTTATTTTACAGGTACTTTTGTATTTATTTTAGCTAGGTAGTTATTAAATAGTTAATAACTATTTAATAACTATTCTACATAGTTAAAATAAATACAAACTTGCCTGTTAAATAAAAATAAACCCTAAGCTAGCTACAATGTAACTATTAGTTATATTGTAGCTATCTTATGGTTTATTTTATAGGTAAGTATTTAGTTTTACATAGAAATAATTTAGTTAATTATATTAATTTTTATTTAGATTTATTTAAATTATATTTGTTAGGGGGGGTTAGGGTTAGGGTTAGAGTTAGGGGTTAATAACTTTAGTATAGTGGCGGCGACGTTGGGGGTGGCAGATTAGGGGTTATTAAATGTAGGTAGGTGTTGGTGATGTTCGGGACAGCAGATTAGGGGTTAATAATATTTAACTAATATTTGCAAGGCGGCAGTGCGGAGGTTTAGGGGTTAATATATTTATTATAGTGGCGGCGATGTTGGGTTCGGCAGATTAGGGGTTAAACATTTTTTTTTAGTGTTTGCGATGCGGGAGGGCCTTGATTTAGAGGTTAATAGGTAGTTTATGGGTGTTAGTGTACTTTTTAGCACTTTAGTTAAGAGTTTTATGCTACGGCGTTGTAGTGTAAAACTCTTAACTACTGACTTTAAAATGCGGTACCAGTCTTGACAGGAGAGGGTCTACCGCTCACTTTTTCAGGGACGTGCACTCATAGGAGGCAGGGGAGGCAGTGCCTACCCTGCCATATGTGGCCAAAGATTAATTAAATTTTAATTAAAATAAAAAAAAAAATTCCAAACCCCCCCCCCATGTAATGCTATGGAGAGGCAGGTACAGGAACGCTTCTCTCCATTGCAGTACATGGGTCAAAGGAAAAGCTGTGCTGCAGCGCCACCTGTGTTCTGTCAATATATTAGCAGCAAGAAGTGGGATGAATAGGAGGCACCCCTCTTGATGCCTCCTAGGAAGTGAAGGATATATAGATTAATCAGAAGGAGGATGCAGTGAGCAGGGTCATGTGACACAACTGGAAGCTGAGGTAACCTAAGAACAGATGACACCACGCAGAAGAGTAAAGTAGTATTCTACATCTCTTGTGATTCACAAATTGTGTTCAGATACAGCTCATTAACAGTAAGTGAGCATAGCCCAATACTGACAGGAAGTCAAAGGGTCAATTCAAATTTAAATCCATAATTTAAAACCCAGAGTTTGAAATTAAGTGTGCAGTATCCACATTATTTAAATTAAAGTTTTTGACATTGAATATTGCTAAGCCTCCCTTTTTCATGGTTATTTGATTTAATTAGGTACAAACTCCATATATGTTATGTCTGTTCAGTCAGAGGATGCAGTATCTCTTTATTTTTCTCTGTGTCTCCATTTATTTAAAGACTGCTGTTAACTTGTAATTCAGAAATCAATTGAAAGCTGTTGCATTGTGTTTTTAATATGTGCTGCTTTTATACAAGTTTATATTAATAAAAAGGAGATAATGAGTCATTTAAAAAATATATGTAATTATTGCGGTTAAATGTTTTTAGAAATAATGCCTCTGTAAAGTAACTGGTTAAACACATAGTCAAAGGGAGACATTTAAAATTAAACTTTCATTATTGAGGTAGAGCATGCTATTTTAATAATATTTAATAATATTTTGAGAATTAGCATCAACTGTTACTGGCCCCATGTAAGCAATTCAAATTAGTTTTTGAAAGGAACATGGAAGTCATAATTACATTTCCATCATTCAGATAGAAATTTGCAAAAAAAAAATAAATAAACTTTCTATTTTACTATTATGTACTTCATTCTTTTGGTATCCTTTGTTGAAGAGCATATCTAAGTGGGATGTGCACGTGCGTTTCTTGAAAACCATATTGCAGCAGCTGTGTTGGCAGTATTGATAACTTGTCCTTTGTGTAAAACTTGTATGGTAAATTATTTCTATTTTTTCAATACAGTAGTGAGTAGAGAAGAGATTGTGTATCATTCTAATTGCTTAGTAACTGGCACTGTGCCACAGAATTGTGTGAGTGTGTATGTGAGCAGAGTGTGTGTGGGTGTCAGTGAGCAGAGTATGTGTGCTTTATTCTCCAGGTAATCAATACATTTCCGATGAGCTGGTGCTTTAGTGCAGTGTTTCTCAACAATGGTCCTCAAGTACGCCTCAAGTACCCCCAACAGGCCAGGTTTTCATTATAGCTGAATCAGTGCACAGGTGAGGTAATCAGCTGATCAGTAACTCAGTGGTTACTAACTTGCTCTCACCCATCACCTGATTATGTCACCTGTGCACTGGTTCAGCTATCATTTAAACCTGCAATGTTGGGGGTACTTGCGGCCCTCTGTACATGTGTTTCTCCGGCGTATCATATCTAGTGCCTCACCAGCCTCTGACCTCACTGCACGTCACTGCACTTTTTGGCAGACTCGTAATACCGGTGCTATACAAGTCCCATTGAAAAAAGAGGATACACAATTTACGTAAGTGTTTTTGTGGTATTTCCAAGTCCGGCCAAAAAAGTGAGCTGTGAGCCTGTAACTTCAAGACTCGTAATACCAGCGGGCGTTAAAAAGCAGCATTAGGACCTCTTAACGCTGCTGTTTTAACCTAACGCACAACTCGTAATCTAGCTGATAGAGTTTTGATAGGTAAATATAAAAGGGAGTGTTTAAATGGAGTGATAACAAAAAATTTAAAAATTCTCCAGTATTTTGGGCAAGTTCTTCTCTGAAATTCCTGGTAGCAAAGGGGTTAATTTACATACACATTTTACTTTTTTGATAAAATATGATTTTTGGTGAACAACTTTGTTATGATTTTTTAAGGCAACTTAACAGGGTCCGTGAAATTATTTTATCTGCTTTATTTGGGCTGCATATTAGGGGCCATATATGGTGACATAATGGCTAGAAGGGGAGGGGACTCCTCTGAAACATAGGGAGGCAGAGAGTGCAGTTCAGCCAGAACAGCTGGAAGCATCTGGCTGTAATATCTCACTGCACAGCCCCTGCACTTTCTACAAAACATTAGCAGCCATTATAAAAGTTGGTGGACATAAGTGTGATTTTCCTTCACTTACAGCTTAAATGGTATTACTGAGGATAATGGGCAATCATAGGGGCACTAACAACTCTAAAACTTTTGATACACTTCAAAAGAAGTCCTATTTCAGTGTATAGATAATTGGCATAAAAATTATACAGTATGTGTGTTCATTATTAGTGTATAAATGTTCGGCATCATTATGCAGCAGAGTGTCGGTAATGTCGGGGGCGGCAGATTAGAGGTGTTTAGACTTGGGGTTTATGTTAGGGAGTTTGGTTTAAACATAACTTTCTTTTCCTCATAGACATCAATGGGGTTGCGTTACGGCAATCGCTATCCCGTTATTGCAGGTGTTTTTCTAACATTTTCTCTCCTTTGATGTCAAAGGGGGAAAGCATGCACGAGCATGTAAACTCAGCCCTTGGCTTTTGTGCTGTAAAGAGCTTAACGCACCATAACGCACAGCACAAGGAGGTTTTTCAGTAACTCGTTATGGCAGCGCTATGGAGAGTGAAATAATGCATATTTTTGGAGGTTATTTTCGCACCCTGTTTAGCGCAAAACTTGTAATCTAGGTGATAGTGTTTGAGTGATAGCCAGGACATGCCCTATAGAAGTCTATTATACGATGGATTTATCATAGCCACACTAGGCAACCTACAGATGTTAGCGCATCCTAGGCTTTCTCTCAGGTGCTAACATTAAACGTTCCACTTGTGATATGAAAGTAAAAATGGAAGCGCTTTTTATTTTTATTCTCCACTTATAACCTAGGCTATTATTGTGAAAGTTAATTAACTTTTAAATCTTTGTGGTACAAAGTCACATGAGCGAGCCCACAAGAAAATATTTAAGAAGCAGAAACTGCTTCTTTACCCTTTTCGCCAAGTAAGAGGTGGCAAGATAAATCACCTTGACACTTGCTTCTTCAGGGTGACTGGCATGCCCTGCTCTTGCGCAATTGGTTGTGTGAGAGCAGGGAGCTGGATTGCTCAATAGAGTTCTTGTGCAATTTTATATATTGCCACACAATGCAGCATCGCAAGTGTCAATTGCATGCAGATAGGTACTTTACTTGTGAATGTGTCCACCTGCAGTCTTGATACATTTTCATATTAATATTTATATATAGATATCACATGATTTCCTTTATAGCCCTTTTTTCCCCACTGGTATAAAGCACTGTGGAAACATATTTATAATTTGTATATAGTCATTAAGAAATAAAAAATAAATAACATATTCTTATCTATGTCCAGATCAAAATAATTGTTGTTTATATTTACTAGCAATTTATATATTTACAGTAGAGTTATATACCTTTAATGCACATGCCTAAATCTTGACTGCAAATGGAATAGGCGATGTTTTATTTTTTCAAAAAATGGAAATTGCCAGCATCTGCACTAGTACAACAAGAAGATGCTGTGACAAGCCCAATTACCTTTTACAGATGAACCTTAATCCATTATTTGTGAAACAAATCATTAAGGTTACTAATAGCCATGGTTTAGCTGGTGGCAGCAGAAAGTATGACATCTTGCCTTGAAATTCTGGAATGGGAAGAATGTGACTAATCCTAAAAAGATAGCAAACACTTGGGGACTTGCAAAGCACTTGTTTAGGAAATACACAAAAACATCAGCTAGAAAACAAAGGCTAATTGAATTGCCGGGGCAGTGGCATACATATATACAAATGTGTGGTGTACAGTGATGAGCTAAGTAGGAGATTGTGACTAAAACTGTAATATTAGCTTGGAGTTCCATTTTCAATTATTTATTCAATTTAAACTAAAATAACTGAAAACTGAACACCTTTACAAAGTACCAAAGTGATCTCTATTTCACTCACTTTATCTACTATAGAAAACAGATGTATATAAATAATCATACACAGTGAAGACCCAAATAGAAAAAAAACTTTTTTTTCTTTCTTTTACATTGAATAAAAACTGTTTATCGTTAAACTGAAACAGAAATAAGCTCATTGGCTAATTGGACAACCCCCACAGAATAGTTTTTCGGTTTTTTTTTTGCATAGGAGCGTCCAGAAAAAAAAGGAACAAAAAACTCTTTTTTTTGTGTGCAATGACCCTTTAGGTATTACTGGAAAATAGTATCCATCTCTTCTTCTTTAGACTCTAATTATCGCATTCAGATATTGAAAAATATCCCCCTGATCCTTTCTCCCTCATCCCCCCTCCCTGCCGCTCTCAACTTTTTTTTAGTGGTCCCACCTGCTCCCGCTTCCCTACAGCGATGGGTTGTCCACCTAACTCCCTCCTAACCCTCCCGGTCATCCACCTGCTTCCCAGTCAGCAATTGCCGGACACTGCGTCTTACTGCCAGGTATGTTTGTCTCGTGATGCAGTCTCTACTGCGCATGACTGCATCGGACAAACATACCTGGCCTTTTATAATATAGGATAGCTAACTTTCTATACTTCAAATAGCAAGTCAGTATTGTTTAAAAATTTGCTATGACATGTCTCCTAGTTGACCTGTTTACTACCGAAATCTCCTTAACATGGTTCATAGTCAGCATATACTTGCACAATTATGAGTAGACCAAACAGATGGGGGCATAGTTACTGTAGTGCAATGGTAAAATTCTTAAGTGCATTAGAGCATTTAATTATTGGACTATTGAGTCAGTTCATGAGAAGACTTTTGTGTATTATTGTATTGATTGTAGTGATTAGTGCACGGTTTTAATGTTTTAAGGAAGTCATGTTTGATAAAAAGTGAATTATGCAAGGTTGAGATATTATGTACACAAAAATGCAATAAAGGTGTTTTCTGGAACATGGCTTAATAGGTTTCAGTGACAACTATCTTCTAAGTTATCTGGTTGAATAGAATTAGAAAATTGTTTTAAAACCTAATTTTGTAAATTTCTTCATTTTCCTATAGCCAAGCCCTTTAATACAGATTAAAAATGTTTGGCTTCTTAGAATTTCCCCACAGCTTGCTAACCCTACTAATATGTTACATTTTTCTCTCTTTTGTTCTTTCTTTCCTTATTACATACTTACTTGAAAATATATAGATTTAGGCCCCTATTTATCAAGCCGTCAACCGCAAATACGCTGGAATTCCGCAGCATAATTGTGGCGAGCTTGATTCGACCTGATTCGACCTGTGAGCTCTCATCCTATTGGCTGATTGGAACAGCCAAAAGGATGAGAGCTGCTCAAATCCTATTGGCTGATTGGAACAGCCAATAGGATTTTAGCGGCTCTAATCCTATTGGCTGATTGAAACCTTTTAGCCAATAGGAATGCAAGGGACGCCATCTTGGATGATGTCACTTGCATTCAAGATCCAGTTTACGGTGGAGACCGCATTGAAGAGGAGCTCCTCGTCGGATGTCTTCAGGGTGGACCCGCTTTGCGCCGGATGGATGAAGATAGAAGAGGCCGCATGGATGAAGACTTCTTGCCGCCCGGATGAAGACTTCTTGCCGGCTGGATGGATCCTTCAAGCGGAACTTCAAGAACTGTAAGTGGATCTTCGGGGGTTAGTGTTAGGTTTATTTAAGGTTTTTTGGGTGGGTTTTATTTTTAGTGTAGGGTCTGGGCAGTAAAAGAGCTAAATGCCCTTTTAAGGGCAATGCCCATACAAATGTCCTTTTCAGGGCAATGGGGAGCTTAGGATTTTTAGAAAGGGTTTTTATTTGGGGGGGGTTGGTTGTGTGGGTGGTGGATTACATGATAAAGATACACGCTACATGATAAAGAACCATGTTGAAATCATTACATCCATTAAAACTGGATTGTGCCTTATCCTTATTTTGTTTTTGCTTTCATATTTAGGGCTAGATTACAAGTGGTGCACAAAGGTTTGTGCTAGGGTTTTCCCGATCTTTGCGTGCAGGTTAAATTGCGTCCATATTACAAGTTGTGCAAACGCTATTTAATCTAGAATCATTACCATGATTTCAGAGTTGTGGCTACATTTAAATACTGATCAGCAAGTGCTACCCAGGTGCTGAACCAAAAATGGGCCGGCTCCTAAGCTTGTATTCCAGATTTTTCAAATAAAGATACCAAGAGAACGAAGAAAATTTGATAATAGTAATAAATTAGAAAGTTACTTAAAATTGCATGATCTATCTGAATCATGAAAGATTAGTTTTGACTATACTATCCCTTTAATGCTACCATGAGCTTGTGGTAACACTTTTCGCTAGACTTAATTAACCAGAGGTCAGACCTCTGTTGATGAAATAAATGTCCCCCAATTTCCTCCAAAATAATGTGTACAGTTCCTTAATAAAAAAAAAAATATATAGCATCATTATTTATTTTTTAATAACTGCATGAAGCAGTTTTAAGAGGTTAAAGTGTGCACAAGAACTGCTGGTGCAATGATAAATGCCGACAGTGTATGCAGTCTGCATTTATCGATGTGCTGCAATGTGCAGCGGACATGATACGCTACTTTGTATCATTTCTGCTCGCACATTGGTAAATATACCCCTTAATCTGATCTATTATAACTATAATAATATAATGGTTCCTCTCTGCATGACATAACATACCATTAGTGGTGGCTCTGAACAACATAGCAAATCAGTGGTGGCTTTTGATAATGAATCAAACAGTGGTGAAAATATATAAAACACATGAACCTGGAGGTAGGATGACCTCTCTTCTTTTTTATCATTATAACTAGACTGAAACAAACAGGACAATTAACCATGTTCTAGTCAAATAATTCTCAAGCAGAGAACCCGTTTACCTGCAATCTGTCAGGGTTTTTTTCCCTGTTTTGTTTGCCATGTGCTGCTGGCAGCCATTTTACTCACCTCTCTTGCTGACTCTGGTGCATACTGTGTGATGCTGCTCATTTCCTGCACTTCCTTTTATGGCCAGACTGGTGTACATCATCCGTGTGAGACAGGATGCAGTCTCAGAATTGTGATGTCATCACTTATTTTTTAAAGGGCCTCTGTTCAGTATGCTTTCCCTTGCGTTGTCTCAGACCTGTTTGTGAGAGCTCCTGCGTATTACCTGGCTGTCTGACGTCCCTCCTGGTTCCTGATCCCTGGCTTGTTCCTGACTCTGCTGTTCTCCTTGTTCCTGATTCCATCTCGTCTGACTACTCCCTTTGGCTCCTGACTCGGCTCGTCTGACTACCAGCTCTGGTTTTGATTCCTGGCTTGTTATTTGACTTGTGGACTTTTTATTATTTTTTGCTATTAATAAAGGTGTGATTATTTTTGCACTTCTCGTCTCAGTTTGATTCCTGGCACCCTGACATTACGCAAGGGCCATGAATCCTGATGGTGCTAATAATCCACCTTTACCTGCCATAATTTCCAGGATGGATGAACAGGATCACCGCTTGGATCAGTTTGCACTAGGCCTGCAAACCCTGTTGACTCGCACTGCACATTTGGACCAAAGTGTCCCGCAAGTTATGGCTGGTCCTGTTTCCGCTGCTTCACCTAGTCCTACCAGGAGCATGTCTGGTTCTAAACCTCTACCTCAGGGTTATGGAGTTGATCCTAATCAGTACAGAGGGTTTTTGAACCAGGTGAGCATTTACTTTGAGATGTTACCTGAGGCGTTTCCCTCTGACAGAGCTAAGGTGGGATTTCTCATCTCGTTACTCTCTGACACAGCTCTTGCCTGGGCTAATCCCTTGTGGGAGACTAATAAACCTGTGATTTCAAATTACCCTGAATTTGTGGCCTCTTTTCGAAGGGTATTTGATGTTCTGGTTAGCTCCTCCTCAGCTGCTAAACGACTCATGTCCATTCAGCAAGTTACAAGATCTGTTGCTCAGTATGCCATTGAGTTCTGTATGCTTACCGCAGAGGTAGGTTGGAACAATGAAGCCCTTGTTGCCGCCTTCTTTCATTTGCTCTCTGATGCAATTAAAGATGAAGTTGCTGCCAGAGATTTACCAGAAGATCTTGAGGCATTGGTGTCTTTTTTGATCCTAATTGACATCAGACTAAGTGAGAGGTCCTCTTTCAAGGAGCGCTTGCAGAAGCCTCCTGTTCCGTTGTCTCCTACGTGTTCTTTCCCACCCATGCCTCCCTCTCCTCCCATGCCTCCTGGTCCCGAGTCACCAGGTACTGCTGAGCCAATGCAGTTGGGATTCACGCGTCTCTCCGTGGCGGAGAGGGCCTTTAGGAGGAGGGAGGGGCTCTGCCTCTATTGTGGGTTACAGGGCAATCTTTTGATGTCTTGTCCTACACGGCCGGGATACGCTCACACCTAAGGTCCTGTCGGGGGCAGACCTTGGGTGGTTTATCCTAGTCCCCGGAACCGCTAAAGGAGAAACCTTTGGTCACGGTTGTCCTTTCCTGGGTGGACTCCTCCATCGTCACCCAGGCTCTTGTTGACTCCGGTGCTGCAGGCAATTTCATTGACAGTGCTTTTGTATCAAAGCACTCCATTCCTGTTTTACTTCGGTCCGTTCCACATGCTATTGAGGCCATTGATGGCAGGCCCCTTCAGCCTGCACTCATTACTCACGAAACTGCTACGTTATCCATGGCTGTTGGGGCTCTCCATTTTGAAACCCTCCAGTTCCAGGTGATAAACTCTCAGCATTTTCCGGTTGTTCTGGGTTATCCCTAGCTCCAAAAGCACAATCCCAGTCTCGACTGGCGCAGGTCTTAAATTTTGTCGTGGTCTCCCCAATTTATTTCCACTTGTCTTCGGAAAAAAGTTAAAGTATTGTGCACTTCTTAGTTATCTCAATTGCCAGAGGAGTACCGAGAGTTCCTAGACGTTTTTGACAAGGTGCGTGCTGGTACGTTGCCTCCTCACCGGTCTTACGATTGTGCCATAGACCTGCAACCCGGAACCATTCATCCTCGGGCCGGGTTTACCCTCTGTCTGTTGCAGAGAATTGTGCTATGGAGGAATATGTTGCCGATGCTCTGTCACGGGGGATCATCCACAAATCCTGCTCTCCTGCAGGGGCTGGCTTCTTCTTTGTGAAGAAAAAGGGTGGTGAGTTAAGACCATGCATCGATTATAGGGGTCTTAATCATCTTACCATTAAGAATGCTTACCTTATTCCGCTCATTACGGAACTCTTTGACAGCCTCAAGGGAGCTACAGTCTTTACTAAACTTGATTTGAGAAGAGCGTAAAATCTCGTTAGGATTAAGGAGGGCCATGAATGGAAAACAGCATTTAACACCAGGAGCGGGCATTATGAGTATCTTGTAATGCCCTTTGGCCTATGTAATGCTCCTGCTGTTTTCCAGGAATTTATTAATGATGTCCTACGAGATATGTTGCAAAAGTGTGTTGTGGTGTACTTGGACGACATCCTCATACACTCACCCACACTTGAGGCTCATCGTTCTGATGTTACACGGGTTCTTCAGAGACTACGTGAGAATGGCCTGTTTTGTAAACTCGAGAAATGTGAGTTCCATCAGACTCAAGTAACCTTCCTAGGTTATGTTATCTCTGTTGCAGGGTTCTCCATGGATCCTAACAAGTTATCTGCAGTTCTGCAGTGGCCTCGCCCAGTTGGTTGTAGGTCTATTCAATGTTTTTTGGGGTTACTATAGAAAGTTTATTAAAAACTTTTCTTCCTTGGTCAAACCTATCACAGACATGACCCGTAAAGAGAATGATCCACTCCATTGGTCACCTACTGCCATTAAGGCCTTTGATAGTCTTAAGACTGCCTTTGCTGCCGCTCCAGTTCTGGCTCATCCTAACCCTGTCCTGCCTTTCGTTCTTGAGGTTGATGCATCTGAGACTGGAGTAGGTGCCCTCTTGTCTCAACGTCCTATGCCTGACGGTTCCTTGCATCCATGTGGTTTCTTCTCTAAGAAATTGTCTCCAGCGGAGTGCAATTATGAAATTGGCGACAGGGAATTACTGGCTATAATTTTGGCTCTCAAGGAATGGAGGCATCTTCTCAAGGGTACTAGCGTGCCAGTGCTCATTCTTACTGATTACAAGAATTTAACTTATCGATCTGGAGCAAAATGTTTGTCGCCTGACAGGCCAGATGGGTGCTATTTTTGTCTCGGTTTAATTATGTGGTGTCCTACCTGCCTGGTAGTTAGATAGTTAGGGCTGATGCCCTCTCTCAACAATTTTTGCCTCTGTCCAAGGAGGAGTCTGTACCTACTCCAGTTATACCTCCTGACTATATTTTGGCTACCATACGTACTCATTTGACTTCTCCCTTGGGGGAAGAGATCCTAGCTGAACACCAATGCACCTCCTGAGAAACCTAGTGGTAAGTATTTTGTTCCTGAGAATCTTCAAACTAAACTTTTGCACACTTACCACTATCCTAAAGCTGCAGGTCACACAGGCAAGAACCAAATGATTTTGTCTGTCACTTGACTATTCTGGTGGCCAGGTCTTTGTTCTGATGTAGCTGCGTATGTTGCCTCCTGCTCAGTTTGTGCACAGAATACGACTCCTCGACATCTTCCAGTGGGTCTTCTTCAACCTATTGCTAATGGTGAGTGTCCTATGGACTTCATTGTTGAACTCCCTGTTTCCAATGACAATACTGTTATCCTTATGGTGGTTGACCATTTTTCTAAAATGTCATATTGCATTACTTTGAAGAAGTTGCCTACCGCTCAGGAGCTTACTTCAATTTTTGCCCGGAAGATCTTCCGTTTACATTGGTTACCCAAGGAGATAGTGTCAGACCGGGGTAGCCAGTTTGTCTCCAGATTTTGGCATTCCTTTTGTACTCAAATGGGGATCCAGCTTTCCTTCTCCTTGGCATATCACCCTCAATCCAATGGGGCTGCAGAACAGTCTAATCAAGCTCTGGAACAGTTCCTCCATTGCTATGTCTCAGATTACCACAATAATTGGTCTGAACTGTTACCTTAGGCAGAGTTTGCTCGCAATAGTGCTATTATTATTAAAGTTATCCCCGTTCATGGCGAATTATGGGTTTCAACCATCTTTGTTGCCTGATTCATTCATGTCTCAGGGTATTCTGGCTTTGAAGGAGCATCTCCGGCAACTCCGTTCCACGTGGGTGCAGATTCAGGATTGCCTTCATCGTTCTATGCAGCGCCAAAAGTTCCATGCTGATCGTAGGTGTCTGCCCGTGCCTTCCTACCAGGTTGATGAGAGAGTTTGGCTGTCCTCCCGCAACTTGAATCTTCATGTGCCTTCCAATAAATTGGCTCCTCATTATGTTGGTCCTTTTCGAATACTCCGACGGGTCAATCTTCATGTGCCTTCCAATAAACTGGCTCCTCACTATGTTGGTCCTTTTCCTGCAATGCGCATCTCCAATGTTTTTCATTTCTCCCTCTTGAAACCATTGGTTTTTAATTGGTTTACCACTGTGTTGCCTCATCCCCATCCTATATTTATTGACAACCATGAGGAGTATGAGGTCAGCAGCATTATTGACTCTTGTATGTCCAGGGGCCACGTACAGTATTTGGTTCACTGGAGGGGTTACGATCTAGAGGAGCATAAATGGTTTCCCTCTTCTGATATTCATGCTCCTGCCCTCCTCCGTGCCTTCCATGCCTGTTTCCCCATAAGCCTTTTGTCTTCCCGCATGGGAGGGGTCGTTGAGGGGAGAGTACTCTCAGGGTTTTTTCCCTGTTTTGTTTGCCATGTGCTGCTGGCAGCCATTTTACTCACCTCTCTTGCTGACTCTGGTGCATACTGTGTGATGCTGCTCATTTCCTGCACTTCCTTTTAAGGCCAGAATGGTGTACATCATCCGTGTGAGACAGGATGCAGTCTCAGAATTGTGATGTAATCACTTCTTTTTTAAAGGGCCTCTGTTCAGTATGCTTTGCCCTTGCGTTGTCTCAGACCTGTTTGTGAGAGCTTCTGTGTATTACCTGACTGTCTGATGTCCCTCCTGGTTCCTAATCCCTGGCTTGTTCCTGACTCTGCTGTTCTCCTTGTTCCTGATTTGGCTCTTGACTCGGCTCGTCTGAATACCAGCTCTGGTTTTGATTCCTGGTTTGTTATGTGACTTGTGGACTTTTTTTTTTTTTTTGCTTTTAATAAAGGTGTGATTATTTTTGCACTTCTCGTCTCAGTCTGATTCCTGGCACCCTGACACATTCACCACTTGGCAAAATTTAAGACTGTAGAAAATGTATGTTGTTCAGTCTGACCCCCAGCTGTTGGGCAACCAATTGCATGAGAGCAGGGTCTGTCAATCATCCCAAACAGTTTGAGGTTATTTATATCTGCCACCCAGGATGAGACTGCTTCTTAAATTTGTGGTTGCAGGCTGACTCTAGCAAGCCTGAAGTGCACGTTCTCAGAAGCTGTTAATGCATCTTAGTACATTTTTCAAGCCCTACAATAAATCACATTAACTTGCACTTGAGTACTGGCAATTTCGGCCAGGGGACTAGTGCAACACACATTTTGACAAGAGTTACTCTATAGTGATAATAAAGAATATCTATAAACTAAAAATGCAACACTCTGCACTATATGATAATGCAAGTCATCTATACGCATAGTGCACTGCATAATTGATGCAGAGTAACTGATATATGATACCCTGTATAGTGATGTCGCGAACAGTTCTGCCACGAATAGTTTGCAGCGAACATAGCATGTTCGCGTTCGCAGCGGACAGCGAACATATGCGATGTTCAATCCGCCCCCTATTCGTCATCATTGAGTAAACTTTGACCCTGTAGCTCACAGTCACAAGACACATTCCAGCCAATCAGCAGCAGACACTCCCTCCCAGACCCTCCCACCTCCTGGACAGCATCCATTTTAGATTCATTCGGAGCCTGCATTCTTAGTGAGAGGAGGGACAGTGTAGCGGCTGCTGATTTAATAGGGAAATCAATAGCTAGGCTAGTGTATTCAGTGTCCACTACATTCCTGAAGGACTCATCTGATCTCTGCTGTAAGGACAGCACCCCAAAAAGCCCTTTTTAGGGCTAGAACATCAGTCTGCTTTTTTTTTTTTTCCCTGTGTAATCTAATTGCAGCCTGCCTGCCAGCTCAGGCTCACAGCGTATACTGTGCCCACTTGCCCAGTGCCACCACTCATATCTGGTGTAACAGTAGTGTACATTTAAAAAAAAAAACTTTTTTTATTGTGAAATAATAGCAGTCAGTTTCCTTCACACGTGTGCGCTCCAGGTCCTGCCAGGGCACAGTGTCACACCAGTGCAAGTCATATCTACTAAAACGGTAGTGTACATACATTTAAAAAAAACAAAAAAACTTTTTTTACTGTGAAATAATAGCAGTCATTTTCCTTCACACGTGTGCGTTTGAGGTCCTGCCAGGGCACAGTGTGACACCAGTGCAAGTCATATCTGCTAAAACAATAGTGTACATTTAAAAAAAAAAAAACAACCTTTTTTTAATTTGAAATAATAGCAGTCAGTTTCCTTCACACTTGTGCGTTTCAGGTCCTGCCAGGGCACAGTATGACACCAGTGCAAGTCATATCTGCTAAAACAGTAGTGTACATTTAAAAAAAAAAAAACAACCTTTTTTTAATTTGAAATAATAGCAGTCAGTTTCCTTCACACGTGTGCGTTTCAGGTCCTGCCAGGGCACAGTGTGACACCAGTGAAAGTCATTTCTGCTAAAACAGTAGTGTACATTTAAAAAAAACAAAAAACCTTTTTTACTGTGAAATAATAGTAGTCAGTTTCCTTCACACGTGTGCGTTCCAGGTCCTGCCAGGGCACAGTGTCACACCAGTGCATGTCATATCTGCTAAAACAGTAGTGTACATACATTTAAAAAAAAAAAACCTTTTTTATTGTGAAATAATAGCAGTCAGTTTCCCTCACACGTGTGCGCTCCAGGTCCTGCCAGGGCACAGTGTCACACCAGTGCAAGTCATATCTGCTAAAACAGTAGTGTACATACATTTAAAAAAAAAAAACTTTTTTATTGTGAAATAATAGCAGTCAGTTTCCCTCACACGTGTGCGCTCCAGGTCCTGCCAGGACACAGTGTCACACCAGTCCAAGTCATATCTACTAAAACAGTAGTGTACATACATTTTAAAAAAAACACCTTTTTTTACTGTGAAATAATAGCAGTCAGTTTCCCTCACACGTGTGCGTTCCAGGTCCTGCCAGGGCACAGTGTCACACCAGCGCAAGTCATATCTGCTAAAACAGTAGTGTACATACATTTTTAAAAAAACCCTTTTTTATTGTGAAATAATAGCAGTCAGTTTCCTTCACACGTGTGCGCTCCAGGTCCTGCCAGGGCACAGTGTCACACCAGTGCAAGTCATATCTACTTAAACAGTAGTGTACATACATTTAAAAAAAACAAAAAAACTTTTTTTACTGTGAAATAATAGCAGTCAGTTTCCCTCACACGTGTGCGTTCCAGGTCCTGCCAGGGCACAGTGTCACACCAGTGCAAGTTATATCTGCTAAAACAGTAGTGTACATTTAAAAAAAAAAAACCCTTACACTACCTGAACGATACAACACCATACCTGATGTTTTAAAGCACGTTATTCCAAACAATTTAGGAATGTTAGGTGATTTATGCCCTTTATGGATTAAAACCAGACTCTGCATCAACTATGTAATTTTCCATGGGAGTTTGCCATGGATCCCCCTCCGGCATGCCACAGTCCAGGTGTTAGTACCCTTGAAACAACTTTTCCATCACTTTTGAGGCCAGAAAGAGTCCCTGTGGGTTTTAAAATTCGCCTGCCTATTGAAGTCTATGGCGGTTCGCCCGGTTCGCAAACTTTTGCGGTAGGTTTGCGACATCACTAACCTTTTATAATGGTGTTGAGGGTTTCTATCTTCATTCCGCTGCTCCCCAACACTAATAAAAGTTATTAACCCCTATTCCGCCGATCCCCAACATCGCCGACACTAATAAAAGTTATTAACCCCTATTCCGCCGCTCCCCGTCATCGCCGATACTAATAGAAGTTAATAACCCCTATATTCCGCAGCTCCCCGATATCGCCAACACCTAAATAAACCTATTAACCCCAAAACTGCCAGCCCCCACATCGCCAACACTATAAGTATTAACCCCTAAACCTCCCACCTCCCACATCGTAACTACTAAACTAAACCTATTAACCCCTAAACCTAACACCCCCAAACTTTAAATTTAAATTACAATATAACTATCTTTAAAAAAATTAAAACTTACCTGTGAAATAAAAAAAAATAAGTTTAAAATATAAATTGACCTAACATAACTATTCTAATAAAATAAAAAAAACTACCATTAAAAACCTTTACATTTATTATTTATTACAAAAAATAATAAACACTAAGGCCTAGATTTAGAGTTCGGCGGTAGCCGTCAAAACCAGCGTTAGAGGCTCCTAACGCTGGTTTTGGCCGCCCGCTGGTATTTGGAGTCAGTGATTAAAGGGTCTAACGCTCACTTTACAGCCGCGACTTTTCCATACCGCAGATCCCCCTACGCCATTTGCGTAGCCTATCTTTTCAATGGGATCTTTCTAACGCTGGTATTTAGAGTCGTTTCTGCAGTGAGCGTTAGAGCTCTAACGACAAGATTCCAGCCGCCTGAAAATAGCAGGAGTTAAGAGCTTTCTGGCTAACGCCGGTTCATAAAGCTCTTAACTACTGTACCCTAAACTACACTAACACCCATAAACTACCTATGTACCCCTAAACCGAGGTCCCCCCACATCGCCGCCACTCAATTAAAATTTTTAACCCCTAATCTGCCGACCGCCACCTACGTTATACTTATGTACCCCTAATCTGCTGCCCCTAACCCCGCCGACCCCTATATTATATTTATTAACCCCTAACTTGCCCCCCACAACGTCGCCGCAAGCTACTTAAAATAATTAACCCCTAATCTTCCGACCGCAAATCGCCGCCACCTACGTTATCCCTATGTACCCCTAATCTTCTGCCCCTAACATCGCCGACCCCTATGTTATATTTATTAACCCCTAATCTGCCCCCCACAACGTCGCCGACACCTACCTACACTTATTAACCCCTAATCTGCCGAGCGGACCTGAGCGCTACTATAATAAAGTTATTAACCCCTAATCCGCCTCACTAACCCTATCATAAATAGTATTAACCCCTAATCTGCCCTCCCTAACATCGCCGACACCTACCTTCAATTATTAACCCCTAATCTGCCGACCGGAGCTCACCGCTATTCTAATAAATGTATTAACCCCTAAAGCTAAGTCTAACCCTAACACTAACACCCCCCTAAGTTAAATATAATTTTTATCTAACGAAATAAATTAACTCTTATTAAATAAATGATTCCTATTTAAAGCTAAATACTTACCTGTAAAATAAATCATAATATAGCTACAATATAAATTACATTTATATTATAGCTATTTTAGGATTAATATTTATTTTACAGGTAACTTTGTATTTATTTTAACCAGGTACAATAGCTATTAAATAGTTAAGAACTATTTAATAGTTACCTAGTTAAAATAATTACAAATTTACCTGTAAAATAAATCCTAACCTAAGTTATAATTAAACCTAACACTACCCTATCAATAAAATAATTAAATAAACTACCTACAATTACCTACAATTAACCTAACACTACACTATCAATAAATTAATTAAACACAATTGCTACAAATAAATACAATTAAATAAACTATCTAAAGTACAAAAAATAAAAAAGAACTAAGTTACAGAAAATAAAAAAATATTTACAAACATAAGAAAAAGATTACAACAATTTTAAACTAATTACACCTACTCTAAGCCCCCTAATAAAATAACAAAGACCCCCAAAATAAAAAATTCCCTACCCTATTCTAAATTTAAAAAGTTACAAGCTCTTTTACCTTACCAGCCCTGAACAGGGCCCTTTGCGGGGCATGCCCCAAGAAGTTCAGCTCTTTTGCCTGTAAAAGAAAACATACAATACCCCCCCCCAACATTACAACCCACCACCCACATACCCCTAATCTAACCCAAACCCCCCTTAAATAAACCTAACACTAAGCCCCTGATGATCTTCCTACCTTGTCTTCACCATGCCAGGTTCACCGATCCGTCCTGGCTCCAAGATCTTCATCCAACCCAAGCGGGGGCTAGACATCCACTGAAGAAGTCCAGAAGAGGGTCCAAAGTCTTCCTCCTATCCGGCAAGAAGAGGACATCCGGACCGGCAAACATCTTCTCCAAGCGGCATCTTCTATGTTCTTCCATCCGATGACGACCGGCTCCATCTTGAAGACCTCCAGCGCGGATCCATCCTCTTCTTCCGACGACTAGACGACGAATGACGGTTCCTTTAAGGGACGTCATCCAAGATGGCGTCCCTCGAATTCCGATTGGCTGATAGGATTCTATCAGCCAATCGGAATTAAGGTAGGAATTTTCTGATTGGCTGATGGAATCAGCCAATCAGAATCAAGTTCAATCCGATTGGCTGATCCAATCAGCCAATCAGATTGAGCTCGCATTCTATTGGCTGTTCCGATCAGCCAATACAATGCGAGCTCAATCTGATTGGCTGATTGGATCAGCCAATCGGATTGAACTTGATTCTGATTGGCTGATTCCATCAGCCAATCAGAAAATTCCTACCTTAATTCCGATTGGCTGATAGAATCCTATCAGCCAATCGGAATTCGAGGGACGCCATCTTGGATGACGTCCCTTAAAGGAACCGTCATTCGTCGTCTAGTCGTCGGAAGAAGAGGATGGATCCGCGCTGGAGGTCTTCAAGATGGAGCCGGTCGTCATCGGATGGAAGAACATAGAAGATGCCGCTTGGAGAAGATGTTTGCCGGTCCGGATGTCCTCTTCTTGCCGGATAGGAGGAAGACTTTGGACCCTCTTCTGGACTTCTTCAGTGGATGTCTAGCCCCCGCTTGGGTTGGATGAAGATCTTGGAGCCAGGACGGATCGGTGAACCTGGCATGGTGAAGACAAGGTAGGAAGATCATCAGGGGCTTAGTGTTAGGTTTATTTAAGGGGGGTTTGGGTTAGATTAGGGGTATGTGGGTGGTGGGTTGTAATGTTGGGGGGGGGGTATTGTATGTTTTCTTTTACAGGCAAAAGAGCTGAACTTCTTGGGGCATGCCCCGCAAAGGGCCCTGTTCAGGGCTGGTAAGGTAAAAGAGCTTGTAACTTTTTAAATTTAGAATAGGGTAGGGAATTTTTTATTTTGGGGGTCTTTGTTATTTTATTAGGGGGCTTAGAGTAGGTGTAATTAGTTTAAAATTGTTGTAATCTTTTTCTTATGTTTGTAAATATTTTTTTATTTTCTGTAACTTAGTTCTTTTTTATTTTTTGTACTTTAGATAGTTTATTTAATTGTATTTATTTGTAGCAATTGTGTTTAATTAATTTATTGATAGTGTAGTGTTAGGTTAATTGTAGGTAATTGTAGGTAGTTTATTTAATTATTTTATTGATAGGGTAGTGTTAGGTTTAATTATAACTTAGGTTAGGATTTATTTTACAGGTAAATTTGTAATTATTTTAACTAGGTAACTATTAAATAGTTCTTAACTATTTAATAGCTATTGTACCTGGTTAAAATAAATACAAAGTTACCTGTAAAATAAATATTAATCCTAAAATAGCTATAATATAAATGTAATTTATATTGTAGCTATATTATGATTTATTTTA
This sequence comes from Bombina bombina, assembly GCF_027579735.1. NCBI lineage: Eukaryota > Metazoa > Chordata > Amphibia > Anura > Bombinatoridae > Bombina > Bombina bombina. Next base: position 441,229,652 of record NC_069504.1, read on the forward strand.
CAGGTAAGTATTTAGCTTTAAATAGGAATCATTTATTTAATAAGAGTTAATTTATTTCGTTAGATAAAAATTATATTTAACTTAGGGGGGTGTTAGTGTTAGGGTTAGACTTAGCTTTAGGGGTTAATACATTTATTAGAATAGCGGTGAGCTCCGGTCGGCAGATTAGGGGTTAATAATTGAAGGTAGGTGTCGGCGATGTTAGGGAGGGCAGATTAGGGGTTAATACTATTTATGATAGGGTTAGTGAGGCGGATTAGGGGTTAATAACTTTATTATAGTAGCGCTCAGGTCCGCTCGGCAGATTAGGGGTTAATAAGTGTAGGCAGGTGTCGGCGACGTTGTGGGGGGCAGATTAGGGGTTAATAAATATAACATAGGGGTCGGCGATGTTAGGGCAGCAGATTAGGGGTACATAGGGATAACGTAGGTGGCGGCGGTTTACGGAGCGGCAGATTAGGGGTTAAAAGTGTAATGCAGGGGTCAGCGATAGCGGGGGGCGGCAGATTAGGGGTTAATAAGTGTAAGGCTAGGGGTGTTTAGACTCGGGGTACATGTTAGAGTGTTAGGTGCAGACGTAGGAAGTGTTTCCCCATAGGAAACAATGGGGCTGCGTTAGGAGCTGAACGCTGCTTTTTTGCAGGTGTTAGGTTTTTTTTCAGCTCAAACAGCCCCATTGTTTCCTATGGGAGAATCGTGCACGAGCACGTTTTTGAGGCTGGCCGCGTCCGTAAGCAACTCTGGTATCGAGAGTTGTATTTGCGGTAAAAATGCTCTACGCTCCTTTTTTGGAGCCTAACGCAGCATTTGTTTGAACTCTCGATACCAGAGTTAAATTTATGGTGCGGCCAGAAAAAAACCCGCGGAGCGTTAACAGCCCTTTTACCGCCAAACTCCAAATCTAGCCGTAAATTACGAAAAAAATAGAAAACTCTAAGATTACAGTAAATAATAAACAAAATTATCAAAATAAAAAACAATTACACCTAATCTAATAGCCCTATAAAAATAAAAAAGCCCCCCAAAATAACCCCCCCTAACTTACAATAAACTACTAATAGCCCTTAAAAGGTCATTTTGTAGGGCATTGCCTTAAGTTTAACAGCTCTTTTACCTTAAAAATGTACTAAGTCCCCCCTAAAAGTAAACCCCCCACATACAAAACCACCAAAATAAAATACCTAACTCTAAAAAATCCTAAAATACCCATTGCCCCTAAAGTGGCATTTGTATGGGCATTGCCCTTAAAAGGGCATTCAGCTCTTTTACAAGTGCCCAACCCTAATCTAAAAAAAAACACCAAATAAAAAAAAATAAAAAAAATAACATTAACCCCATAAAATCTACCCACAGTTGCTGAAGTCAGGACATCCATCTTCATCAAGGTAGCAAAAAGTCTTTATCCAGATGGCAGCACCTTCATCCATCTTGGAGACGTCTTCTATCTTCATCCCGACGGTGCGAAGCAGAGCTTTCCTGGAAGGCGAAGACATCCTGCGTGGAGCATCCTCTTAATACAATCACCGCTGTACAATGACGTTGATTGCAAGGTACCCGTTTCAAAATGGCGTACCTTGCATTCCTATTGGCTGATTTGATTCTTCAAATACAAATCAGCCAATAGTATGAGAGCTTCTTAAATCCTATTGGCTGTTTAAATCAGCCAATAGGATGAGAGCTTCTGAAATCCTATTGGCTGTTCAAATCAACCAATAGGATTTCAGTAGCTCTCATCCTATTGGCTTTGAGTTTGAGTTTCAACTCAACTCTCAACTACTGGTCTCAGATGGCAGTATGGATCATGTCGGTATAGGCTGTAAAACAAGCATTTTAGCCGGACCGCACAACCTGTAATACAGGGGTTTTGAAAATGCCGCACTCACACATAATTTTTTTGAGTGCAGAATGGACGTTGCGTTACAGGCTAAAATGCTTGCGTTATAGCTATACCGCCGCGACTCGTAATATGCGCTCCCGACCATTCCATGCACAATGGCCAATTTCTCAGCAGTTTAGCTGTACCGCAAAACTCGTAATCTAGCCAAATGTTTATTAATAATAGAAATGTTAAAACATAGAGTTAATGGATATGGTATATGGCAAGGTGATGGATTGGGAAGGGCTCAAAGGTGTATGATGTTAGCAAGCAATGTTAGCAAGCCCTGCACTATCCGTATCAATTGAAAGAGTACGGCACATTAAATAAATGTCTGCACTGATAACATTGAACCAGTATACAAATGGCACGCTAATGATAGTGTGGCACTCAATAACATAATATCGCTGGACCAACATTAGCCTGAGACTTATTATTATAACTCCATAGTTAAATCACATTTATCAGAAAAGCTACACTGCGCTCATATTACAAGATAAAAGTTATAGGTTGTGCTCGAGCAAAAGCCGACACTGCAATAGAATATTTCACAAAACAGAACAAAAACATATTAAAATAACCTTTACACTCATATATACACTTTTTAAATAAAGATTCAATTTTAACACTGATAAAAAGTTAAAATGGGATATGGTATATGGCAAAGTTTTTGACTAAAAAGGGCTCCAATGTATATTTTGTGGGAGTACCACCACCTGTGCTATCTCATAACAAGTACAATTTGTAATCATCACGTAAATACTGTCGTTTTCACAAGAGGGGGCTGCAAAATATATAAAGCATTGTAAATTACTTTCTCCCTTTGCTTTTCTCAAAGTTACTGAGTACAATATGTCAATCAAAAATCAATGAGTCTCGGCACCTTTTTTTTTTTAAGTCGGACACCTTTATTTCTTTTACAAAAAAGCACTGTGTGTATGTGTATATATATATATATATATATATATATATATATATATATATATACACAGTATGTATGTGTGCATATATATACATGTTTATATATATTCATGTGTTTATATGTGTAAATACTGTATGTATCATAGTTGCCAACATTTAAAAAAAATAATTCAAGGGACAATTTGCAGCAGAGCCACACCCATTTATTGTTTGCACAGCTCCGCCCACCCAGATAGACCCCCAAAACAAGCAGGACACAGATGTTACACTGCCTGAAATTAGACAGTGATATTACCTCAATATATTTAACCTGCTGACTACTGTGATGGGGCTGTTGAAATGGAAAACAATATGTAGATATACTGAGGATTTGTTCTTTATTTCTTACTTTGCTAAAACATTATTGAAATATTCACAAGTAGGTGGAATTTTATGAGATAAATAGTCATTTTTTATCTTTTGCTGCAGAAGTGATTGTGAGCAGCAGGTTAATAGGTCCAGAAATGCTCAGTAAATCTGGATTTTGTTGTTGTTTTGTATGTTTTCTGAATTCCAGTTCCAGCAGATGAAGAGCCTGATATCTTAAGACCATGCTAAGAAAAGCCTCAATGTTTAAATGGGGGAAATTACACATGTTCAAAACACTACACTATATAGATGCCTGGCTTCATCACCCCTTGTCTCCTACCCTCCCTGGTATAATATATCACATGGCTTCCATTATCTGACACCTATCTATACTCTTCAACATAACAGAAGATCACAGATTAAGTTTCAGAAATAAAAACCTTACATTCAGAAGTTTGCACTCCCTGATAGACTTTGGCTTTCTGAGCATGTTAGGTTGCGCGCATATTATAAATGGAAAGTAAAAAGTTCACATGGATTTTAGAAGTTAAGTATTTCAGCTAATAGGTTTGTGGAAAAGTGTTGAAAAATAATTATTTTATAGAAATCTCTCTGTGTCTCTCTTTATCTCACACACATGCACACATAAATATTTCCAACTATTAATTAATTCCTTAAAGGAACAGTAAAGTCATAATTAGACATTCATGATTTAGACAGAGGATACAATTTTAAACAACTTTCCAATTTACTTCTATTATTTAATTTGCTTCCTTCACTTGTTATCCTTTGCTGAAAGGTTCTAGCTGCTGATTTGTGGCTCCATATATGTACCGCTTGTCATTGGTTCACCCATGTGTTCAGTTAGAAACCAGTAGTGCATTGCTGCTCCTTCAACAAATGATACCAAGAGAATGAAAAAAAATGATAATAGAAGTAAACTGAAAAGTTGTTTAAAATTCAGATTATTATAACCTTGGTGACTAAATAATCTTGATTTTATTAAGACAGGAGGCAAATATTTTGCATCAAATCTTTACTGATTCCAAACAGCAGCAAAGAAAAACTGAACAGAAAGAAAAAAATAACATAGTAACAATGTACTGAACAATATTAACACTTCCTCTTTTCTTTGATGATAAAACAGCTAAAATAATCCAAAAGAAAATTCAAATGAACATCCAGCGGGCGATGGAACTGAAGTCATTAGGGAAAAGGAATGAACAGGAACCGATCCACAGAAAGCATGTAGAAACATAATCCACAGAACCACACTGAAAAGAAAGAATAAAAAGGAAACAACATTATTAACAAAAATATACACATTTCCATATAAAAAATCTCTCTTTTTTTTTATCTAGGGAGAGGACAGAAGGGAGGGGAAATATTCACCTCCTGTCTTTAATAAAATCAAGATTATTTAGTCACCAAATTTATAATAATCTGAATTTTATAGCAAGATAGGAGGCTTCATATTTTGCATTTTTAACGCACAGAGAGAAGAGACTCCGAAGCATGGAGGATAGTTTTAAAATAAAAACAAGAAAAGGTGGTCAAAGAGGACCAATCTGCAGCTCTCAGAATGTCCTGAAGGTTACTGCCAGCCATAAAGGCCCTGAAGGCAGCTGTCCCCCGGGCAGAGTGAGCTCCAAAAGATCAATAACTGCAGAAGACATAAGCCAGCGAACCCACCTGGCTAAGGTAGGAGAAGAGACGGGATGCCAGAGTTTGGTCACGCCCCCATAATGTTCGTCAATCATGGACCGGCAATCCACATGGATATCATTGCCATCCTAACTTAGATAAGAATGGGCTGATTTTATTGTAAATTATACATGAATCTGGTTGGTGCGGGAGGCAAAAATGTCTACCAAAAAAGGACAGAAGAACTTCTGAATTTTCAAAAAAATAGGTCGAAGAAAACGCCAGTCCCTGGAGTCCCTCCAAAACCAAGAGAACCAATCTGTGACAGTATTGGAAATTCCAGGAATATACTGGGCTTGGAGAGAGATGTTGTGGGAGGAACAGAACCTGAAAAGTTCTGAGGCAAGAACATCTTGGATTTGGTACCTCCTAGCCGGTTGATGTATTGAACTGCGGAAATGTTGTCCATGCGGAGGAGGATACAGCAATCGGTAAAGTGCTAGGAAATGGAGCAAATGGCAAAAGAACCTGCAAGAAGCTCCAGCCAGTTGATGTGTAACGAATCCTCCTGAGGGGGTCCATGACCTACCTGTCACTGAGGATCCAAAGGCTGCTCCCCTGCCCAGAAGGCTGGTCTCTGAGGAGAGCACAATGTCTGGCGGGGATCCGAAAATAGCCATGCTGTTCCAGGATTCCATGTGCAGGAGCCACCAGGACATCTCTGCACAGACCTCGTTGGTCAAGAAAATAATTTGCTGATTAGACCGGCATTCTCTAAAGAATCGGATCTTTAGTCTTTGCATAGCTCGGTAATAAAGGGTAAACAGGGAAATGGTCTGAATGGAAGAGGCGAGGAGACCTATAACTCAGTCAAAGGATAGAGATCATGGGAGCAGCCAGCACCTCTTAAATCTCTAATTTGATCCTGACAATCTTCTCTTGAGGAAGCAGGAGAAAATCTGCAGAGGAGTTTAGGAGGAAGCCTAGAAACTCCACCTGCTGAGAGGGAATCAGGGCCAACTTTTGAGAGTTGATTATAAACCCTAGCCCTTGAAGAAGGGACGTGGTAATGTCCAAGTGACGAAGCAGCATGGAACGATCTTCTGCCATAAGGAGAATATCGTCTAGGTAAATGATAAGGTGAATGCCTTTGCCTCTGAGAGAGGCTATCACCGGTTTCAAAAGTTTGGTGAAACACCAGGGGGCAGAGCTGAGGCCGAACAAAAGGCAAGTAAATTGCCACATTTTGTCTCCCCAGAGGAATCTGAGGAACTTCCGGAGACACCGGGACTCTGAGGTAAGGGTCCGTCAAGTCCAGATGTGTGAACCAATCTCCAAGAAGAAAGAGGTCTCTGAGAATGTATATACCTTCCATCTTGAAATGGCGATATACCACAAAGTGATTTTAGTCTCTCAAGTTGATGACAACCAGGCTGCAGCGTAACATTTCCTGGTGCCAGGGGCCCAAGAGTTTCTTAGGAGTGACTGCTGATAAGACCGGCATTCTCGAAAGAATCGGATCTTTAGTCTTTGCATAGCCCGGTAATGAAGGGTAAACAGGGAAATGGCCTGAATGGAAGAGGCGAGGAGACCTATAACTCAGTCAACAAATAGAGATCATGGGAGCAGCCAGCACCTCTTAAATCTCTAATTTGATCCTGACAATCTTCTCTTGAGGAAGCAGGAGAAAACCCGCAGCGGAGTCTAGGAGGAAGCCTAGAAACTCCACCTGCTGAGAGGGAATCAAGGCCAACTTTTGAGAGTTGATTACAAACCCTAGCCCTTGAAGAAGGGACGTGGTAATGTCCAAGTTACGAAGAAGAATTGAGCAATCTTCTGCCATAAGGAGAATATTGTCTAGGTAAATGATAAGGAGAATGCCTTTGCCTCAGAGAGGTTATCACCGGTTTCAAAAGTTTGGTGAAACACCAGGGGGCAGAGCTGAGGCCGAACAAAAGGCAAGTAAATTACCACATTTTGTCTCCCCAGAGGAATCTGAGGAACTTTGGATGATCCAGAGATACCGTGTGAGGTAAGTGTCCATCAAGTCCAGACATGTGAACCAATCTCCAAGATGAAGGAGGTCTCTGAGCATGTGTATACCCTCCATCTTGAAATGGCGATATACCGCAAATTTTTAGTCTCTCAAGTTGATGACAGGGTGAAAACCTCCTGTCTTTTTCTTGACAAGGAAAAGGTTGCTGAGGAAACCTTTCTCTGAGTCTGAAACTTCTTCTATGGCGCCCTTGAGATAAAGGGACTGAACCTCTGAATGGATGAATTATGAGGCAGATTTTGAGAGGTTTAGAGGGTTTGAAGGGGAGTTTTGAAAGGGAGGACAGAAAAATTTGAGGTTGAAACCCCGAACTGTCTGAGCAATCCATGAGTCTCGAGAAATCATCTCCCATGCATGGGAAAAATGAAATAGTCTGCCTGAAAATGGAAGTATGGGGGAAGAAGGATGGGATGAAATATAAATATTTACTTTGGGAGGAAGAAGGACCTGGTGGCAGAGCATGTCTGGGAAGGGCAGGTCTGGTCCTGGCTGGTCGAGCTTGTGGAGGGAAGAGGGCTCTTGGAGGGTAAGCCTGGTGGCGAGAATTCCTGCGGATGGGTCTTTGGTCTCTCAGTTCATGAATTCAATGTCCTAAAAAAAAAGATATAGATAGTGTAGATTGTATAGGATTTGGTTTTGGATTGAAAGTATGCTTACCAGCTCTTTAGTCAATGCATTTCAGCCTTCATCCAGGCCTTTCTCAAGACTAATGTCTGTCTGCTGCTGGTGTCTATTTATAGTGGTTTTTTACACCCCTTGTAAAATTAGGGGCGTGGCTAAAACTGGATGTGTCATCTTGTCATTAGATTTTGTGTCTATGCATTTATCCTTTTGAGTTGTCCTTTCAAGCCTTTACTTATGGGATCATGGAATCTCTAAAGTAACTTGTTTTGGACCGTAACATTATTCAGAATATTGTCTGCAATGTGACAGTCAGAAATCGCAATCTCTAAGATTTAATTGGTTATGATGACATATCCTAGATTGGTTCTTGGTTTGTTTACCAGACTGTGTGTGTTTTCATTCTGGTTATATGTGTAATAATTATCAGACACTTGCGGTTTTTCAATAAATTATATAGAGAGGTTGTGTCAAGCCTTTGCTTGTGGGATCACAATATCTCTAAAATAACTTGTTTTAAACTGATACATTGCTTGGTATACTGCCTGCAATGTGAATGTCAGACCTTGTAGTCTCTGAGGTTTGGTTCGTTATGATGTCATATCCTAGTGTGTCTGATTGGTTGGTTTGTTTACAAGATCATGTGTGTTTCCATTCTGATTATATGTGGTTGCCACTCATGCAATTATTATCAGAGACTTTTCGGTTTTTCCATAAATTGTTAAGTAAATGGTTATGAAATACATGCATATGTGTTATCTTGTTAGATTATGTTGATGTTGTCTTGCTGACAGCCAGCTTTCTATTTGAATGTGGGAGGAGATAGTGGGAGTGTGTTATATGGCTTAGGTCAGTCTGAGGCTATTTCCAAGGGTACAGTAGTGAGCAAAGTTTTCCAAAGTCAGCTTCTTTGTGTAGCTGGTAAAGGTTTAGTTATATTTAACAATAAGATATATAAATTGTCTTATGAACACGCTGGAGCGGGTCGCTCAAATTACCTTTTCATGATTATAACAAACGCTGCAGCGGCTATAGTTACATTATAGAGCTTAGTGCAATTTGTTATAGGAGCAAAAAAGGCTGTTCAGATTTCCTATACAGTGATACGCATGACCATAATTGCAGGTCGCTACAAATTGTATAGTTACGCGCTCTGAACACACAACCCACTCTCATTCACATTCAGGCTAGCTAGATAGCCTTTGTTCAGAGCTATAGGTTGGTCTGTCTCTTGGCTATCTTTCTATACAATACATGACATATCTCTACTTTCATATAGTAAAAGACAATGACATACACAAGATGAGGAACTTGGTACAGCTAATCACTTTTTTTTTTAACTCCTGCATGCAAAGTCACAGTTTAGTTGAAAAATCACAACCAGGTACCAAGATAAATAATGTTTTATCAAGCAAAGACTACTTTAGTATAAAGAAACATTATTTTTAGATGGCAAGCATTTCCAGATCCCATTTTACAAATGTATTCCAAAGTGCTGTGATTGTATTTATTTTTCACAATTCTAGTAATTGCCATGTGAGATATCATGTATTGGGTCATTTAACACAACTATAAATGTTAAAGAGTCATTAAATACAGTAGAATTTAATAACTAACGAATGCACAATAAAAGACATTGCAATAGGACTTACTTTGAACTTAAAATGAGCAGTAGACTATATTCTGGCAAATTTCAAAATCAATCCAGTTTTCCCTGCCCCATGTATCATGTATATACTGTGCACTTTTGAACATGCTCAGTAGGAGATTTTTGTTTTTTAGGGGTACTTTGTTTTGGGGGTAAGCAGTTAATGGGTTAACAGTGTAGGGGGAAGTTTTGTATTGGGGTGTGGCGGTTTAGGGGGATTAATATTGTAGGGGTATTTTGTGTTAAGGTTTGTGGTGGTTTAGAGTTAATAGTGTAGGGTACTGGTTCTAGAACCTGTGCTCAGACCGTCCTAACAGGCCAGATTTTGAGGATATCTGAACTGGAGCACAGGTGAAATAATCAGCTAATTAGTAAACATGGTTATTTTACCAGCTGTCACTCAAGGTAATCCTGAAAATGTGGCTTGTTAGGGAGGCCTGAGGGCAGGTTTGAAAACCAGTGGTATCGGGGTAATTTGCATTGGGGTTGTGGCCGCTTGTTTTTTTTTATTTTACAGTTATAGGTGCAGAGGTGCTAGGGGTTAAAGCTTTGGGGGGTTCATATAGTGATTTTTACAGTGGGACTAGTGCTGGTGTGGACTGTTATCATTTGCAGTAACAGTTTTACCATCTTTTAAAAAGTGATATTTTAAGCTGATTATTGCGTGCATTGGGTACGAAAGCTCAATTTCAAATATTAAGGTAAAAGTTACAAGTGACCACTTGTAATCAAGTCGATGATGAGGTATAATAATACAAGAAAAATAATAATCATTTTATGATAAACTGATTTTTATTTTTCTTGTATTATTATTCCTCATCATTAAAAACCAGGACAACTACTTGTCCCAAAAGAACACTGGGACAGACCCCCTGAAGCTGGGATGGTTTTGCTCAAGACTGAGTATCTACCGACAATGACTTACTTTCAATAATGTCAAAAGAGTAGCGAAGCCACACTAAAGTTATGCCACCATGAAAAGAATAGCTCTGCAGTGCTATCCTTTTGACAGCCAAATTATGGAAAGCAATTAGGATAGCGGGGTCTCACTTAAGTAATGCTGCCATGAAAAGGATAGTGTGGCCGGGCTATCCTAATATCCTTTATCCTTTTCAGCGCTGCATTACACTTATTGCAGCTGCATTATACTTTAGCGCGCTAGCACTCTCTTTTTCCTGGCAGCATTATAGTGCAGCCATACTTTTGTTCCACAACTTACCTTAAAGGGCAAGGCGGTCAACTGGTAGACTGCCATCAATATTTTGGGCACCCCTATTTTAAAATGACAGTAAAGTCAAAATTAAATGTTTGTGATCCAGATAGAGAATGCATGTAATTTTAACAAACTTTCCTTTTTACTTCTATTTTCAAATTGACTTTATTCTCTTGTTATCCTTTGTTAAAGTGTAAACCTAGGTAGGCTGATAGGATTTTAGGATTGTGCATGTCTTTAGTATTCTTTGGGAGCAGTGTTTGCAACTCTGCTTTAAACTTTGTTGCAAACACTTCTGCCAGCCAGATGGCTAAAGACACATGGCTGCTCCTGAGCTTGCATAGAATTACTCCTTAACAAAGGATGCCAAGAGAACTAAACAAAATTTATAATAGAGGTAAACTGGAAAGTAGTTTAAAATTGCATGCTCTATCCAATCCAGTTAAGTTTAATTTTACTGTACTTTTCACTTCTTAGCAGTAAGTTGTTTCATGAGATTTCATGTATTGGACACGTAACACAACTGTGGATGTTAATTGTAGGAAGGAACACTAGGCTTAGAAGTTTGGGTGAAATAAGACTCAATGATTTCACCTTTAAAGCTCCCTTGGCAACCTAATGAGGGTCAATGAATCTCGCCCAATATTTTTTAGAATGTACAAACACTTCACTGTAATCATACATGAGCTTCCTATAGGTTGCATTTGTTAAATACAGATTTATTGTACTCTGAAGTTAAAAAGCAATTTGTGCTACATTTGTGCATCATTTTTAATTTTTAATTAAACCATGAAACAATTGTATTTGATGAAATGTTTAGTGAGCATGAACATGAAAAAGCAATGCAAACAGCAACATCCCACTTGAAAATGTGTTGTTTTTTAGAGTTTATGGCTCCTGAAACAGGAAAGTTCAAAATATTCTAAAATCTGCTTTAAAGGTGTTTGATGAGTTGGAATACAGGGGTTAATTTGCCTTAATCCAAAATATTGGTGGAATTAATGTAGTATAAAGCCACTGGAAAATCAAATGATAACTGGGTTTAGATTGATTTACATGACTTTAAATTTGAAAATGACACAGCAAAGCACCTTGCATGGCAATTCTATAGCATGGAATAGATCCCTACAATGGCACAATATAATTACAGCGGAATGACAGTACATTAATATTAAAAGCAAATTGTGACCACCTCTTTCATGTTATAAAGGAAGAGTCTAATCCTATAATATAAAAAAAGATGTAATAAGTAATTTTCAGAATGGTTTAAAGAATAATTAAATAATTAATTAATATATTTTTAGAGCTGTATTTTGTCATTTGTTTAGATAACATATTGAAATTTAAAATAATTATTTCAAATTCAGTAAGTTAATGAATAAACTATAGGGCAACCACCTTTCTCAGGGTTATTCTGTTTCCTTTTCTACTTTTAAGACCACTTGCTACAAAAGATAATGGGGTTGTCAGTGGGTGTCTTTTATTCTGTTCATTGCGGTTGCAGGTGTCTTTCTTCCACCTGGAGGAATTCAATGCAGGTCTCTTTTATTCCTTTGTCACAGCTGGGATAGATCTTCCTGTGATTTGATTGTGTACCTGTTTTGGATCCCAGGTATTTTTATTTAGTTGTAAATGATGTTATGTTTTGCTGTAGATTCTTTAGAAATATTTTATTTTAGTTGTATGTATTTACATCTCACCCATGCATGGTGAATGTTTTGCTGTAGTAAAATGTATGCTATTATTATTAAAGGAACATGAAAGTCAAAATTACATTTTCATGGTTTTGTTAGTGCATATCATTTTAAGAGACTTTTCTATTTACTGCTGTTATCAAATTTACTTTGTTCTCTTAGTATCCTTTCTTCAGAAGCATACCTAGGTAGGCTCAGGAGAAGCCTACTAGGAGCTAGCTGGTGATTGGTGGATATGGCTCTTTTCATTGTCTCACCAAATGTGTTCACTTAGGTCCCAATAGTACATAGCTGCTCTACAGGGAGTGCAGAATTATTAGGCAAGTTGTATTTTTGAGGATTAATTTTATTATTGAACAACAACCATGTTCTCAATGAACCCAAAAAACTAATTAATATCAAAGCTGAATAGTTTTGGAAGTAGTTTTTAGTTTGTTTTTAGTTATAGCTATTTTAGGGGGATATCTGTGTGTGCAGGTGACTATTACTGTGCATAATTATTAGGCAACTTAACAAAAAACAAATATATACCCATTTCAATTATTTATTTTTACCAGTGAAACCAATATAACATCTCAACATTCACAAATATACATTTCTGACATTCAAAAACAAAACAAAAACAAATCAGTGACCAATATAGCCACCTTTCTTTGCAAGGACACTCAAAAGCCTGCCATCCATGGATTCTCTCAGTGTTTTGATCTGTTCACCATCAACATTGCGTGCAGCAGCAACCACAGCCTCCCGGACACTGTTCAGAGAGGTGTACTGTTTTCCCTCCTTGTAAATCTCACATTTGATGATGGACCACAGGTTCTCAATGGGGTTCAGATCAGGTGAACAAGGAGGCCATGTCAATAGATTTTCTTCTTTTATACCCTTTCTTGCCAGCCACGCTGTGGAGTACTTGGACGCGTGTGATGGAGCATTGTCCTGCATGAAAATCATGTTTTTCTTGAAGGATGCAGACTTCTTCCTGTACCACTGCTTGAAGAAGGTGTCTTCCAGAAACTGGCAGTAGGACTGGGAGTTGAGCTTGACTCCATCCTCAACCCGAAAAGGCCCCACAAGCTCATCTTTGATGATACCAGCCCAAACCGGTACTCCACCTCCACCTTGCTGGCGTCTGAGCTGGACTGGAGCTCTCTGCCCTTTACCAATCCAGCCACGGGCCCATCCATCTGGCCCATCAAGACTCACTCTCATTTCATCAGTCCATAAAACCTTAGAAAAATCAGTCTTGAGATATTTCTTGGCCCAGTCTTGACGTTTCAGCTTGTGTGTCTTATTCAGTGGTGGTCGTCTTTCAGCCTTTCTTACCTTGGCCATGTCTCTGAGTATTGCACACCTTGTGCTTTTGGGCACTCCAGTGATGTTGCAGCTCTGAAATATGGCCAAACTGGTGGCAAGTGGCATCTTGGCAGCTGCACGCTTGACTTTTCTCAGTTCATGGGCAGTTATTTTGCTCCTTGGTTTTTCCACACGCTTCTTGCGACCCTGTTGACTATTTTGAATGAAACGCTTGATTGTTCGATGATCACGCTTCAGAAGCTTTGCAATTTTAAGAGTGCTGCATCCCTCTGCAAGATATCTCACTATTTTTGACTTTTCTGAGCCTGTCAAGTCCTTCTTTTGACCCATTTTGCCAAAGGAAAGGAAGTTGCCTAATAATTATGCACACCTGATATAGGGTGTTGATGTCATTAGACCACACCCCTTCTCATTACAGAGATGCACATCACCTAATATGCTTAATTGGTAGTAGGCTTTCGAGCCTATACAGCTTGGAGTAAGACAACATGCATAAAGAGGATGATGTGGTCAAAATACTCATTTGCCTAATAATTCTGCACACAGTGTATAGCCTTGGTTACAAGTGAAGCACAATAAATAGCAGAAGGTTTATTATCTTGCACTCGTGGAAACACACAATCTGGTATTATAAGTGGATGGTTAAAAATGTTAACCGAAGAATCTTAAAGGGACACTGAACCCAAATGTTTTCATTTGTAATTCAGAAAGAGCATGCAATTTTAAGCAACTTTCTAATTTACTCCTATTATCAAATTTTCTTTGTTCTCTTGCTACCATTATTTGAAAAAGAAGGCATCTAAGCTTTTTTTTGGTTTCAGTACTCTGGACAGCACTTTTTTATTGGTGGATGAATTTATCCACCAATCAGCAAGGACAACCCAGGTTGTTCACCAAAAATGGGTCGGCATCTAAACTTACATTCTTGCATTTCAAATAAAGATACCAAGATAATGAAGAAAATTTGATAATAGGAGTAAATTCGAACTTTTGCTTAAAATTTCATGATCAATCTGAATCACAAAATTAAATTTTAGGGTACAGTGTCCCTTTAATGTGGCTAAAACATTTAAATAGCCCTGTATTATTGATGGAAAGCACAGAGAGAACGATTAGCGTGCTGATTGTGTTCATATTAGAAATGTGATGTTAAAGGGACAGTCTACACCAGAATTTTTATTGTTTTAAAAGATAGATAATCCCTTTATTACCCATTTCCCAGTTTTGCATAACCAACACAGTTATATTAATATACTTTTAAACTCTGTGATTATCTTGTATCTAAGCCTCTGCAAACTGCCCCTTTTTTCAGTTCTTTTGACAGACTTGCAGTCTAGCCAATCAGTGCCTGCTCCCAGATAACTTCTCGTGCACGAGCAGTGTTATCTATATGAAATACGTGAACTAACACCCTCTAGTGGTGAAAAACTGTTAAAATGCAATCTGAAAGAGTTGGGCTTCAAGGTCTAAGAAATTAGCATATGAACCTCCTAGGTTAAGCTTTCAACTAAGAATACCAAGAGAACAAAGCAAAATTGGTGATAAAAGTAAATTGGAAAATTGTTTAAAATTACATGCTCTATCTGAATCATGAAAGTTTATTTTGGCCTAGACTGTCCCTTTAAGTGTTGCATTAGAACAAAAATACAATTTTAAAATTTAGCTCTTTTTAAGTCCTGAAGTAAACAGTTATCACTTGTTAGTTTACATAACAAATCGCAGAAAAATGCTATGGAAATACAGGATTTAAAAGGACATGAACCTCAAAAATGTTCTTTCGTGATTTAGATAGAGAATACAATTTTAAATAACTTTCAAATGTATTTCTATTATTTAATTTGCTTCCTTCTCTTGTTATCCTTTGCTGAAATGTTTATCTAGGTAAGCTCATGAGCAGCAAAGAACCTAGGTTCTAGCTGCTGATTGGTGGCTGAATATATATGCCTATTGTCATTGGCTCACCCATATGCTCAGTTAGAAACCAGTAGTTCATTGCTGCTCCTTAAACAAATGATACCATAAGAAAATGAAGCAAATTTAATAATAGAAGTAAATTGAAAAATTGTTTAAAATTGTATGTTCTACCTAAATCATGAAAGGAAAATTTGGGGTTTCAAGTTACATTTAGATCTAATACTTAGGAAACAAACGTTTATTAATAAAACATGTTTTTTGGCAGACCAGACATGGCATATGACTAGTGGCGGGGCTATGTCTGTTTATGTTTATAAACACCAGAGGCCCAATCCCTAGGGGGGTCATAGCAGCCAGTCTATACATAGGCAGGTGCATAATGTGTACAATCCTAATGCAGGGGAACTTGTATTACTGCAGGTTACAGGTCCTTCTGATATATCTAGCTATCTACTCAAAATCATAATACAGAGCAGCATGTACATTAGGCTCCCATAGGAGCGTACTTCCATTGGCTCCTATGGGAGCCTCGTTCTGATGCCATCACAGACAGAATCAGAACCTCACGCAGCGAAGGGCGTAAGTAGCGCAGCGATGGGCAGAATTTAGTAAATATATATGTATATGAATTATGGCTGAATTAGCCAAAACATGTTAGCGGATCATTGCTGCTTGCTACTGTGATCTTTTTGCACCCCATGGATGTATTTTAATTATCGTTGCTAAATAAATAATTGCTTTTAATTCAACAATGCGCTTTGAACTTTTTTCTATATGAATATATACACATATTAACACATATTAATATATTTGTATATAAGCATATACATATATATTTACATTGCGTTCTATGAGAACACACAGTTCCCATAGACTGCAATGTAAAGGCACTTTTCAGTGCCATTTTTCTAACACCCCACTCCCACCAACTTAAGACCCCAAAACTGCCTAGTGAAGTTGTTTTTTATTTTGAAAAAATGCTATTGGTTCATTTTTGGTAGCAATCACCAGCCACTTTTAATGGCTGGTTAATTATCATGCTCCAGAGAATGGGCAAATTTGCCTGTTTGTGGGAGCTTGATAATTTAGCACTACACTTATAGCATTTTATTAATATTGGGGCATTTAATGAAAAAAAAGCTGCAAGATTTAATTGTCTTAAAAGTAATAAAAGAAAAATAATTAAAAGTGTTTTCCATTTCTACAGTTATACAAGGAGAATCCAGTTAAACCTTTATCAACTAAAATGTATATTTATTTGTTAGGCCTAAATCTAGACAAAAATATCTGTTATCTCATAGCTATGATATAGTTGTTGATATATGTTTCAGTAGCTTTTATTACAGACCAGATTACCCAATTATCATTAAAACAGTTGCTAAGTTACCAAGTTACAAAGTTATGGATTTCTTTTCTGTTGTTATTGTGTGAATGAAATGAGACTTTGCAATGGGCTATATGTATTATTCTTAAATTAGGTACGTATTTACTTTGGTAAATATAATTTTCAATTAGGTGAATTTGTTATAGGAATGATAAAAAAACAAATGTACTTTAGAGTTAACAATGAATAGCCTAACCTAATGGACTGTTAAATACAAACCTTACTTTGGGCTTTATTTGATTCTAGTCCTAAATATTGTTACATCATTTATCTCAAATCCCCCCCCCCCCCCCGCAAAAAGTAAAAACATCCACAGGGATAATTAAGAATTTTGTATAAAAAAAAAAAAGTTTTCTAAAGGAATAGAATCTACTTTTTGGTTTTCATAGCTCAGTGTCTGCCCCAAAAATGTTTGCAACCCTTTAAATAATTAGCCTTTGCAAGCATCTGTTGGGAACCCATTCATTAAGATACCAGCCTTTCTCTATATCAATGTTTTTTTGTATTTCCCGTTACTCTGAAATATTTTAGCTTCAAAGCATGAGCTTTTGTTCTGGAACTTCTCTTTGTAAGAAATATATTTCCATATTGTGCTTTGTTAAATATGTATATATATATATATATATATATATATATATAAAACATGGAAGGGAACTGCACTCCAAGACCGGATCAGGTACACATCCTGTGACTCAGTACCATCCAGCCCTGGGTGCTAAATAGCACTCCAAAAAAGCTGTGATGTCACCAGAGCCACAGGCAGTTAACCCCAGTCCGGAATGGGTGCAAGAACCAAGGGAGATTACAAATAAAAAGTAATACAACACATAGAAACACCCAGCACTCACCAGCTAGCTCACAGCTAAGATAAAATCACAACTGGAAAGGTTAGTCACCGCATCTGGCCAAATGGGAAAGCTCAGGCACCACGTCAAGGTCCTTTCCTTAGCCTGAGTCCCTAACACAGACACACCATCATGCGAGCTCACAAAGCTAAACAAACTGAGAACAAAGAAGGGGTGCACAGGTGGCTGTAATCACCCATAGAAAATACAAAACATGGAAGGGAACTGCACTCCAAGACCGGATCAGGTACACATCCTGTGACTCAGTACCATCCAGCCCTGGGTGCTAAATAGCACTCCAAAAAAGCTGTGATGTCACCAGAGCCACAGGCAGTTAACCCCAGTCCGGAATGGGTGCAAGAACCAAGGGAGATTACAAATAAAAAGTAATACAACACATAGAAACACCCAGCACTCACCAGCTAGCTCACAGCTAAGATAAAATCACAACTGGAAAGGTTAGTCACCGCATCTGGCCAAATGGGAAAGCTCAGGCACCACGTCAAGGTCCTTTCCTTAGCCTGAGTCCCTAACACAGACACACCATCATGCGAGCTCACAAAGCTAAACAAACTGAGAACAAAGAAGGGGTGCACAGGTGGCTGTAATCACCCATAGAAAATACAAAACATGGAAGGGAACTGCACTCCAAGACCGGATCAGGTACACATCCTGTGACTCAGTACCATCCAGCCCTGGGTGCTAAATAGCACTCCAAAAAAGCTGTGATGTCACCAGAGCCACAGGCAGTTAACCCCAGTCCGGAATGGGTGCAAGAACCAAGGGAGATTACAAATAAAAAGTAATACAACACATAGAAACACCCAGCACTCACCAGCTAGCTCACAGCTAAGATAAAATCACAACTGGAAAGGTTAGTCACCGCATCTGGCCAAATGGGAAAGCTCAGGCACCACGTCAAGGTCCTTTCCTTAGCCTGAGTCCCTAACACAGACACACCATCATGCGAGCTCACAAAGCTAAACAAACTGAGAACAAAGAAGGGGTGCACAGGTGGCTGTAATCACCCATAGAAAATACAAAACATGGAAGGGAACTGCACTCCAAGACCGGATCAGGTACACATCCTGTGACTCAGTACCATCCAGCCCTGGGTGCTAAATAGCACTCCAAAAAAGCTGTGATGTCACCAGAGCCACAGGCAGTTAACCCCAGTCCGGAATGGGTGCAAGAACCAAGGGAGATTACAAATAAAAAGTAATACAACACATAGAAACACCCAGCACTCACCAGCTAGCTCACAGCTAAGATAAAATCACAACTGGAAAGGTTAGTCACCGCATCTGGCCAAATGGGAAAGCTCAGGCACCACGTCAAGGTCCTTTCCTTAGCCTGAGTCCCTAACACAGACACACCATCATGCGAGCTCACAAAGCTAAACAAACTGAGAACAAAGAAGGGGTGCACAGGTGGCTGTAATCACCCATAGAAAATACAAAACATGGAAGGGAACTGCACTCCAAGACCGGATCAGGTACACATCCTGTGAATCAGTACCATCCAGCCCTGGGTGCTAAATAGCACTCCAAAAAAGCTGTGATGTCACCAGAGCCACAGGCAGTTAACCCCAGTCCGGAATGGGTGCAAGAACCAAGGGAGATTACAAATAAAAAGTAATACAACACATAGAAACACCCAGCACTCACCAGCTAGCTCACAGCTAAGATAAAATCACAACTGGAAAGGTTAGTCACCGCATCTGGCCAAATGGGAAAGCTCAGGCACCACGTCAAGGTCCTTTCCTTAGCCTGAGTCCCTAACACAGACACACCATCATGCGAGCTCACAAAGCTAAACAAACTGAGAACATAGAAGGGGTGCACAGGTGGCTGTAATCACCCATAGAAAATACAAAACATGGAAGGGAACTGCACTCCAAGACCGGATCAGGTACACATCCTGTGACTCAGTACCATCCAGCCCTGGGTGCTAAATAGCACTCCAAAAAAGCTGTGATGTCACCAGAGCCACAGGCAGTTAACCCCAGTCCGGAATGGGTGCAAGAACCAAGGGAGATTACAAATAAAAAGTAATACAACACATAGAAACACCCAGCACTCACCAGCTAGCTCACAGCTAAGATAAAATCACAACTGGAAAGGTTAGTCACCGCATCTGGCCAAATGGGAAAGCTCAGGCACCACGTCAAGGTCCTTTCCTTAGCCTGAGTCCCTAACACAGACACACCATCATGCGAGCTCACAAAGCTAAACAAACTGAGAACAAAGAAGGGGTGCACAGGTGGCTGTAATCACCCATAGAAAATACAAAACATGGAAGGGAACTGCACTCCAAGACCGGATCAGGTACACATCCTGTGACTCAGTACCATCCAGCCCTGGGTGCTAAATAGCACTCCAAAAAAGCTGTGATGTCACCAGAGCCACAGGCAGTTAACCCCAGTCCGGAATGGGTGCAAGAACCAAGGGAGATTACAAATAAAAAGTAATACAACACATAGAAACACCCAGCACTCACCAGCTAGCTCACAGCTAAGATAAAATCACAACTGGAAAGGTTAGTCACCGCATCTGGCCAAATGGGAAAGCTCAGGCACCACGTCAAGGTCCTTTCCTTAGCCTGAGTCCCTAACACAGACACACCATCATGCAAGCTCACAAAGCTAAACAAACTGAGAACAAAGAAGGGGTGCACAGGTGGCTGTAATCACCCATAGAAAATACAAAACATGGAAGGGAACTGCACTCCAAGACCGGATCAGGTACACATCCTGTGACTCAGTACCATCCAGCCCTGGGTGCTAAATAGCACTCCAAAAAAGCTGTGATGTCACCAGAGCCACAGGCAGTTAACCCCAGTCCGGAATGGGTGCAAGAACCAAGGGAGATTACAAATAAAAAGTAATACAACACATAGAAACACCCAGCACTCACCAGCTAGCTCACAGCTAAGATAAAATCACAACTGGAAAGGTTAGTCACCGCATCTGGCCAAATGGGAAAGCTACAGCCACCTGTGCACCCCTTCTTTGTTCTCAGTTTGTTTAGCTTTGTGAGCTCGCATAATGGTGTGTCTGTGTTAGGGACTCAGGCTAAGGAAAGGACCTTGACGTGGTGCCTGAGCTTTCCCATTTGGCCAGATGCGGTGACTAACCTTTCCAGTTGTGATTTTATCTTAGCTGTGAGCTAGCTGGTGAGTGCTGGGTGTTTCTATGTGTTGTATTACTTTTTATTTGTAATCTCCCTTGGTTCTTGCACCCATTCCGGACTGGGGTTAACTGCCTGTGGCTCTGGTGACATCACAGCTTTTTTGGAGTGCTATTTAGCACCCAGGGCTGGATGGTACTGAGTCACAGGATGTGTACCTGATCCGGTCTTGGAGTGCAGTTCCCTTCCATGTTTTGTATTTTCTATGGGTGATTACAGCCACCTGTGCACCCCTTCTTTGTTCTCAGTTTGTTTAGCTTTGTGAGCTCGCATGATGGTGTGTCTGTGTTAGGGACTCAGGCTAAGGAAAGGACCTTGACGTGGTGCCTGAGCTTTCCCATTTGGCCAGATGCGGTGACTAACCTTTCCAGTTGTGATTTTATCTTAGCTGTGAGCTAGCTGGTGAGTGCTGGGTGTTTCTATGTGTTATATATATATATATATATATATATATATATATATATATATATATATATATATATATATATTAGTTTTGGTGTATTTTAGTGACAACAAATGTTATTATAGAAGAAAGATTTGTATTATAATTCTTAATTCTTCTTTATTCTTTTTCTTGGAAAACTACCTGCTTATTCAGGGCCAGATTACAAGTTCGAGCCTTAACTGCGCTAGAAGTAAGCTTTTTGCATGCATCAGGTTTTGCTCATATTACAAGTTGAAATTAAACAGTTTTCGCTCGCATGCTAACCCGACGCATGTAAAAAGACAAACTTAGAATATTGCGAGAGCAATAACCTATTTGCCCAAAAAAGTAAATGGAGACAAAAAAGTGGGGGGAAAAACACCCTTCTCGCACGCAAAGTGAATATTTCACATTCTAATGTTCTTCACATTGAAGAATATGTTCTATTCACTCATAAATAAATATTTGTACATATATCTGATATTATTTTCGTACAATATATATCAATACTAATATATATATATATATACACACACACATATATATATATATATATACATTATTGTATATAGGTATAGATATATGCATATATATATATAATATAGGAATATCTATTTAGAAATACTTACAACATATTCTGCTATATGCAGAACATTGAAATGTTAAAGATTTACAGTAAATACATAATTAAAACCTTTCTTAAATATGAATATTGCAGAAACAGGATTTTCCATGTTTTCATATACTTAACTGCAAAGGGCTCCAATGCACTTTTATATATATATATATATATATATATATATATATATATATATATATATATATATATATATATATATATATATATATATATATATATATATATGTCTATATATGTATACACATGTATTAAGGTGTTTATATGTATAATGTATATACGTCTGTAAATACATATATATGCACATATAAATGCATATGCACATATACAGACACACACACACACATATATATACATCTTTAGACGTATATTTATGTATGTCTTTGTTAAAGCCCTTTGCCTGACTTTTTTTCTAACACCTGAGACCTCTAATTTTTGAGCCCTTAGAACTTTTTTGTGCAATATTTTTTGTAATAATTTTTGTTATAGTGTTATTAAGAGTGTAACTGTAATTTTTCAATGAATTTTTTATGTGTTTTGTGACACTTTTTTTCCCCGTTAAACAGTTAAAGGGATAGGAAAGTAAACTTTCATGATTCAGCGCATGTAATTTTAAAACACTTTTAAATTAATTTATTTTTTCCAAATGTGCTTCGTTCTCTTGGTATTGCTTGTTGAAAAAAAATACACACATATCCTACACGAGTGGGAGCTAGCTGCTGATTGGTGCCTGCACAAATTATTCTCTTCTGATTGGCTAACTAGATGTCTTCAGCTAACTGCCAGTAGTGCAATGCTGTTCCTTCAGCGAAGGATAACAAGAGAATGAAGCAAATTTGATCATAGAAGTAAGTTGGAAAGATGTTTAAAATTGTATATTCAATCCAAATCATGAAAAAAAAGTGTTTCCTTTCCCTTTAACCAGAGCTCTGAGGTCACGCTAATCTGTCGCTCATTAACTTCAATTGCGCTCGAGCAATCGTGTTTACTTTCAACTTGTAATGCGAGCGAAAAACTGACGTGTGCAAATAGCTGTGATAAACCCCTAAGAATTAGCGCACAGCTTGTAATCTAGCCCTCAGATATTTTCACCACCACCCGTGAAAGTTAGATTGAAGTATTTCTAGATATTGGTTTGAACATAGCTCAGTGTTTCCAAAGAAGAAAAACCCCTACTACAGAAAGGAATCAATATCCCCTTACATTGTTTATACCTCATATCAATGAGGTATAATAAAGTGAGCACTTATCTCTGTATAATTTTAAACAACTAAAGACATAAGAAGCTTATTGAACTATATATCTTTATGTTTTTCTTCTTTGGAAACTCTGAGTGCTAATCAAACCAATATATATATATATATATATATCAAACCAGATATATATATAAAACTGGCTATAATTCCCACTCTTAAAATGTATGCAGAGTCCTAATAAAATATATATAATTTTTAAGTAGGTGTTAATAAAACTTTTTGTACACACTCAATTTACATTGCCTGGAGGTTATCTATAGATATAAGTATTTTATGTAGGATGCTATCAAACTAATCTATAAAATAGCATTTGTGTCTATCTATTTGAGTTTACTAAAAATAAATAATAAAATAGAATAATAAAATATCCTCAATAGGACCACAAAATAGTATAACACGTGATAATATGCTGAATAAATGTAATCATACAATGTCCTAGATCAGACCACACTCAAAGGAACAGTACCGGTATTGAAAAAATCAATGATCACACTGCAGTGAAAAAAAAAGTATCTTGAACGACAGGCGTTGCTGTATACCAAATAAGAGTAAATGTCAACCTTGACTGGATATCCGATATGGACGCTTAAACAGTCATGTAAAGTCAGTTTCCTTATTCACTCTTAGTGTTGGGAATCAATCGTGCTGCAGAAATGCCAGCTGTGAGCTTGTCGTCCTCTGGTTCCCAGGGCATGCATCGGGAACATGTGACCTTGTTGAAGCCAGTTATTGGCTGGATGCTGACGTGACACCCTAACAGTGGATATAAGTGACTTCAGACTTTATAATACCTATATATATATATATATATATATATATATATATATATATATATGTTGATTGGAGTAGCCATGTTAGTCCAGAGATTTAGATATCAAAATAACAAGAGTATTGCATTGTGGAATATACACTGTAATTGACTAAATGACCGAGGAGATTGACAGCTCCTGCCCGCGCGTGATTGGCTGTGCGCGGGCAGGGGGGTGGGATTGCACGCGAGCGCAAAATTGCACTTGTGTGCAACGCTAATTACCTGCGGGTAATTTTGCCCCACCAAAGGCGAGCTGAGGCGTACAGGGGCGCGTATACGCGCCCCTGTACACCTCAGCGTTGATAAATCTAGCCCTATTTATTTCCCCTGTCTGTTCTCCTACACTGGACACTGTCTGCCTGTTACCTAAGCCCCCCTCAGGATTTTTACGACACCTCCTCCTCTCCCTGCACTGTCTTCTTAGATATTCTGTGTTTTAAGATATAATCTGTAAATTCCATTGAATTGGTCAGTATTGCTTTAGACTTGATAAAGGAAGGAACTCTTCCAAAAGCTTGTCAACTTATAAATTTATAGTTAGTCCAATAAAAAAGTATCATTGCTCAATGCAATACTCTTGTTATTTTGATATCTATCTATCTATCTATATATATTGTTTTGGGGATTTCAGTGAATGACAGTTTCAACTAGCTTCATATTCTCAGAATTAAGAAATTATAGTAAAATTGCCTAAAAAATAAAAAAAAAACATATATATAGAAAGATAAATGATCAAATTCCACAAAAACCTGCAGTTTCCTAATTGTAAAAAATCTCAGAATTTGTTCATTTGCATCCTCTGATTCAGCCAACCAACCACGTATATATTTTTCATTATCTCTTATTATTTTAAGGTATTATAATCTGCAGCTATGCCAAAAACGATGCAATAGGGAAACTCTCATTTGGTATATCAGAACTGCCCAAATTTTCAAAATTGACCCTTAAAACTAAATATATATTTTAACTAGACAACCTAACGTATTGATCTAGGCCCATTTTGGTATGGCCAGCATTTGACCGCCAAATTCCATCATGTAGAAACAAAAATAGATAACTTTTTGCAAACTTTGGGTTTGAAACTAAAATGATTTACACACAAATACTGTAATCATAAGACAAGTGGTTGTAAAAGTTTCTATAGGATCCCCTTTGCTCAGAAATGGCAGATATGCATACTGTATACTTTCTGTGTCACTGTCTGTATTGGCAATCTGGGTTCATATATACATTCAGATGCCCCAGCTGCAGTCTCCACTGTCTAAGCTGAAAGTAGGGACTGCAGTGTGCGTCAAAGTGTTGGACATAGGTATTATGTTAACAAAGTATGCTGGGCAAGTTACTATGGGCCTGATTATCTTAACCCCTCCACTCTGGCAAGATGATCTAATACATCTCATCACCAACGTGAGGTCCATTAAAGACTTTTAAAAAGGCAATTTTTTTCTTAAGAGTTATTTATCTCTCTATGTAGAGTTCTAGATGTGAAGGAAAGACCCCTACATTGCAAAACAATGCTCAAAAATTGCCCCCCCAAATTTGGCGAGATTTCTCTTCATGCTGGCGAGATTTAGATCATCAGGCCCTGTGTGACGTAGTGCCTTCGTCCAAATGGTAAAATGGGTTAAAGTCACTAAGCTCTTTCATACAACCCTTTCTTCTGCTGATGTTTGTGTATGCCGATTTCATTGCTATGTGCTGGATTGAATGTACCTGTTAGCAATGGGTGTGGCTGAAAAACCTGAACTCAACAATTAGTAGTCCACATACTTTTGGCCATATAGTTTATATATTTAATTTGTATGTGCATGCATGTATGAGTAAAGTAATTTATACGGAACTTTCAATTAAATTGTATAGTACATAATTAAGTGAAGAACTTCCCTACTTTTTGAAGTAGAGGCTTTGCACACCATGCTCATTTGAGGTATTTTGCAAACCCTCGCTGTTGGTAGTGCACCCTAGACTATCACTTGAGTGATGAAATATAATATGAGTGCTAAAATTGTGGCGCTATTTATAGTACTTGAGAAAATGTTAATGCACAATAGAACTGCTATTTTTGCACACCCCTTGTAATCTAGCCGAATATATTTAGATAACTCATTACAACTGACATCATTCTGTAATGCCAGACACACATGGCTTCAGCAATAGAAAATGAAAGTTGAAACTCTGCTGGCACTTGAAGATATTGCATGTACATGTATCTGGAAAATCACTACATCAATTTACTCATAAGCTAGCTTATTTTACAATAAAAGGATCATATTTTTTTTTGAAGGGGGGAAGTCAGATGGCAGTGTTTGTTTATATTTTATATTAAAGGGAAAGTCTAATCAAAATTAAACTTTCATGATTCAGATAGGGCATGCAATTTTAAACAACTTTCCAATTTACTTTTATTAGTTTATTAGCTGCGGAATATGATGGCGCTTCATAAAAAAAGTATAATAATAATAATAATAATTATCAAATTTGCTGTGTTCTTGTGGTATTCTTTGTTGAAAGTTAAACCTATGTAGTGTCATATGCTAATTTCTAAGTCCTTGAAGCCCGTCTCTTATCTCAGTGCAGTTTGAAAGTTTTCAGCTAGACAGTGCTAGTTCATGTGTGCCATATAGCTAACATTGTGCTCACTCCCTTGGAGTCACCTAGGGGTCAGCATTGGTTGGCTAAAATGCAAGTCTGTCTAAAGAACAGAGATAAGGGGGCAGTCTGCAGAGGCTTAGATACAAGGTAATCCCAGAGGTAAAAAGTATATTAATAAAACCATGTTGGTTATGTAAAAACTGGGAAATGGGTAATAAAGGGATTATCTAGCTTTTTAAACAATAAAAATCCTATAGACTGTCCCTACAAGTGAATATTGAAACCAGGGACTATCTTGGTTTTTTTGTGAGAACTTAAAGAGATGATGAATCCTACTGTTTAAAAAATGCAGGGATTTACCATTACTAGAAATAAATACAACATTCAGTGATAACTTTGCAAAAAAGTGTGCTAAACTTACCCTTCGTCTGCCTCCTCGCTAAACTCAGCATCTCTGGCCGCCCACAGCCGTGCTAGCACACAGTGCCATGCAGCTAGCACAGCTATTGGTTTAGAAAATGGCACCTCCTTGAAAAAAGAGTGATGTGCCGTGGATGGCCGGAGCCGCTGAGTTTAGCGAGGAGGCAGCGTCACAGAAAAAGTAAGTTTAGCACACTTTTTTTACAAAGTAATCACTGAAAGTCCTATTTATTTTTAGTTATGGTAAATCCTAGTGTTTTTTTTTAAATGCTAGGATTTACCATCACTTTAAACTTTGACATTAACATAGGTTTTTCTTTAGTTTTTATATTTTATCAAAATAAGCAGGGATAAACATTTCTATATTTTCTCAAAATAAACAAATATACCCTTAATCTCCATACTTATACGGAGTCATGCACATAAGCACATTGACAGTAAATCATTTTGCAGGTGATATCTTGAATAATATTTAAGAGTTTGATACCAACTAAATACTGGTTCTACATAATTTTAAAAACATCCCAAATAGAATTAAACACCTGGACTATCTTAGACAAAGGTGAAATGTATTCCCAAACAATCTACCAATAAAAAGGAGCTATCTGCCATAAAGATTCACTTGTGCCTATAATATGCAGATAATAATTTGTATCTTCTCTTCTGATTCTCAGATTTCACAGATTATTCCAGCACATATAAACTAAATAAGCACTGCCAAGTAAGCTATAATAGCACATGAGTGTGATGCATTAAATATATACTTTATGTGTGGTTTTATTTGTAATTTAAGATATATTATGTTTGGGTTGTATATGGCTAAAATAAATATGCAAATAGCATATTACCAGATATAATCAACATAGCCCATCAACAAGCTTATTTATCTTTATACTGGGATGCGCAATGACTACATATTCCCATTTTATGATATGCATGGCTGGTTCAAATATATTACAAATGGAGTGCAACATATGGCTTTCATGAAAGTGATATTTGTGCTCCACTGTGTAATACTAGCACATGCTAATGTGCGCTGGTATTACAAGTTTTCAGTGGTAACATTGCTGGGAAGCATTGGGCTCACAAAAGCACACTTCTATAGGCTCCTATGGGAGCCTCGTTCTGATGCCATCAAAGACGGCACAGAACCAAAGCACAGCAAAGGGGGTAAGAAGCACAGCAATGGCAGTAAATTTAAAAATATATAAACATATTCATATATTCATATATATTTATGTGTTGATGTGTGTATATACACATATTAAAACATAAATATATATGTATATAAGCATATACATATATATTTACAGGGAACAAACAGTTCCTTTATACTGTAATGTAACGGCACTCTTCAGTGCCATTTTTTTTTTTCTAACACCCCACTTCCACCAAATTTAGCGCCAAAATACTGCCTAGTGCAGTTATTTTATTAAAAAATAATAAATGCTGCTATCTTAATTTTTTTCTAAAATACACTATACAGTATTTTGGGGGCATTTGGGGCATATTTATAAAATTAACAAGAGATATGATCTCTGGTTAATTTTATAAGCACTAATTGCTACTGCAAGCTCATGGTAGCAATAACCAGCACACTTGTAATAGCTGATTAATTATCGCACGCCTACAAATGGGCATTTTTGCCTCTTCTATGTCCTATGTATGTATTCAAACTATACTTAAAGGGACAGTCTAGTCCAAAATAAACTTTAATGATTCAGATAGGGCATGTCATTTTATACAATTTTCCAATTTACTTTTATCACCAATTTTGCTTTGTTTTCTTTGGTATTCTTAGTTGAAAGCTTAACCTAGGAGGTTCATATGCTAATTTCTTAGACCTTGAAGGCCACCTCTTTTCAGAATGCATTTTAACAGTTTTTCACCACTAGAGGGTGTTAGTTCATGTGTTTCATATAGATAACACTGTGCTCATGCACGTGAAGTTATCTGGGAGCCAGCACCGATTGGCTAAACTGCAAGTCTGTCAAAAGAACTGAAATAAAGGGGCAGTTTGCAGAGGCTTAGATACAAGATAATCACAGAGGTAAAACATATATAAATATAACTGTGTTGGTTATGCAAAACTGGGGAATGGGTAATAATGGGATTATCTATCTTTTAAAACAATAAAAATTCTGGTGTAGACTGTCCCTTTAAGCCAGCCTCTAAATGTAATCTTTAGATACGGTAACAAAGGCCAAAAAGCATTTCCTCACTCACTTTTATTGATAAGAAAATAACTGCTATAAATAAAAAATGGTTAGTTTTTTTTTAACCTTCTAACTACTGTGACAAAGAGAGTAGGGGGATTCTTATAGGGTCTAGATTGTGAGCATTTGAAGAGCAAATAAACTGTGCAATAGAATAGGAGAGCAGTGCTTCAACTTGATATCTCCTTTGTTTCATCTCCTTGTAATTTTCACTTAAGGAATTTTAAAATTTTAATGAAAAAAAAACACATAAAAGATATTGTGCTTTACGCTACACAGTTGTGGCTTGTTCAGAATCCTGTGGTGATAGTGCTATTCATGGTACTTGTTACTGCTGGGGATTGTAAAGGGTTACAAAAGATCTGAGGGAGATAAAGATCAGACTTTTAATTATCTTGAATAACAGTTATATAAAAATCAGCTCCTTCACAGCTTAAAAAAAATATTAGCAACTGTTAATTTGTGCACAGACGATGACCTAACCACAATTAAAATAAAATTGACTTATTTCTACTTACATAAAAAAATATAATACAACAAAATGAAAAAAGAAAACAATATATAAAATGCTATTGAGTGGGTAAAAAATGTTTTATGAAAAATATTTTAAAATTGTATTTATTAGGTACCGCTTTAACAGCACAACGATATATTATAAATCAAACTCATCCCAATATTTGCGTCAGCTTTGTTTATAGTTATTATAAACAAATGTGTTAAATTCCTCAACAACTATTGCTAATTGCAAATACCATTTTTAATTTTAACTCCATTATGCAATTCAACAAATACTTTTGAAAAATCAATATCAACAACAAAGTCTTAATTTATCATATCCCCTTATTGTCTAATTAATTTTGCCTTAAATTTAAATTAAGAAAAAAAGTCCTATGAACCATTAACAATTTCTGTTGAACAAATGTGCTTATTTCTTCATACAAAAAAGCTCTCATTCATCTCACTTTCAAGAAATCAAACAAAACATCTCTGTCAGTGCATAAATAATGGATGTTTTCTTTTTTAATTATGCATGGCTTGACAAGGGAGGTCAATTTATTCACGTATCTCTTATGTGAAGCGCTTCCACTTTAAATAGGTTAGGAAAAGGGGTAATTAGTATTTAATCAATCCTTTCAATTGATAAAATCTTTCCACCCTGCTATTTGCAGCAAACCTGGATGTAGGTTTCTCAAGAATTCTAACATTACCATGAGGCAACAATTCCCTCTTGATAAGTCAAGTGGCAGCTAATTAGGCCAAGTGTTCCTAAAATAGGAGGATCCAAGTTACCTGAATTGTTGCGGATCATCACCTGCGGCACTCTCCCTGTCACATACT
This sequence comes from Bombina bombina, assembly GCF_027579735.1. Lineage (NCBI taxonomy): Eukaryota > Metazoa > Chordata > Amphibia > Anura > Bombinatoridae > Bombina > Bombina bombina. The sequence continues at coordinate 441,260,012 of NC_069504.1, forward strand.
AAATAGGAAGCACTTGTTCAGATGCTTGGAAGTTCACAGAAGCGTATCAGATGCATTGCCCTTGCAAAAGCTTTTGTCAATCAAAAGGAGTGAGAGCAGCTGTACTCATTCACAACCAACTACTGGAATCACTGTTGTCTTTTTTTTTCCATGATGGAACTCAGCAGATAAAAATCATGGAAACGTAATACAGACTACCTGAGAGATAAACAGATGTGTTGTTTTTACTCTGAAAGATAACCTAGGTAGTTTTGCACCTGCTTGGGGCAGAAGCATCAGAACATAATATGTGTTTTTATGATACAAAAAAGCTTTTATTCCATTACATAGACTTTAATTAAGTTATTTTGTTGTGAGATGTCAGAGTAGTAAAATATACAGAAGTGACCCTGACTACATTTTGTTGTGACCTCCTTTTACGTCTCTCTGTTTACATACTGAAACTACGGAAGTTCTGTGGATATGCTTTGCTATTTTACAAACATTCTACCTGAACATATATATTTTCAAATAAGATATATTTTTTTTCACATAAGAGTTACAGGATGTAATTGTAATATAATGTAATGCACATGGCACAGCATCGATAAAATATATTATGTTTGCGTAAAAAAGTTACATAAAATGTTTACATTTATACTGAAAGTAGCAAAAAAAATGAACATACTGCAGTATTCTTTCCATTGGTGTTTAAGAGTAACACCCACTGATGTATTTGCAGAAAATGATAAACCCCCACTAATATTAAAAGAAAAGTTATGAACAATGTTTTATAAATGTAATACATTTTAAATTCTGTTTTAGACAATAAAACCCTCAATTAGTGCAGTTTTAAAAAAATATTTGCAAACTTCTTTTAATGGTAAAGTTCTTATTAATATATTAAAATTAAAATATATCCCATTAGGCTTGTTGCTATATTAAAGTATTTATTGGAATGTATTGTTAGGCTGGTATACTGTATATATTTAAAGCATCTAACCTTTGACATCATTTTTATAGTTAAATATCGTGGTAAGACAAGACAATCATCATTACTATTATTGTTGTTATTATTAATTATGTCAAAAATATAAGCCAATACAAATTTTGTGCACATTTTTATACATGTAAAAAGTAAAAGAGAAATTTTAATGAAATTAATTTTAGAGGATTTTTTAACAGTTTCTAAAATGCAAAACATCATATATTTATGACTAAGTTTTGACTGTCAACAGAAACACATTTTTCTCCTCTACATATAAAATAGATAGATTAAAAGAAGGCAGAACTAGGCAGTTGAAATATAATCATCAGTCTGAAATTGGAGTACCAAATGCAATATAAAAGATATGCATTTAAATGATGGCGAGTAAAATAATGTAACATATAATAAAAATGCCTTTGTTAACTAGATGCACTGTTTATGTACAATTACTAACTATAACAATTTACTTGTAATGCCAATGAAAGATGATAAAACCATCTTAAAAAATAGTTGTTAAATATGTATTATTGAGTCCACCTTTAAAAAATAGGTAGGTAGGTATTTCAAGAAGGCCAACAGATTATAATTTAGTTTGCATATTGGAAAATTTAATATTTTAGTTGTTTTGTTGTTTAAAAAAAAGGTTATAGCTTCTTCGTCTGACAACTTTGCTACAAAGGATGGTATTGTAGCTCACTCTGGGCTTCAAGGGGTTAAAGAACCATCAAGCAGAGTTTTGTGTCCCTTAGAACCTTGCAGCACCTGCTGAGTTTTTCCACACATCATTTTGCTATATCTGAGAGTTTGGTTGTAAATCCTGGGTCAGTGAATTTAACAAAAGATTTATACTGATAACTTTAATCTGGATTAATGCTGACCTATTAAAAGCATGTTCCTGTGGTGTGTAAGGACAGATTTTATCCTAATAAATCTAACAGAGTCGCAGAAGAGGCAGCCATGGAACTGATCAACAATGGTGTCTCAGTCCAATTGACTTTTGTGTTTAATGGTCTGACTGAATGTGGAAATCGCACCTCTGACCTTGTGTGGGCTTTTATGTTGCATGCCCTATATCACTAACAATAAGGACAAAATAATGTGTGCGCCCCTTCATACTTCTGATTGACAAATAATAACAAGGCAAATTTGAATGACAGTCTTGTTTTCTTCACATGAAGAAAATCTGAAAATGATTTTTAAAAGATATTCTTTTATTTTATATTTTTAAAAATTTTGTATGCTATATTCATCAACATTTTCAACGTTTTTTTTTCATTATTCATGGATATATTAAAGGGACATGAAATCCAAAAATTTTCTTTCATGATTCAGATAGAGAATACAATTTTAACCAACTTTCCAATTTACTTCTATCATTTAATTTGCTTCCTTCTCTTGTTATCCTTTGCTGAAAGGTTTATCTAGGCAAGCTCAGGAGCAGCAGAAAACCTAGATTCTAGCTGTTGATTGGTGGCTGCATATATATGTCGATTGTAATTGGCTCACCAATGTGTTCAGTTAGAAACCATTAGTGCATTGCTGCTAGTTCAACAAATGATACCAAGAGAATGAAACAAATTAGATAATAGAAGTAAATTAGAAAGTTGTTTAAAATTGTATTGTCTATCTGAATCTTGAAAGAAAAAAATTGGGTTTCATGTCCCTTTAACTAGTATGGTAATTGTCTTTAGAAAACAAAAATACCTGTAAAATTAAACATTAACAGCGATAATTCCCAAATTATTTGTTCTTTTCATTAAAGGGTGACTACTATTTTGTATGTATAAAATCATGAAAACATTTATTTAATGAATAAAGAGAACTGTTTGACCAATCATATGTATTCTATTTTTTTACCCCTACAACACTAGTCTCTTTTTTTATTTGACTGCTGTGTGCAATGTATTTAAATTAAATGTAAATTGTATTTTCTTTTCTCTGAATTACCAAAACGCGTAGATTTTTTTCATTAAAATACTAAGGCCTGTTAAAGGGCAAATTTGCCAGTTTACGGGAACGTGATAAATAACCAGCAATTACAAGTGGCTGGTTATTGCTATTGCAAGCTCACAATTAGTGCTCAGACCTCTGGTTAATTTAAAAAATAAAAAAAGAATATTCTTTTTTTTTTTTTTATATATATAATAAAAATAATTAAATAAAAAACTGAAAAAGCAATTAAGAGGGGTTAAAGTTGCCTTTACATAGAGGTCTATGGGAACTGTGTTTTCCCAGTAAATATATATGTACTGTATATGCTGCTTATATACATATATATTTACTATTTTTTGCCCATCGCTCAGCAACTTACCCCCTTTGCTGGTCTAGTTCTCATTCTGTGTCTCACAGCATGAGAAGGAGGCTCCCATTGAAGCCTATGGAAGCGCGCTCTCGTAAGCGCAAAGCTTCCGTGTAATGCGAATGCGAGGTCTCATTCACTTTACACCTAACTTGTAATAGCAGCGCACATTTGCGTGTGCTGGTATTACTAAATGGAGTGCAAATATTGCTTTCTCCAAACGGATATTTTGCGTTCCACATATAATCTAGCCCTAAACTTATTAAATATATCAGAGGTTGTGATTTGTATTTTATCTTGGCCTCAGATGGCTTTACATTTTCTGTACAGATAACAATGGGAATCATTCTCTATTTTTCTTAGGAAGGATCTCCCACCCTTCCTATCCACTCCCAGGATTACATTTTGCAAAAGTAGTAAACGAAAATGAACATGGATCCCTATGTTATTTGTAACTGACAAAGGGAACTTGCAAGTTCTAGTAATATCATTATCTACATACATAATCATGTATTTGCTTTGCATGTGTGACCTCTTTCCTTTGCATTCTCACTACACAGAGAAGAATGCAAGTATATCCTTGCAATTAACCAATCACATGTCATTCCAGAATGGTGGTGATTACTACATAAATTATAAGACATGTGCATTTGTTTCATAACGAATGCACATTCATCTAAAAAAACACAGAAATTCATCTTGTTTTAATAAGATAAATATCCGAAAGAATGTTGCACGAAATTAAAAGAAAATGAAGAAAAAAGAGCCGTGCTTACCCACTTCTCTTCCTTACAGAGCCGTGGCCACCCAAACAGGAAGCTTAGAGAGGCAGTTCCCAGTGCATGCACTAAAGGAGAAGGTTCTTTGGTGCAGGACTTGGGAGCCGATGCGCTAAGCCTCCTGTTAGCCCAGCTAGGGCTCTGTGAAGAAGAGGAGTGGGTTAGCGTAGCTCTCTATGCTTAGATAAGTATTTTAGTTGCTACAGGTAAACTTTTACTTCTTTAGAATTGGACCATATACATTAATTTAACGAAAATGCTTCATAACCTGTCCGTCTGCTCTGAGGTGGTGGACAGAAATCAACCGGATTGGGTTGATTGACACCCCCTGCTAGCGGCAATCTTGCAGGGGGTGGCATTTCATCAGCAGTTCACAAGAACTTCTGGTGCAATGATAAATGCCGACAGCGTATGCTGTCTGCATTTATCGATTTGCAGCGGACATGATCCGCTATACCGGATCATGTCCGCTCGCACCATAATAAATGGGCCCCTTCATGTAGATTTGGTTTTCATGCCATAGCCCAAAAAAGTTGATCACCTGTAGCACAATCCACTAAAGTTTTTTTATAATTTAGAAAAAAAAAGAGAATCCTTCTCGAGTTTACTCTTTGTTTTAGAGAGACCAAGGTCCTCTTATATGAAAGAGAAGAGATCATTATAAAATCAGGAGCTACATGTAACTCTAGGATCCAGTTCTTCACCATGAGAAACTGTGGTCTACTGTCTTACTAGAGGGTAGAACAGCTATTACAGAGGTTATATCTACCTACTTTAATTACTTAGTAGAAGGTTAAAACTTTAATTTAAAAGAGAAAAATTCCCATTTTAGAATGAGGGGGTCATAAATCCACTAATTTTTAGGTGATCACAATGGTAATGGTAATCAATTGCATCACAGAGTGTAGGAATGTTTCACTTAAGTGGTATTGGGGTATTTTATAACCCATCTCTCCCTCTATCAAACACACAGAAGATCAGAATATATTTATTTATAAAATATTTTACCAGGAAGGATACATTGAGATTTCTCTCGTTTTCAATTTTGTCTTGATATTAGTAGATGACTGAATAAAAGGCAATCACCTACCTAATGTAATTACTTATGAATGGGTAGCAATTGTAAATCAATCTCTATCCTATAAAGACAACATATGCCAAACAAACACAAAAAACACTCCTCGTATGAAAGTTAGTATTATGTTCATTTAATGTAGGGAGTTCGTGGTCTTCTTGGTAGCAACTGAATAACATAGAAATTGGGATCCCCTAACAAATATCTGAAATCCCTTAGTATAGTGACTATAGAATCCCTTATCTACCCCTTCAAAATAAAAATGTATCAGTAAAACAGCTAAAAATTTGAATGCAATATTACAGGAAAATCTAGTTAAATACAAACAAATATATAAGAAATATATGTTTCACAGGCCTTTGAAACATTTTATTTTTTCAAGCATTCCACAAAAGCAAAATATATGCATCCAAAATAAAACTTGATGGCTAACTTATTCAATATTTGATGAACATGGTACCGCTTAATATTTAATAGCAATCCATGGTATGTACAAATAACTATTCAATATCATATTGTTTATTTTTATAAGTAATACATAAAACATTAGATGGACATTTTAATTACGTTAAGAGTTTGTTTTCATGATTATTTCTCTATTTACTGCATCAATAACAGGATATTTATACGCCTGGAATAACGGATCATTAAGCTACTTTTGTCTGCAGTTTTCTATATATGAAGAGGTCCCATGTGCATGCTGAATAGGATCAATCTTCCAATGGCTTAAAAAGGATGTGTGCTTGTCTATTATAAGGTTTTTCCCATAAATCTACATAAATGTTGCCCAAATGATCTTATGCAAATGAACATTTGTGGGAATTGAGCTGCCTTATTGAGTCAACTATATAACAGGCATACTTTTATTTGCATATGCTTAATTAGCTTTCTGTTAGAGAGGGAATGAGGTTAAAAAAATCTTGGAAAAAATTAACAAATTAACTATAGTATATATAATTTATTGTTATTTGCTTCAAATTAAATATATTTATAATAACGATATTTCTGTTATGATATTTATATTGTACAATCAATACACATTTTAAAATATTTTTACTGATATCTACAATCAAATGTCATTGAATACTGCAAAAGGTCAAATGATAAGTTAGGGCATCAATTTTCCCATTACATTTTATTTCATCTTTATATTTAGACTTAATTCAAGATACAGTTTTATGCAAAAGCTTAGGCACCCCTGACAATTTCCATGATTTTCATTTATAAATAATTGGGTGTTTGGATCAGCAATTTCATTTTGATCTGTCAAGTAACTGAAGGACACAGTAATATTTCAGTAGTGAAATGAGGTTTATTGGATTAACAGAAAATGTGCAATATGCATCAAAACAAAATTAGACAGGTGCATAAATTTGGGCACCCTTGTCATTTTGTTGATTTGAATACCTGTAACTACCTAGCACTGATTAATTGGAACGCACAATTGGTTTGGTGAGCCCATTAAGCCTTGGACTTCATAGACAGGTGCATCAAATCATGAGAAAAGGTATTTAAGGTGGATAATTGCAAGTTGTTGTTCTCTTTGACTCTTCTCTGAAGAGTGGCAACATGGAGGCCTCAAAATAACTCTCAAATGACCTGAAAACAAAGGTTGTTCAACATTATGGTTTAGGGGAAGGCTACAAAAAGCTATTGCAGAGATTTAAGCTGTCAGTGTCCACTGTGAGGAACATAGTGAGGAAATGGAAGACCAGAGGCACAGTTCTTGTTAAGACCAGAAGTGGCAGGCCAAGTAAAATATCAGGGAGGCAAAGGATGGTGAGAACAATCAAAAACAGCCAACAGACCACTGCCAAAGACCTACAATGTCATCTTGCTGCAGATGGTGTCACTGTGCATCATTCAACAATTCAGCGCACTTTGCACAAGGAAAAGCTGTATGGGAGTTGCTTGTTGTATGCAAATGCACATTTGGTCAAGCCCGCTTCATTTTGGAAGAAGGTGCTGTCGACTGATGAAACAAAGATTGAGTTATTTGGTCATAACAAGGGGCATTATGCATGGTAGCAAAAGAACACAGCGTTCCAAGACAAACACTTGCTACCCACAGTAAAATCTGGTAGATGTTCCATCATGCTGTGGGGCTGTGTGGCCAGTTCCGGTACTGGGAATCTTGTTAAAGTTGAGGGTCGCATGGATTCCACTCAATATCAGCAGATACTTGAGAATAATGTTGAGGAATCAGTCACAAAGTTGAAGTTACGCCAGGGCTGGATATTTCAACAAGACAACGACCCAAAACACTGCTCAAAATCTACTCTGGCATTTATGCAGAGGGACAAGTAAAATGTTCTGGAATGGCCATCCCAGTCCCCAGACCTAAATATCATTGAAAATATGTGAGGTGATTTGAAACGGGCTGTCCATGCTCGGCAACCATCAAACCTAACTGAACTGGAGATGTTTTGCAAGGAGGAATGGTCCAAAATACCTTCATCCAGAATCCAGACACCCATTACAGGCTATAGGGAGCATCTACAGGCTGTTATCTCTGCTAAAGGAGGCTCTACTAAATATTGATGCAATATTTCTGTTGGGGTGCCCAAATTTATGCAACTGTCTAATTTCTTTTTGATGCATATTGCACATTTTTTGTTAATCCAATAAACCTCATTTCACTATTGAAATATTACTGTGTCCTTCAGTTATTTGATACAACAAAAGGAAATTGCTGATCCAAACACCCAATTATTTATAAATGAAAATCATGGAAATTGTCAGGGGTGCCTAAACTTTTGCACACAACTGGTACGTTAGATACGTTATGTTTTTGACATAAAGTTTCTCTTAAACACAAATATAAATGTTTAATTTTAAGATGAAATTCAGATGCAAAAAAGTATTTTTGTTAAAGGGACATGAAACCCAAAAATGTTCTTTCACAATTCAGATAGAGAATACAATTTGAAACAACTTTCCAGTTGAGTTCTATTATCTAATTTGCTTCATTATCTTAGTATGCTCTGTTGAATAAGCAGTAATGCAGTACTGGGAGATAGCTAAATCCAATGGGTGAGCCAATAACATTAGGTATATATGTTCAGCCACTAATCAGCAGCTCCTGAGTTTACCTAGGTATCCTTTGCAACAAAGGATATCAAGAGAACAAAACAAATTAGATAACATAAGTAAATTGGAAAGTTGTTTAAGACCATATACTCTACCTGAATCACAAAGTACAGAAGACCATGACAAACAAACAAACAAACATAAAACTGACTTTTTGACTTGGATGACGAAGTTCAAAGATCACAGTAGAACATAAGATAGATAGATCTTACCTTTTTTTGTAAATGGTATGTATGGGAAGTTAATTTACAAAAAAAAAGTATGGGCATACAATAGTTGAATGGTACTTCTTGAAGGGTAACAGACAGTAAACAGTTAAAGGGACATAATACTCATATGCTAAATCACATGAAACTGATGCAGCATAACTGTAAAAAGCTGACAGGAAAATATCACCTGAGCATCTCTATGCAAAAAAGGAAGATATTTTACCTCACAATCTCCTCAGCTCAGCAGAGTAAGTTCTGTGTAAAAAGTTATACTCAGCTGTTGCCCAGCTGCAGGTAAAAAAAAAAATGAAGAAATGAACAGCAGCCAATTAGCATCAACAGTACTGAAGTCATGATGAACTCTTTTACTGTGATCTCATGAGATTTCACTTAACTCTCATGAGATTTCATTGCAAACATCCTTACACTGAATAGGGAAATAAGATGAGTGTGCACGAAAGCTCGCTCCTTCCTCTGTCCCGGGAAAGACATAGTGATTTGTTGCTTAGAAGTATTTTACAACGGGATGTGGCTACTGAGGAACTTTTGAGGTAAAATATATTTCTTTTTTACATAGAGATGTTCAGGTGATTTTTTCTAGTCAGCTTTTTACAGCTAAACTGCACCACTTTCAAGTGTTTAAACATTTGGGTATTATGGCACTTTAATTATTGATGTATATTTAGAGGAACGGGAATGACCAACAAAGCATCAAAGTCATCACAAAGGGTCCTAACTTAATATATTTATAATATATTTGTTATTTATGTGCAGGTAGTCTTAGTTTATATGATAGAGTGATCTGTATTAGTGTAAGCATCCCACAAAATAAGCTGCAACATATTCAGTTTTAACAGCTGCATCTGAGTTCATTATTTTAGTAATTTTAACTTCACTTTTAAAATGAAAGATAGTAATGTAATATTTATTACAGACAAATGTGCCAAATATAAACTGGATGAGACAATAAATGAGACAAGTGATGCAGCAAGTCAATCTAGAAACTAAAATGGTAAGAAATTCCAAATTTGAAATAATTATTCAAATTCTATGTGATGTCATTAGTAATGCCATATGTGATGCATTTAAAAGTTTTTGATATCAATTAAAATGTCATATTTGATATTATTAGTCATGTAATTTATAATGTAAACAGAAAAAAAGCCAGGGAGTCGGAGAGCTTATGTTTAAAATATCCACTGAGTAAACATAAATTCATTTATTTTCATTGGCATATGATAATAGATACACTATATGTAACCATTTTGTATTTAGTGCTTTTGTACATAAAAGGGTTTTAAACTCAAATCACCAGATTGCAAGTGTAGTGCTATTAATAGCACAGGATGCGCCATAAATATCACAGGGCCATACTAAGATTAGCGCACAATCTGGTATTACAAGTCACGGGTAAAACAGAATTACCAGAGAATGTTTAGCACTGCTGACATCACTTTAGCATGCCCTATACTCAATATTTTATAGATATCATGGTCGCGCTAAACATTGCTCATATTGTTGTGTGTTGTGCTCAAGCGCTACACATAACAGCTCTAAAAAGTTAGCGCAACTGACCTGAAGCTAAAATGTTAGAGCTACAATAAACGTATAATATAACATGTAAAACATATTAAAATAACGTATTACACTCATATGAATATATATATATATATATATATATATATGACAAGGTGAGAAGGGGGAAGCTCAAAGGTGTATTATATGTGTGTATTTTTGAATGTATATATGTGTATGTATATGCACATATAGATACATACATAAAATTTGAAACAACTTTCCAATTTAATTCTATGATACATTTTGAGTAGTGTAGGGTAGCGTACACGTGTAGGGTAGCGTACACGTGTCTTCTTTAGCCAACTGGCAGCAGTGTTTGCAACATTATTTATAGCAATGGTATACATGGTTCCAAACACTGCTGCCATAGATTGCTATAGTCGTGTGCATGCTCCTCAGCTCCTATCAGCCTAACTAGGTTTAATTTTCAACAATATATATATATATATATATATATATATATATATATATATATGTGTATACAAGAATAGATACAGCGCCTATATATCCATAAAAATATGGGTGGTATATGGGAATATGAATGAGAGCTAAAGAGAATTAGTTAAGAAGTAATAACAATTAAAAGAATATAAAAAATTATTACAATAAATGATGCTAGAAAAATGATGAATAGATTATGAAACAATGTTCATATGAGTCTTTAGACAATTTACAGTCCGTGGTAAATCTTCACATGAAGTTGATATCACTCGCAACAGTATAATGTGTACATATTGTAATGTGTGACCTAGAAATAATGCTTACATACATTTTTAATATCTAGACCCATAGAGTTGTTGGTTGGTTAGACTCAGTAGAGGCCTGTGGGATATGTAGTTCACTAGGGAATGCCCCTCTATACATATATCTCCACTCTAGAGAACAATCTAACAGAGTTATCTACAACCAGAAACACATCCCTGCATACTCCAGGAGGCTAACGAAAACCCAAGAGGCACCACATCTGGATACAAGGAGAAGATTCTACCATCTGTATATACCCCCAGTGCGGCATACTTACCTCATTAGATTGAGGTAATATCTGGTAAGGGTATTATATACCATCTATTTACTGATATCAACTTCATGTGAAGATTTACCACGGACTGTAAATTGTCTAAAGACTCATATGAACATTGTTTCATAATCTATTCATCATTTTTCTAGCATCATTTATTTTAATAATTTTTTATATTCTTTTAATTGTTATTACTTCTTAACTAATTCTCTTTAGCTCTCATTCATATTCCCATATACCACCCATATTTTTATGGATATATAGGCGCTGTATCTATTCTTGTATACACATTTTTCACTTACTGACTGGGACCTTACATCTCAACCAGTACTGGCCTTATATAGCTGCCACTATATCCTACACAATACTGACTAGCGCCAACTATAGAGTATCACTTGTGTTTACCCAGTGTACTGAGTGAACACATTTTACTTGTTTCTCTCTCTATATATATATATATATATATATATATATATATATATATATATATATATATATATATATATATCAGTCAGCAAACCAGCAATAGCTGATATAAAGAAGTGGCCAACTGAAACTAAATACAAGCCAATTCTCTAGTCAAAATGATACTTAGGGGTCAATTTATCAAAGGCTTCACAAGCCTTTCGACCTCATACGACTGCAGGTTCTCACAAGAGAACCTGCACGCTGTATTTAACAAGTAGCATTCATCAGACCGCTGCTTTCTTAAGCTTTCCCAACTTCTAAAGTGGCAAATTTCAATCTCCCCGGTATAGTCTGACCGGGGAGATTGACAGCTCCTGCCCGCACATGATTGGCTGTGCGCGGGCAGGGGGCGGGATTGTGCGTGAGGCGAGCTGCGACAGACATGGGCCCCTGTCTGCCTTAGCTTGATAAACCGCCCCATTAATGGTATATATACAGGGAGTGCAGAATTATTAGGCAAGTTGTATTTTTGAGGATTAATTTTATTATTGAACAACAACCATGTTCTCAATGAACCCAAAAAACTCATTAATATCAAAGCTGAATAGTTTTGGAAGTAGTTTTTAGTTTGTTTTTAGTTATAGCTATTTTAGGGGGATATCTGTGTGTGCAGGTGACTATTACTGTGCATAATTATTAGGCAACTTAACAAAAAACAAATATATACCCATTTCAATTATTTATTTTTACCAGTGAAACCAATATAACATCTCAACATTCACAAATATACATTTCTGACATTCAAAAACAAAACAAAAACAAATCAGTGACCAATATAGCCACCTTTCTTTGCAAGGACACTCAAAAGCCTGCCATCCATGGATTCTGTCAGTGTTTTGATCTGTTCACCATCAACATTGCGTGCAGCAGCAACCACAGCCTCCCAGACACTGTTCAGAGAGGTGTACTGTTTTCCCTCCTTGTAAATCTCACATTTGATGATGGACCACAGGTTCTCAATGGGGTTCAGATCAGGTGAACAAGGAGGCCATGTCATTAGATTTTCTTCTTTTATACACTTTCTTGCCAGCCACGCTGTGGAGTACTTGGACGCGTGTGATGGAGCATTGTCCTGCATGAAAATCATGTTTTTCTTGAAGGATGCAGACTTCTTCCTGTACCACTGCTTGAAGAAGGTGTCTTCCAGAAACTGGCAGTAGGACTGGGAGTTGAGCTTGACTCCATCCTCAACCCGAAAAGGCCCCACAAGCTCATCTTTGATGATACCAGCCCAAACCAGTACTCCACCTCCACCTTGCTGGCATCTGAGTCGGACTGGAGCTCTCTGCCCTTTACCAATCCAGCCACGGGCCCATCCATCTGGCCCATCAAGACTCACTCTCATTTCATCAGTCCATAAAACCTTAGAAAAATCAGTCTTGAGATATTTCTTGGCCCAGTCTTGACGTTTCAGCTTGTGTGTCTTGTTCAGTGGTGGTCATCTTTCAGTCTTTCTTACCTTGGCCATGTCTCTGAGTATTGCACAGCTTGTGCTTTTGGGCACTCCAGTGATGTTGCAGCTCTGAAATATGGCCAATCTGGTGGCAAGTGGCATCTTGGCAGCTGCACGCTTGACTTTTCTCAGTTCATGGGCAGTTATTTTGCGCCTTGGTTTTTCCACACGCTTCTTGCAACCCTGTTGACTATTTTGAATGAAACGCTTGATTGTTCGATGATCACGCTTCAGAAGCTTTGCAATTTTAAGAGTGCTGCATCCCTCTGCAAGATATCTCACTATTTTTTACTTTTCTGAGCCTGTCAAGTCCTTCTTTTGACCCATTTTGCCAAAGGAAAGGAAGTTGCCTAATAATTATGCACACCTGATATAGGGTATTGATGTCATTAGACCACACCCCTTCTCATTACAGAGATGCACATCACCTAATATGCTTAATTGGTAGTAGGCTTTCGAGCCTATACAGCTTGGAGTAAGACAACATGCATAAAGAGGATGATGTGGTCAAAATACTCATTTGCCTAATAATTCTGCACTCCCTGTGTATATATATATATATATATATATATATACACAAAGTATATATAAAAATATATAATACAGTATATATATATATATATATATATATATATATATATATATATATATATATATATATATATATATATATATAGGCTTTCTATAAGTTATTACACTAAAAAAATACCATTGATGAGATTACAAGTAATTTTTCCAAAAAGAAAGAAAGAGACATTGGGGACAAATTATCAAGCTCCAAAGGGAGCTTGATGCCCCTGTTTTCGTGAGAGCCTTCAGGCTTGCCGAAACCAGCAATTATGAAGCAGCGATCTTAAGACTGCTTCTCCATAACTGCTCTGTTGACTCTGAGGCTGCGGACATCAATCCGCCCGATCCTGTAATGCTCGTGGGATATTTCCCTATCAGACCAAACTTGGCCAGTAGTCTTCTTATCCTGGCGTCAAGTGGAAGGATAAGGAAATATTCCAGAACAAAGTGAGTTTAAGAAATGAGGTAAGCAGTACTCATGGTAGATAGGGTAGTCCTTCATGAAGGAATATATTTACTTGTGATGTAGGGTTTGAGCAGGGAGATCTGAAAGACCGGGTGTATGTGTAAGGCCTAAGGCAAGGCCACTCTGCAGGCAACAGGAGAAAGTCTCTTGAGAACCTTATAAGGACCAATATACTGAGGCCCTAATTTGTGACAAGGTTGACATAAGCGTATGTTGGGTAGAGACCCAGACCCGATCACCTGCGCAAAAGGCATGAATAGCACCTCAATGATGGTCAGCAAAGCTCTTGTATCTGGAGACAGCTGAGCGTAACTGAGAGCATATTCGGTCCCAATGGGTAGTGAGGTCAGTGAAGTGAGGTTCTGCAACAGGAACACCTGTAGACTGAGCAGAAAGAGGAAAAACACAAGGTTGATAACCAGCTGCAGCTTGGAAAGGAGAGCATTGTAGAGAAGAATGCAAATTATTATTCTTTGCCAATTAGTATGCTGTGAATTGACATATGTTCTGAGATAAGCTTTAAGATCCTGATTGGTTCTCTCCGTCTGCCTGTTAGTCTGGGGGTGATAACCAGAGGACAAAGAAACAGTGGTTCCAAGCAATTTGCAGAAGATTTTCCAAAAGGTAGAAAAAAATTGAGGTCCTCTGTCAGAGATGATATTTATGGTATACCATGGAAGCGTACCACGTGTAACAGAAAAAGAGTGGACAATTCTTGGGCTGTAGGTAACTTCGGTAAAGTACAAAATGAGCAAGTTTGGAGCTGATCCAACACAACCCATATGACTGTATGATGGTCAGAAGGAGGGAGGTCTACAACAAGCAGGGACCAGCTGTGTGGCAAAAGGAGCAGTTTTTTTTTCGCTGCAACCAGTGAGGAGAGCATATCGGTTATAGCCTCTAGTTTAGAATCCAAATTCTGCAAGTGTATGGCATGGGTTCCCAGGTCTGTCCCTGAAGAGAGACTGCTCTTGCTACCTCATTTGGGTCCATGGCCCAAGTATAATGTAATACTCATGGGATATTTCTCTATCAGACCAAACTTGGCCAGTAGTCTTCTTATTCCGGTGTTAAGTGGAAGGATAAGGAAATATCCCAGAACAAAGTGAGTTTAAGAAATGAGGTAAGCAGTACTCACGGTAGACAGGGTAGTCCTTCATGGCAATAAAGGTAAGACAGAGAATGGTCAGAGACAGGCAGAGTTCGGCAACAGAAAGGCAATCCAACAGTTCAGGGGTTAACTAGTAGAATGGTCAAAGACAGGCAGAGTTCGGAAACATAAAGGCAATCCAGTATTTCAGGGATAAACCAGTAGAATGGTCAGGAACAGGTAGAGGTCAGCAACAAAAGGCAATCAGCAGTTCAGGGGTTAAGCAATAGAGTAGTCTTGAAACAGGCAAAGTTCAGTAATGATAAGGTAAGCAGCAGTTCAGCAAAATATAAGCACCCAGGAGCACACACAATTACACCTATACTTGGGCAAAGATGTAAGCAACTGAGGTACTTACATAGGAGAAGGATTCGCGCCAAGGAGAGCACAGGTGGGATCCGGATCGGCATCAGGGGAAGACAGGGCGTGCGGCGGGACCTGAGACCAGAGGAGCGGCGTTATAGATTCTATACGATCGGGCTGATTGACACCCCCAGACCGATGATAAATCGGCCCCTGTATCTTTATATATGTATTAACCTTTTAAAGGGACATTATACCCTCAAAAAATAATTTCATGTTTAAGAGAATGCCATTTGAAACAACCTTCTGATTTACTTCTATTATTAAATTTTCTTCATCCTCTTGGTGTCTTTTGCTGAAAAGCAGTTAAATAAGCTCAGGAGTATGCACATGTCTGGAGCACTATACAGAAGCAGTTTGCAAGAATGTTATCCATCTGAAAGAGCACTAGAGCATTCCTGCCATGTAGTGCTCCCGACACCTACCTAGGTATCTCTTCAATAAAGAATAATATGGGAACAAAGCAAATTTGATAATAGAAGTAAATTGGAAACCTTTTTTTTAATTGTTTTCTCTGTATGAATCACAAAAGAAAATATTTGTGTTTTATATACCTTTAATGACAGAAGTTATACATTGTAAATCAGCTATGTTGCTTGTCTAGGGGTGTAACAGTGCAGGTTTTTACCACAGTGGAAAGGCCACCCTATTTCTGCCATCCTCAGGCAGCAAGTTACGCAGGCATAATACAGTTTTGCAGCTGTCAGCGAGATACCTGAAGTCGATACATTATCTTGTGCTGGGTCTCGTTAAAAAAATAATGCACCATGCAGTATTACACGTGGATGACTAATCTATCTTAGCGTGGCTCAATTTTTTTTAAAGCACCGTATACTTTTTATGCATAGCACAGGCAGTGCTTTTAGCTTACTCATTGCACTTGTATTACAATAATGATTATTCATACAGTTAATGTATTAGCACTTCATATTAAAACTAAGCGTTTAGAACACATATAATTACAGGCCAGCCAAGGCCTTGGAAATAAGGCTTTGTTTACGTCCCTGCTCTGCACACAACATAGCATTTCAATATTGCATAGCGCTATGAGAAACTAACTTTATTATAACAAATTAATATAATGTTTTAAACAATTGACAGGAAAGTAGCAATGCCACTGCTTGTTAATATATTGTTTATAGTCTTGTAATCAAAAGTTAGTTCTTTGATTCTGTGGAGAGAGATGCAGTTTGGTTCAGTGTGGCTTTTGGGTATCATCACGGTGTTGAACCTGGAATGTTCCTGTTGTTCTACAAAGTGCTTATCATTATCACCTTATGAGATGAAATCCCTCCTTTGTGTGATGACTGTTATCTTCTTCCCTGCCAGTGTATGCCATCTTTAACAACTAACAATTCATTAACAATTGAAGCTAAGTATTGCCTAATTTATATTTATTGCTTTGTTTAGCATAAGTTGTCAAATTATCTATTTCACACATTTCCTGTGTCCTCCTATTATTCAGTACTAATACAGGTGGCCCTCGTTTTACAACGGTTCAATTTACACCGTTTCAGAATAACAACCTTTTTTTCCAGTCATGTGACTGCTATTGAAAAGCATTGAGAAGCAGTGCATTTATTAAAATAGCCAATAGGTGGAGCTGTCCGCTTGTGTTGCAGCAAAGCCAAGCAAGCTGAAATTAATCAGTTTAACCAGACCTGAGCTATCAAGCAGATTTCAAAGGAACAAGATCTTCCTGTCTATAAATCAGTCCAGATTGGAATGCATAGAAAGAACTGTTTGCAGAAAAATGCAAATTAAATCTGTGTTGTGTGATTATTTTATTAGGTTAATAATGCTGTTTAGCAT